>NW_026542602.1:71006680-71606680 GCF_028750875.1 Macrosteles quadrilineatus
CCCCCTACTAATAGGTGTTGGAGAGTTGTGTGTGTGCACGGGTGATAGAAGTGTAGTTTGGTAGACGAAGTTGTGGATTCGTGAAAAAACATTATCCATCGTACTGAATTGAGTGATGACAGTCTAACTTAGACAGTTGAGTTGATTTTTCGTATGTGTATTCCGTTTTCTGCGTCTGGATCCTAGCATAGGTCTGAAACACTTAAAAAAAAAAAAAAAACATGACAATATGAAACCTCCCATAGCACCACAAGCTCTAAACATCGTAGAAATAGGCGATATGTTAATAAAGTGATAGACTATAAGGTTTTAAAGCTGCGTAAATCCTATACTGTAAGGTTGACTATGTTATGGCAATTATTTTAAACTGGTTTATTGATTTCAATCATTACTAACATTCTGTTTTTTTTTTTTAAATTTAATCTTTATCGACAGGCGACAGCTGAAACAATTTAAAGGAATTTTCACGTACAGTTGTGCTTGAGTGAGTTTATGTCTCACTACACATTGATTATTTTACTACCTCAAGATTGCTACGATAAAGTAAGAACAGTATAAAAGTGCGAATAAATTGCATGGCCAGGTAAAAGTCCTTTGGTGAAATGTTAACATTGCATTGTTTTTACTTGGAAAGAGTTGTTGATCAGCTAACGGTAGTAGTGGAACCTCGATAAGAATACCCTCAATAACGAGAGACACTTGATAACAAGTGTAATTTTCAAATAGCCTTGATTTTATATTGTCTTTAAATGTTGTAAACCTCTATAAGGAGTCAACCTTGATAACAAGTCATATATTTGATCATCCCAATCAGGATACAAGGTTCTACTACGTGTCAGATAGCTGATACCCGTTTGTTGTATAGTAATCTAAATACACGTTTGGCTGTGCCACATAAACACAGACAGTACAGTAGTACTTGTGCAATAACGGTAGAGTAGTCGGCTCGGCGGCTATGTTACAAAAGGCGTCACTCAGGTATCACGAGTGTATCTGTGATGGAGTGGACTCGAAGGTCTCTACACTAGACGTGAGCTCTGATATCGAGAGCCGTCTTGGTCCACACTGGCCCGGATAAATATTTTCGTCACTGCTGCGAAACGGTTGTTTTCAATACGTAAGGTCTAAGTACTTGTTTTAAGTGTGAAAAAGAGTCAGCTGGTGTTGAACAGCATCATTTTTCTGCCTTTTAAATACGTCCACTCTTTTAGCTGAAGAAAATATACCCGGGGCCGAAATATGTCTTTAATACATGTTTAAGTGTGTTTCAGTGGCGGGTCCAAGGGGGAGAAAAGGGGTTATTGAATTGTCTCTAGATTGTCTAAAAAACACGAGTTCAGTTCAAATTTTCCCAAATTTCCCGGTGGTGAGTTCTCGGACCCTTCCTTTTTTACTCCATACCCACGAGAAAACCCCGAAAGTTAACCCTTACAATCCAGCTTGCCCCCCCCCCCCAAAAAATCATGACCTGGAGTTGCCTCTGGTGTGTTTGCCATCGTTACACATTGTAACAGTTGTATACAATATCAAGAAGGAAATCGTTTTCTGTTCCAATTTATAAAGGTAAACAATTCGCGAAATGAACGTTTTCTGAATCAGTTAGCAAATAATATAGTGGCGAAGTATGTTGAAAAATTATATCTGAACATTTAATCTTTTCTGAAGGGTCAAAATATCTTTCTGACTTATACTAATTTTTTGACCTCGGATTTGCCTTTGTCATTAAATTAAACTAGAATACTAGAGGGAGATA
This sequence comes from Macrosteles quadrilineatus, assembly GCF_028750875.1. Classification (NCBI taxonomy): domain Eukaryota; kingdom Metazoa; phylum Arthropoda; class Insecta; order Hemiptera; family Cicadellidae; genus Macrosteles; species Macrosteles quadrilineatus. The sequence continues at coordinate 71,008,434 of NW_026542602.1, forward strand.
AATTTAAGAGGCAATACTTTCCAAACACGACGTGATGTTTTCAAGGCTACGGTCCCGTGATGGATGGGGTACACTACGGTCCCCTGACAGTGGATTGCAATGACGTGGTCAACGGAAGACACTCAAAGCCTGTCTTGTTCTTCAGATGCAATATTTCAAAGATATATCAAGATTTTTTTTACATTTCCCTCGCTCTCATGTTATACTTATTCTCTATTTGCTCCCCTCTACGAATTTGGCTAAACCTAAAGTATTTCCTCACTTATTTAGATTTATAAACTTGTCATAATTCATCAACCAGCTTTAATTAAGGTACGTTTCCATTCCTACAAATTTGTGCCCGGCACAAATCCCCGAGTTTGTAGGAAGGACACAGCCTGAAGCTACGTTTCCATTCCTACAAGTCGCGGCACATGTCGAGGCCATGTCGCGGCACATAACGCACGTAGTTTGTCATGCCGTTTCCATTCCAGGCACAAGTCCCGCGACTACAACTGGCAGACAAGGTAGTACTCTCTTTTATTGTGATGTGGTGAGGCTCGGTGGCTGATTTGGATTATATTGTGTTCTACAAATCGTCATGGATGACATAACAGCCTCTGCTTTTTTTTAAATTATGGCTGGTGCATTCGATGAACTACGAAAACGACCTATTTAGATGTTATGGTGGATAAGAGTTTATTTTATTATTATTATTTTTTTTTTATACAATTGGAAGGCGCATTTAATTAATTGGTGAGAGATTTGCGCGTACAAAGTGGCTTAGAAAATCTCTTCCAACGAACTCAGCGAAATTTGAGGTTATGATTATCTGTTATCTATGAGAATTCGAAACAACATGCTATGAGCATCACTATGGGCATGTCATCTATGGTTCGGAGGACCTGCGCATGCGCGAGTTGCAGGCACATGTGCCCGGCCGTTTCCATTCCAACTGGGCACATGTGCCCGCGACTCGGGCACATGTTTTGTCGCGCAGTCGGCGGGCACAAATTTGTGCCGGGCACTTGTGCCACGACTTGTGCCAGGCTGTTTCCATTCCTACAAATTCGGAGATTTGTGCCGGGCACACGTCGGGCACATGTGCCCGGCACAAATTTGTAGGAATGGAAACGTAGCTTGACACAAGTGCCGGCGCGACTTTTGTGCCCTCAGTAGCAATATTACGTTTTCTAGATCAATATTAAATTGATGTAAAAACATTCGTGAGTTTTGTTGGCATTTACGCTAGTGTCCGCGCCATAGATGACATAATCTCAAATTTATTTTTATGTTTGCGCTGTATTCTATACAGTAAGGTTCGATTGCACCTAATACATTTCCAGAATCAATTAACCAACGAAACATTTTTAATTGGTACACAACATGCGGCGAGATCTTGAAATGTATCTCTATTATGCTTCACTATCAAGGTTTTTAGTCACTGGATTCGCTGTATGATTCGTCAGTATTGTTGTATTGCGAGCAAACACACATTGTATAATACATTACAATTGACCGTTTGGGAATAAGAACTACCACCAACTAACAGAAATATAGAATTATTAGATATAAAGTGATCTTTATCATACCCCTCCAAGCTATCTGATCGCGATCTTCAAATAGGTATAACCCGATATAAGATTTAAGCTAACGTAAATCTAACTTCATTTCAAATCCATCTTTGATCTTGTCTGGTGGTCCTAGTTCTTCCTGTCAAATTAACTTGACGAGCAATCAATAATATCTTAGAAGAGCCCTCGCCGCGGAATTTACCGACAAAGGGAACGGTCCAAACCCCGCGGTGGTCCTCACCTTGTCCCACACAGGAAATGGTAATGAAGACACGAGGGAGGACAGGACTTCAAACAGGGAACTTCTCGCGGAAATGCAGGAAAAACTGCTACGCACGATATTGAGTTTATTATAAGGACATTCAACACAATATACAGGACCAAGGTAGGTAGTAGATTTTCAATTACTAATTACTTACCAATTATTAATTACTTATTTGTTCTCAACCCTTTTGAATTGTCTTCAGATACTAAGTAAACCATGTATCTCATAAAGGTGTGTCATTTGTATGCCGTACGTCCGTTTCAGCTGAAGACAAGTTTAATCCCAGAGGTCGTCCAGTGGTCGAAAACTCGACCAAAAATATCTAATGTACAGACCTCTCTATTTTCACCCCATGCTGTAAATAAGACATGTGATTTGAATTTCTTCAACTTGTTTCTGTTTTGAATTAATTTTTTGTTCTTATTTTTGAGTCTATTTTAATTTATAAAGGGATTATGCACACCAGCAGAAAAATATCTTTCTAACAGTAGCCTAATTTGTTTTGGGGTTTCTCTTTTTTTCCGCTATTTACCCAATTTCAACCTATACATAGCTAATAGTTGATAAAGCACAGTAAAAATGACCAAAATAATAAATAAGAATCGTTCAGTTCAAATCGTAATAAATAAAGCAAATAGTACATAAGGTACCGTATTTGAATTGAATGAAAAATCCACAAGGGTACAATAAACTAACAGATTTTCCCAATTCAAACCATGTTCTACTTAATCATATTTTGCATTGATCTTGAGAAAAAAAGGTTAATCCCATAATTAATCCCTAATTGAATACAACTTTTTCAAATCTATATTTTACGAAATGTTGAAGGCCTCAACACTTTTCTCAATGTTTTACAGTATAACATTGTCCAAGCCATTCGCGTCCGATTCTAAAACAGTGTTGCAAGCGAAGAGAAAGCATACTAAATACTTCAGTGGGCCATTATGCTTGTCGAGGCTACATGGTACAAAACAGGCCCGCCTCGTCTAGAAGGGGTTGAAGTGAGCGGCTCAGCGGCCCCAAGTGAAAGATTTACCTCCTTGACCCCGGGCCCCGGCCGCTCCCGTCACTCAAAACTCAAATCTGAAAAGTTACAGCCAGCAACATGTTTTTCTTCGAAGGGGGTGAAACGGATATTCGTGGCTGCGAGAGACCTAATCGTGTTTTTTTGTAAGTGTTGAGAACGTTCTCTTTTTTGGCTTGATTGTAATTCTACGTTTATGATGGAAGACACACGGTGCTTGCGAGTAGAGATGCAGTACTGTGAAATTTTACCTTTGTAGAACTTTAAAATGCATTGCTTTCAACACGAATTTTTTGTTCTAGCGTTGATTGAATTAATGACGCACCCACTTTTTGTGCATATATTTCAATAACAGATATTTTAGTGCCAAGTCAATAGTTATGTTGGTATTTCAACTGAACAGTAAACATTCGCTTACTGTTAAATAAAGTAAGGTTCGTCGAGAAGACTTCGTTACGGGGTTTAAAGTGGTAAAGTTATTTAAATATTTTATTTACCTTAAGTTTTATTGTTTACTACTATTTATTTAGTTTATTTGGGTTCGGGTACAAACTGCACTTGTAATGAAATAATTAAATTTAAATACACTGTGCTACCTTAACTTTACTTCAAAATGAATGTTCGCTTATTTCAGCGCTAGCCCATTATTAAATAAAATATTTATTTTAATTTTTAGTGGTTTCGTTCACTTAGATGGCCCAACATCCTAATTTTCCTGAACATGCCTCTACGGTAAAAGTTATCTACACTAAAACTAATTTGTTTCCAATAATTGTGTGCTTGTTGTGCTCCTAACATATCAGAGCCCGCATTGGGTGTAGCAAAAATAATTTGTAACCATAATTTATAAGTTAAAATCGCATGTAAAAAAGGCTAATTTACGGATTTTCAAAATGTTTTTTGTAAATACTTAAAGAAACAATACGAAGTTTCAGTTCACCCAGTCCATAGGTCAGATATTTGTGAATATTTTACAGTTTATTTAACCCAATTAGGCCTAAACACTTTAATATAATGCCAGGAGATTCTTTTTTGTTGGAACATTTAATGAGTGGTAAACAGTTTTCGGCGCAGTATTCTGTTACCCCATAATTTATTTTTTCCATTTTATGTTTGTGATCTCAAATGTCTGAATACATCCAAGCAGGATATTATTTTAATTGTTTTCATGGAAACAAATAAATTAAAATCAAACAACTGTTCAAATACGCCAAATTTCGTTTAATTTTTTACTTTTATTGGTTTTTTACCTAAATAAATAAAACTGCTTCATTATATACAATTCAGTTTTTAAACACCAAATTATTTTCATTTATAGTGTAGTTATTTAATAGAAGTGAAATGGGTCGATACTTGGAGAGATCAGTCTGATCGTCTTCGTAGTCGGTCGCTCCTGAGTCTTGGCTACCTGTGTTATTGAGTGATTTGCTGGTTCTTGACCTCTCTTCGTACTTTACTTATTAGTTTTTACTTCTTTGTAAGTAGTGAGAGTCATTGCTATTTTATGGGGGGAAATTCAGAAAAGCTGCAACATCTGTGGAACCATTATTTTCACAGCAATGGAGTTTGGAGTAAAAATGACTATAAAATACAAAATTGATATCGAAATCGTATGAGTAGTTTTTTGTAAAAATTTTATTTTATGGCCAAATCACCATTAAACATTAAGATATTCGAAAATGAAATATACATGGACATACCATGGATTAGTACATACCGAATTTCATCACAATCTGACCACCAATGTCAGATTGGGGGGGGGGGTTACTATACTTAACCCCACCCCACCCAACCCACTTAGGCACGCGCACACTCTTACAGGGGAAAAAGGTAAAATAATACATTTCTTGTAAATAAAGTGTGTAAAGTGTTCTATGCGAAGAATAATCGTCCTGTTTCAGTCTACAAGCTTTAGTCCAAATTAATATTGTCTGTAAGAACCAAGAATGAGGACAGAAAAACATCGGATCATTTACGATTATGATCCTTATCTTTGGACGATAACTGTTGACTTTACCATTAACGTTTCCTCAATGGAATTCCAAATCCCTCAAAATGACAAATTAAAAGACTCCGGCTTTCTTGATTGAGTCGTAACGTTGTGATATCACTCTTGGAGGGTCAATTCAATGGGATCCTAATCATTGTATTCCAAGAAGGAGTTTTCAATTAGTTTGCCGCCGAGTCGATTTATGGTCAATTAAAATACCGCAAAAGTGATAAAGTGGTAGGATACTCGGGTCTGGGTAATGGCTTAAACCTCAGCTGGGTAGGAAAGTGTATTGACCATTACACAGAAACAGGTACTTTTCCACACGTATAGGCTGGAAAGTTGCCCTTTGTCGTGCTTACACACGGAAAAGTAACGTGATGTGCTTTTACCGTACACTTAGATGATGGAGGAAATAGCTTATTGCAACGGCCAATTTTATTTTCAGAAATATAACAATATTATAATTTATGTTATCTCCTAAATAAATTGTGTTATTAGTTTAAAATGTACAAATTTTTATGTGAAGTAAAGTAAAGTAAGTTGTAAAGTATCGTACGTCACTCTCCCGGTAAGCTTTTACCGTACTCGCACGGTAAAACACTACTTACCGGGCTAGTAACATTAATAACGTAATTAATTATTATTTCGCCACACTACGATGATTTAGCCGTTTTACAAAATGTTATTTTTGAGACTGAAAGCTACGTATTGCCACGTAGACGAACTGCTGTCATCGTCATTTGGGGACCGAGTAGGCTTTTGCGGCCCTAGGGCTGAAAGTCAGTTGTTCGCTTTAAACAGTAGTAATACACAAGCTGTGTATCCATATGCATTGCAATGGACTTGTTTTATTGTCATCACTGCTTAGTAACTATCTATTATTATTTTTACTGATTACTCTAATTTCTTCACATAACCACATTCTTTCGTGATGTGAACGATTGACGGCATTGGCATTGAAGTAAACAGAAATCAGCTGTAAATGGCTTCGAATGCTACATATTCTTATGGAGACCATTTCACTTTATGTTTAATTTTGTGTTAATACCTATTTTGGGGATTTCACTATATTTTTCACGGGATAGGAGCGTTTAATTTGAGCCCTCACCCGTCGTTCTACGACTTCTCAATCACCCACAATTTTGATGCAAAGAATCGCCTTACGTTATTAAATATATCAACAAAGCTGTACCCGCGGGCTTTGCCCCGTTTAGCTTCATAAGTATTCGCATGGCTCATTCACGTCCTGGTTGAAGTTCGTTCGCTACGCTCTCTCACCTTTTGGTTGGAAATTAGCTGTTGTCATAAATTAAAAAAAAAAATAATAGTGCTGCACCCTGTTGGTAAATAGTGTTGGTAATATTTATAGTTTAAATGAAAGTGATATTTTGTCTACATCAGCGCCCCCACACGTAACCATAACTAACACACGCCAAACAATCTTTTTTCATAAAAGGATGGTTTGTCTAATTGCAGTATCAATGATGCCGCTGTGTTCATAAGTCATCTCTCAATTTATCTTTAGATAAAACCCGGCTGCTGTTGTGGTGGTAATTTAAAATCGTGATTCCTGATTATATTATTCTTGATCTTCCTTTTCTATGACATCAATATTTGCTTAATCCAAACAAATTGTAAGCAGACTAACATTAATTGTAAACAAAAAGCTACCAAGACGAATTTTAATACATGTAAGTATTGTTGTTTTCCAACTCTTTCCTAAAAAAGTTGAGCAGTAAAATGGTTTGCATATCCTTTTCTTTTAAGACTCGTGTACAGAGCCTCGATTTGTATACAACAATGGTTTTACTTATCTCTGTGGTCCTATACTAATCTTACTTATTTCCTATAATCAATGACAAAATCAGAGTAAATAAAATAACCTAATAGTTCTATAGAATATTTTTATATTTAACCAGCTGTTAGTTAAAACAAAATTGTATTGCACTAAAACAAATCAAATATCGCTTTAAAAAAATAATTTGAACATCCTAGTATTTTACTATGTATAATTTAATTAATCTGTCATCCTCTTACAGAAGAATTGAACGTATCAATGATTTGCATTACACATAGTATAAATAAGTCAACCCTAAATATGTCTTTACATTTTTATCCAAATGGTGAATTTGTGACACAAAAGCTGAATGTTTACAGCTGTTATGTTAAGCAAATTATTTTATGCCAAAAGCTAGTTTAGAATCTTAGCGTCGGCTGCTAGACTTTTTAAAAATTAAAACTTAATTTCTAAAAAACTGGGACCCTAAACTAAATTTATGGCTTCGACATTCCCTAGTTCTCAAAATTATCTTTCTTTCAACACAAAAATTATGAAAATCCGTCGAGTGGTTGATTCAGAATCGTGAAATAAAAAAACCCTGTTTCGTTTTAATATTATAGATTTTGCATGCATCAAAACAGCATACTGTACAAATTCCGTTTACATTGCAGCGCGTACGTGTCTCGCCTCCTCTATCCCATCTGCGTTGTGAAGGTCGGTAACATAGAGTAGATACTAGAGTCGGTAACCGAGCGGCAGAGAACAAGCGCCTGCACTCTGGTGAGCATGTGAAGAACGACCACTGGCCGTATGCCTAGTGTGTACTGTGTGGGTGCACCGTGCCACTGGACTGTTCTCCTAGTCGCCGCTAGGTGTCTCTGAACCACAGAACATAGAAGTTTATTTATTTATTAGTATTCTTAAACTATTCAGGCACAACAAACCAATTTAGCACTCATTAAAATAAATTGCAAGTTAGAAATTAAAAAAACATTTTACAATTTTGCAATTTAGAGCCGGGGTAGTTAACTATGAATGATTTGTATCCGTCGACACTCGCAGGGATTTCTGAGAAGCTAGAGCATGACTACCGAGATTGGCCAACGCCAACTTAGAATCAAGTCTCAATACTTTATTACCATTGTTTGGAAAGTCAAGAGTCGCGTCTCTATGAGACTGATGATTGGCTTATAATTATATTATAACTAGTAACAGAGCCCTAGTTATAGGGCCAACCAATCAAATCAAATCAAATCAATGTGGTTAAATACAACGGTCTCTAGTAAAATAATGGTTATGAAATCCGTACACCACTTTACTCACCTTAATGGTACAGATTGAGATTAAGCTCATAACATTTAGAATCACACACTTAACATAAGGAACACACTTTAAACACAAATAAATTGTTAACAACAACAATCTAAGAAAAATCAATTCAAAACAATATAACAATAAGCTGTTAAATTATTAACACATGTTTCGTATGATTATTATGCATACTGGTAAACCATCTATAAAAATTATTGGTTTTTCTTTCCCGAGTCGGGTTAGCTCTTCTACCCGACTGATTTTCATAATTTTGGTCTTAAAAAAACTATGCAAGCACATATTTGTCATCAAACATCATCATCAAATCAAATCAAAATAGCTTCGTATGATTATTATGCATACTGGTAAACCATCTATAAAAATTATTGGTTTTTCTTTCCCGAGTCGGGTTAGCTCTTCTACCCGACTGATTTTCATAATTTTGGTCTTAAAAAACTATGCAAGCACATATTTGTCATCAAACATCATCATCAAATCAAATCAAATCAAATCAAAATAGCATTTATTCCGCCAAAATATTTACAAATTACATCATGTTAGTTCCATACAAAAATGTTTACAATATTGTTTGGTTTTTTATTAATAAAAAAGTTGATATAAACATAAAAATATAAAAAAGCTTTTTAAATTAGCGAAATATCTTCCACAAAGAAAGAATACCTCTGTGTGTGGAAGAGAGTCGTATTATATATATTTATAATTTGTTTTAAACTAAGTGATGATTAATTCTGTCACTCAAAATTTTCTCACCAAACACTTCACTAATCTGACGATGAATTTCAACGGCTTTCACACTTTTAGCACTTAAAAATATAATTACAACGCGCGCTTCGCAGTCGGCGGCAGTCTCATTTGGCGGCACGATTTCAAATGCTGGAAACCGGACGTAAACATGGCCGATTGTTGCCGAATTTCCGGTGCTGGCTTGCCTATAGATGCACGTACACAGCTTAAATGTCAAAAACGCCAATCGCAGCACTGGAATGGAGAAATTTAAAAACGGCACTTACTTAAAAAAACATGCCTCGTAGCTTATTGCAACGGCCAATTTTACTTTCAGAAATATAACAATATAAGGTTATAATTGATGTTACAGTATGTCCTAAATGAATTGTGTTATGAGTTTAAAATGTACTAATTTAACGTTACTCGTCCGGTAAGATTTACGTACTCGCACTGTAAAACACTACTTACCGGGCTAGTAACAGTTAACAGTAGTAACGTAATTACTATTTCACCACACTACGATGTTTTAGCCGTTTTACATAATATGTTAATGCTGAAAGCTACGTATTGCCACGTAGACGAACTGCTGTCAAAGCCAGCTGTCATCGTCATTTGGGGACCGAGTAGGCTTTTGCGGCCCTAGGGCTGGAAATCAGCTGTTCGCTTAAAACAGTAGTAATACACAAGCTGTGTATCCATATGCAATGAAATGAACTTGTTTAATTGTCGTCACTGCTTACTGCTTAGTAACTATCTATTATTATTTTTACTGATATCTCTAACTTCTTCACATAACCACATTCTTTCGTGATATGAACGATCGACGGCATTGAAGTAACATATTTTTCCCGACATCACGGGATAGGGGCGTTTAATTTGAGCCCTCTCCCGTCGTTCTACGACTTCTCAATCACCCACAATTTTGATGCAAAGAATCGCCTTACGTTATTATATCAACAATTAAACATCCTATAAGCAGTTACTGTTTGCTTATGATGTTGGCGTACTGTAGGCCCTATGTGTTTTAAGTGTTATTGAATGTATTTATATTTACTTTTCGGAAGTGAAACTCCTCAATATATATATTATATAAATATAGGTTTTGCAATCCCGGGATTTCTAGGTATAAAATCTGACCGGAATTTAAGACATTTTATATTTTTTGCGAAATAAAAATAAATAAATTGTATTTATTCTTTATTTTGCATGCATCAAAACAGCATACAAATCCCATTTACATTGCAGCTCTATCTTCGCGTACGTGTCTCGCCTCCGCTGTCCTCTATCCCTTCTGCGTTGTGAAGGTCGGTAACGTAGAGTAGAGACTAGAGTCGGTAACCGCGCGGCAAAGGACAAGCGCCTGCACTCTGGTGAGCATTTCAAGAACGACCGCTGGCCGTCTGCTATTGTGTGTTGTGTGGTGCCAGGAATGGTGCCAGGACTTCGTTTGGTGCATGGTGGAATGGTGTGGTGCACCGTGCCACTGGACTGTTCTCCTAGTCGCCACTAGGTGTCTCTGAACTACAGAACATACAAGTTTATTTATTTATTAGTATTCTTAAATTATTCAGGCACAATAAAACAATTTAGCATTCATTAAAATAAATTGCAAGTTGTAAATTAAAAAAACAACTGACAATTTTGCAATTTAGAGCTGGTGTAATTAATCAAGAATGATTTGTATCCGTTGACACTCGCAGGGATTTTTGGGAAGCTAGAGCATGACTACCGAGATTGGCCAACACTAACTAAGAATCAAGTCTTAATTATTATAATACCATTGTTTGGAAAGTCGAGAGTCGCGTCTCTATGAGACCGATGATTGGCTTATAATTATATTATAACTAGTAACAGAGCCCGTTGTGACAACGGTCTCTAGTAAAATAATGGTTATGAAATCCGTACACCACTTTACTCACCAATTTTAATGGTACAGATTGAGATTAAGCTCATAACATTTAGAATCACACACTTAACATAAGGAACACACTTTAAACACAAATGCAAATTGTTAACAACAACATTTAATCTAAGAAAAATTAATATAAAACAATATAACAATAAGCTGTTAAATTATTAACACATGTTTCGTATGATTATTATGCATACTGGTAAACCATCTATAAAAATTATTGGTTTTTCTCTCCCGAGTCGGGTTAGCTCTTCTACCCGACTGATTTTCATAATTTTGGTCTTAAAAAAACTATGCAAGCACATATTTGTCATCAAACATCATCATAAAATCAAATCAAAATAGCTTCGTATGATTATTATGCATAGGTACTGGTAAACCATCTATAAAAATTATTGGTTTTTCTTTCCCGAGTCGGGTTAGCTCTTCTACCCGACTGATTTTCATAATTTTGGTCTTAAAAAACTATACAAGCACATATTTGTCATCAAACATCATCATCAAATCAAATCAAAATAGCATTTATTCTGCCAAAATATTTACAAATTACATCATGTTAGTTCCATACAAAAATGTTTACAATATTATTTGGTTTTTTATTAATAAAAAAGTTAATATAAACATAAAAATATAAAAAAGCTTTTTAAATTAGCGAAATATCTTCCACAAAGAAGGAATACCTCTGTGTGTGGAAGAGAGTCGTATTATATATATTTATAATTTGTTTTAAACTAAGTGATGATTAATTCTGTCACTCAAAATTTTCTCACCAAACACTTCACTAATCTGACGATGAATTTCAACGGCTTTCACACTTTTAGCACTTAAAAATATAATTACAACGCGCGCTTCGCAGTCGGCGGCAGTCTCATTTGGCGGCACGATTTCAAATGCTGGAAACCGGACGTAAACATGGCCGATTGTTGCTGAATTTCCGGTGCTGGCTTGCCTATAGATGCACGTACACAGCTTAAATGTCAAAAATGCTAATCACAGCACTGGAATGGAGAAATTTAAAAACGGCACTTACTTAAAAAAAACATGCCTCGTAGCTTATTGCAACGGCCAATTTTACTTTCAGAAATATAACAATATAAGGTTATAATTGATGTTACAGTATGTCCTAAATGAATTGTGTTATGAGTTTAAAATGTACTAATTTAACGTTACTCGTCCGGTAAGATTTACGTACTCGCACTGTAAAACACTACTTACCGGGCTAGTAACAGTTAACAGTAGTAACGTAATTACTATTTCACCACACTACGATGTTTTAGCCGTTTTACATAATATGTTAATGCTGAAAGCTACGTATTGCCACCTAGACGAACTGCTGTCAAAGCCAGCTGTCATCGTCATTTGGGGACCGAGTAGGCTTTTGCGGCCCTAGGGCTGGAAATCAGCTGTTCGCTTAAAACAGTAGTAATGCACAAGCTGTGTATCCATATGCATTGAAATGAACTTGTTTAATTGTCGTCACTGCTTACTGCTTAGTAACTATCTATTATTATTTTTACTGATATCTCTAACTTCTTCACATAGACACATTCTTTCGTGATATGAACGATCGACGGCATTGAAGTAACCTAAACAGAAATCAGCTGTATATGGCTTCTAATGCTATTCTTATGGAGACCATTTTACTTAATGTTTAATTTTGTGTTAATATTTTGGGGATTTCACTATATTTTTCCCGACATCAGGACATCACGGGATAGGAGCGTTTAATTTGAGCCCTCTCCCGTCGTTCTACGACTTCTCAATCACCCACAATTTTGATGCAAAGAATCGCCTTACGTTATTATATCAACAATTAAACATCCTATAAGCAGTTACTGTTTGCTTATGATGTTGGCGTACTGTAGGCCCTATGTGTTTTAAGTGTTATTTATATTTATGTATTTATATTTTTTATGTATTTATATTTACTTTTCGGAAGTGAAACTCCTCAATATATCTATACTATTATAAAGAAGAGGTGGTGTCTGTGTGTGTGTTTGTATGAGCTAATCTCAAAAACTACTGGTCGGATCGGGCTGAAATTTGGCATGATGATAGCTCACATTCCCGATTAACATATAGGCATATTTTTATCCCAAAAAATCCTTCGGGGCTCCGCCCCAGTGGCTCTGGAGTTTCCCATGTTAACCTTATGAGAAATGGAATTAATGAATCTTAACAGCTGTTTCAATTAAACAAGTTGGTTATGTTCTATGATGTTCAATAGCATTAAAAGTTACAAGGATTACCAACAGGGTGCAGCACTAGCACTATTATTTCTTTTACATTTATGACAACAGCAAAAGGTGAGTGAGCGTAGCGAACGAACTTCAACCTGGAGGCGAGTGAGCGTAGCGAACGAGCTAACCTGAAGGCAAGTGAGCGTAGCGAACGAGCTAACCTGAAGGAAAGTGAGCGCAGCGAACGAGCTCCAACCTAAAGGTGAGTGAGCGTAGCGAACGAACTTCAAAAAGAACCGAAATTTCTTAAACCATCTCCTCACTCATAACTGCTATAAGCATTTGATACTTATATGCCAACCCCGTACGAAGGACGGGTACTCTGCTAGTATATTATATAAATATAGGTTTTGCAATCCCGGAATTTCTAGGTATAAAATCTGACCGGAATTCAAGACATTTTATATTTTTTGCGAAATAAAAATAAATAAATTTTATTTATTCTTTATTTTGCATGCATCAAAACAGCATACAAATCCCATTTACATTGCAGCTCTGTCTTCGCGTACGTGTCTCGCCTCCTCTGTCCTCTATCCCATCTGAGTTGTGAAGGTCGGTAACGTAGAGTAGAAACTAGAGTCGGTAACCGCGCGGCAGAGGACAAGCGCCTGCACTCTGGTGAGCATTTCAAGAACGACCGCTGGCCGTCTGCTATTGTGTGTTGTGTGGTGCCAGGAATGGTGCCAGGACTACGTGTGGTGCATGGTGGAATGGTGTGGTGCACCGTGCCACTGGACTGTTCTCCTAGTCGCCACTAGGTGTCTCTGAACTACAGAACATACAAGTTTATTTATTTATTAGTATTCTTAAATTATTCAGGCACAATAAAACAATTTAGCATTCATTAAAATAAATTGCAAGTTGTAAATTAAAAAAACAACTGACAATTTTGCAATTTAGAGCCGGTGTAATTAATCAAAAATGATTTGTATCCGTTGACACTCGCAGGGATTTTTAAGAAGCTAGAACATGACTCCGAGATTGGCCAACACTCACCACTAACCAATACCATAAAAGTATGTTATATTAACATTATTGTTTGGAAAGCCGAGAGTCGCGTCTCTATGAGACCGATGATTGGCTTATAATGATATTATAACTAGTAACAGAGCAATAGAGCCCATTGTGGTTAAATACACCGGCCTCTAGTAAAATAATGGTAATGAAATCCATACACCACTTTACTCACCAATATTAATGGTACAGACTAAGCTCATAACATATAGAATCACACACTTTAAACACAAATGCAAATTGTCAACAACAACATTTAATCTAAGAAAAATCAATTAAAAAACAATATAACAATAAACTGTTAAATTACTAACTCATGTTTCGTATGATTTTTATGCATACTGGTAAACCAATTTTTGCCATCTATAAAAATTATTGGTTTTTCTTTTCCGAGTCGGGTTAGCTCTTCTAACCGACCGATTTTCATAATTTTGGTCTTAAAAAAGCTATGCAAGCACATGTCATCAAGCATCATCATTCATTTATCTAAAGTATTACTTGACGAAAAATATAAATTTGATTTTCTTGAATTTTTACTTCACAATTAAAGAAGTATTCGATTCCAGCAGTTTATAATTACATCACCCTATATGTTTTGATCTAAAAATGTTTTAACAAAATCAGTTATATGTACCCAATGCGTTTCGTTGAATTAAATATCAACAATTAAATTATACAGCTGATCAAAATGTAAACAATTATGTTCTTCATAAGGATAACATGGGAACTTTCAAAGCCAATGAGGCAGAGCCCAAGGGACTTTTTCAAAAATGTAAGGCCAGTTTGTAAATCTACGCGACACGCTCTTTCCAATAAGACGTCAATGGATAAAATCGGTTAAGATATGGGGGAGGAGTTCAACCGACAAACTTCGTGTTCGAGTATTAATTACATAGATTATAATTTATGTTATCTATTAAACCAATTGTGTTATGAGTTTAAAATGTACTATTTTTTCTGTTTAGTATGTAAAGTATCGCACGTTACTCGCCCGGTAAGCTTTACGTACTCGCACGATAAAACACTACTTACCGGGCTAGTAACAGTTAACGGTAGTAACGTAATTAATATTTCACCACACTACGATGTTTTAGCCGTTTTACAAAATGTTCATTTGAGGCTGAAAGCTACGTATTGCCACGTAAACGAACTGCTGTCGAAGCCAGCTGTCATCGTCATTTGGGGGCCGAGTTGGCTTTTGCGGCCCTAGGGCTGGAAATCAGCTGTTCGCTTAAAACAGTAGTAATACACAAGCTGTGTATTCATATGCATTGCAGCTTGTTTTATTGTCATCACTGCTTACTGCTTAGTAACTATCTATTATTATTTTTACTGATTCCTCTAACTTCTTCTCATAACCACATTCTTTCGTGATGTGAACGATTGACGGCATTGAAGTAAACAGAAATCAGCTGTAAATGGCTTCGAATACTATTCAAGGAGACCATTTAACTTTATGTTTAATTTCGTATTAATATTTTGGGGATTTCACTATATTTTCCCCGCCATCACGGGATAGGGACGTTTATTTTGAGCCCTCTCCTTTCGTTCTACGGCTTCTCAATCGCCCACAATTTTGATGCAATGAATCGCCTTATGTAATTAAATATATCAATAATTTAACATCCTATAAGCAAACAGTAGGCCTCATGTGTTTTATTGTTATTGGACGTATTTTTATTTACTTTCCGGAAGTAAAACTCCTCAAATAAAAAATAAAAAGATATATATTGGCTATATAAATATCAGCGAGCAAGGCTGAAAAATATAGGTTTCGCAATCCCGGGATTTCTTGATATCAAATCTGACCGGAATTCGGGATATTTTATATTTTTTTGTAAAATAAAAATAAATAAATTTTATTTATTTTGCATGAACAAAACAGAATACGAATTCCATTTAAATTATTGCGGCACTTACTTGGCATGCGTGTCTCGCCTCCTCCATCCCATCTGCGTTTCGAAGGTCGGTAACGTAGACTAGAGAGTAAACCGCGCTGCAGAGGACAAGCGCATGCACTCTGGTGAGCATTTGAAGAACGACCGTTGGCCGTGCACCGTTGCACTTGACTGTTCTCCTAATCGCCGCTAGGTGTCTCTGAACTACAGAACATAAACGCTTACTTATTTATTAGTATTCTTTATTTATTCAGCCACAATTAATCAATTTAGCACTCATTAAAATAAACTGCAGGCTGTAAATTAAAATCCAACGGGCAATTTTGCGATTTAAAGCCGGTGTAATTAACCAAGAATGATTTCTATCCGTAGACACTCGCAGGGACTTTTGAGAAGCTAGTACATGACTACCGAGATTGGCCACCGCCATGTGTAGTGAAGAGTAATTTAAACTTTTAAAATAAAAGCCGAGAGTCGCGTCTCTTAATCCGAGACTAATGATTGGCTTAAGGCCCGTTGTCCAAGAACGCGTCTGTTGCGTCTGACGCTGAGTAATAGACGCTAGCGATGGACGCTCAGTGACTGCCTTGACTGCTAAGCATTGATTTCAATGGGCCCGTTGTCCAAGGGAGCGTCTGACGCTTGAGACGCTGAGCGTCTGACGCGGGGCACTGCTCCAGGAGCAGACGGGATCGCTGACGGCCAGCGTCTATTGCGTCTATTGCATTGTTGTTTCTGTGTTCTCCCGTATACTCCATAATATACAGAATCTTAATGTAGTTATAGGCTATAGTCAAAGAAATATAGAATATGACCTAAAAAGATTGCAAGATAATGTTTTAGGGTTTTATTTTGTAGTGTTAAGTCTGCTGATTGATATACTAAAGGTTGCCAAAAATCGGTCCATGAGAAACCCCCTAAAATCATTATAAAAAATGGTGGCTTTTCCCAACATTGGAAAAATAATAAAAAATGATTCCACATGCATCTTTTATGCACATTTTCGAGATATTGACTTAAGATCACCACCAGTATTTATTGGGTGGTTAGTACTTCATTTCGATAGGAAACACGTTTGTGGCCACCATCTTGGATCCGCCATATTGGATATACATATTGTTTTTATGTAATGATAGTTTTGTGACACATAATTTACAAAACTAGATTTTCATGCTAATTTCAATGCGGGAATCCGTTTTTTATTTATTTTTCGTTTTTAATAAATTCAAACGAAAACTCTTCCCCACACATTTCTTATAGACGTTTCGTACTTTTATCATTTTTTTAAATATCTCCAGTTCTTATTAACGCTTGCAGTTCGTTTCAACCTTAAAATATTCAGTAATGTAAGGGCTTCCATTTGAGTTATTGATAATTGAAATCAGACGAGTTAGAGACCCGCTACGAACAAAAACACAAAATTAAATCAAAATTAAATTAAAGTTATAGTCTAAAATAATTCACCAAAGTATTGACTTTTGTTTTATCTATGGATTACATATTGGGAGTTATTTAGAATAGGAGATATCTGTATTTAAGTAAAGAAAAATTTCAAAATAATAATAAATTATGGTTAAATTAAATTATTACAACTTAAACTTTAAAGGATTTAACGGAACTTAAACTGTTGCCATTAAAAGTAAAAAAAAAAATCAATTAATGCACTCTTGTCTGCATTAAAGTGGTTTTTGATAGGTATTCTAAAATATCCTTCCTCACTTCTCTTTTTGAAAACACTGTGGGTACACAATCGAGGTTCACTAAAGGTCCAGAATATCCTCGTTTTCTATATCTTCGGTGAATAGGATCTTCAACACTTGGCTCTTAGCGCTAATAGTGAGAGCAAAATAAATTTTTACACAGTCAGCAACCAACTGTTGAACTGAATAGACGCGTTCTTGGACAACGGGCCTCCAAGCGATCGACGCTCAGCGATCATCGCTCTGCGTCAGACGCAACAGACGCGCCTTGGACAACGCAGCTTTATAATGATTTTAGTAGTCTTCTCTTCTCTATGAGTTAAGAGGGATACTGAGCAAGTTTTACGCTATTAAAGCAGTTACTCTCTAACTGTCACAAAAAACGTCTAATGTGAGTCAAAAATGGCAGCCTACAAACTTCTAGAATTTGCAATTTAAAATTATTCAACTACTGCCCCTGACTTTTTTGTCTCAGTTGTTTTGAAACGGATTTATTTGTTAGCTTGTTTTCTTGTCTGTTTGATAAAAATTGTGCAATCGATAAACCAACTTCCCGATGAGCTAGAGACTTGAAACTGGAAACATAGCTCACAAATGGATGACAATGTAATATTATTAAATCATTTTATTTTCATATTTCCCTCGGGATACGCTTATGGGCTTCCAAAATTTCAATGTTTACACTTTGGTAGAATGTAAATATATCCAATTGAAGTCAGCTGTAAATACTTTAATTTGAAAGTTTGGTTTATTCAAAGAGCAGAAGTTAAAAGGTAAAGACTCTGTTCCCGAGAGAATCTAAAAATATAAACAAACATATCAATGTAAAGATAAAACATCTACTTACTTGTTTTCAATTCTGCTAATACAAATAAGCAGCTGTTTAGTAAGTGATTCAATCATTTCGTCCATTACGATTGTTATTTCATCGATATGTCGAGCGATCGACAACAATAGGCTAAAAAGCTAAAACCTTACCTAATAAATCAATTGATAAAATAATTTTGATCGATACGATTGCCACAATTGAAATTTACAACTGTTTACAACAGCTGATTTTTACTCCCTAGAGACTAAAAATGGTTTTTAATCCAATGCTGCTTTAGACCCGCAACGCATGCATAAAAAAGACTGTTTTGCTGCAGTATGACGAAATAGTATATTTTATCACTAAGGCCTAAAGTGACTCTTTTTGACCCGGGGTCAAGTTTTACGTTCGAGGCGAAGCCGAGGTCAGAAAATGAGTGAGGTAAAAAGTAGAAAATAATTTATAAATGTGCGGAGAGAATAAATAAGTGTAAGATTTTTGACGAAAAAGTTGGGCGCATGCAATAGATAATAATAAAGAGGGAGTGTTCGTAAATTAGGTATTTCATGCGCCGGTTTTCGTTTAAAATCTTACAAGTATTTACTCTCTCAACATATTTATAAATATTTTCTACTTTTTAGTGCGTTTAAAACGCGGTTAAAAAAGTTTTTCATTCCAAAATCTTTGAGCTACTTCCACCCTGTAGTAACGTTAATGGTGTTTATTCAGACTCATTTTAAACTTTTGACTAATGTTATTGTTATAGAATTTGTTTTTAAAATAAGGTAATGTTAACTTCGCACCTAATTGATTCATTGTATGCGTTAACTATCTCTCAATAAAAAAATTCAAAAGTTTTTGCAGCTAGAGCAGCTTTGGCATTAAACTTTGTATTGTGAATGGTCTAACGGGCCTAACCCTTTACTCAGTTCCATAGGATAACCTTAAGCTTAAGTAAATGAAACACAATTAATTATTAATCGCTCCCTATTGTAAACACAATCCTTATAAAGGGTGATTGATATAAGTGTGCCAGCTGTTTTATTCGAAGGTTATAAGAGATATCAAAAAATGTTAAATTGTAACTGCCTTGGATTTTTTATTTAAAAAATGTTGGTCAAGTTGAAAAAATAATTATAGCCGCCATTGTTTTAATATGGCCGCCAACTGTGATTTTTCTTACGGAAGACTCTATATTTTATGATTTATTCAGAAATTTAATCCCATTTAAAAACGTTTTTATTCTTGGCATAGTTCTCTAAAGCTACTCGTTGAGGAGTTACAGCGTGTTAAAACTAAGAAAACATTACTCGCAGTGTACATTCTGCACCATGTAGCTCATAAAAATGAGTAAATTTAGAGAGAATGTGCTAAGAGTAAATGAGTGTGTATTAATATTGAGTCACTAAATTTGAGTCACTTTGTCAAATGGTTCTTGAAGCCAACGTATTCAACTGACAAAGAAAAGTTGTTTAAGAGAAATGAAATAAATAAACAGGTTTTGATGTTTTCTCAAAATAAATTTACATTACTTTTTTTCGATTTTAGATCTATAAAAAAAGTTGTTCTTAACCGATTTCAATACTGGTACCGCAACACAAATACAACTATTATGACAATACATTCAACCGTTATAAGTTTTGAATGTATCAAACTATAGGCTACATATTCACCATTTCAGAACTAAGATTAGTTTTAAGTTATTTGTGCCGCAATTTAGTTTACCGGATCAATAAACGGTTCAATAATAACTAATGATGAATAAGTAAAAATATATAATTTTTAAAAAAAATATTACAAATACTTATAATGACTAATAAAAATGGACAACCCTTAGCTTAATTGTATTTTGTATTCATCGCCCCTAATCATAATCAAAAATGGTCAGAAAGTGATACAAATAAACGTAAAATCAGTCAAAAGTCATGTTTTTATGTAAACCATATAATATTTCCAACTCAATCCCTAAATATTTCTTTGAGGCTTCTACTTTATAGTCTCACAATCAGAATACTTCATTTTACAAGTAGGTACAATGTGGAATTAGACGTATTTTGGCTAAATGGTACAAAAACGAGCAGAGACTACGATATCAACCGGGACCTTAGCCAACAGACCTTATACAGGGCGGGGCATTGAAAACACCCCAATTTATAAGCAGTACAAACTCAATAATATTCGCCCTATGGATATAAATAGCACATCAAATCACAGCTTATCTTTTGCCATTTTAACTTAACAAAGTCATTTTCCATTTCTTGAGAACAAAATCCTGCAAGTGACGTCCTTTTCCTACTTGACATTCCTTTTAAGGCACTTGAAAACTCCATCAAATACTCCTCCAGCATTTCTTCAGGTTCACGGTTCACTTTAGTTTTTGGACGATTCTTAACTTCAGTTCAAGCAAATCTGTAGGGCGACTTTGAAAACCCTTTAACTTCAATTAGCTTATTAGAACAACCCCCCTCCCAAAAAAGGAGCCAACGTAAAGCTTTTAACAACAAAAGCTTCCTAGCAAATCCCTTTGGACTTTGAGTTACTGCGTCACGCACTCTTTCAACATTTGCTGGTGTACAAACTACAAAGAGTTTTGCGGCACCCACCGATTATTTTTAAGGTTTAAGCGTTTATCCTAAATAATTTTACCCAGTTCACTAATGCTTTTCCAATCTGGAACAGCGCCATGTTGGCCAAGGATGGAATGTTGTCTAAACAATCTCTGGGTTTTTGCACAAGAATCACTATTTTTAAAATAGGTTTCCACATCAAAATCTCGGTGTTAAAAGCCTTAGGCATAATATTTACTAAAATGGCATAGTTCAATTGATGTTATAAGCACAGCTGATCATTCGTTGTTGCAACAATTAACATGTGACAGCTAAAACAAATTGTGGCGTTCTCTTTGCCTCACCATGTACAACTCTACACAAGATGTCTGCCCCGTGAAATTCTCTTTCTCCTTCACACACAAATTGACAAATACACATAATATACTCGTACAGGGGGGAGGGAGTTGACGTAGATACCATAGATTAAACATACTCCCGTTTAATCCAAGTCGATACGTAGATATAAAGTCAATGTCGATACTCAAAATACGGCGGCAGGCCAGGTCGGTAATGTAGAGAGAGAACCACGGCACGGGCACAGGACAAGCACCTGCACTCTGGTGAGCATTTGAAGTACGACCGCTGGCCGTGCACCGTGCCACTGGACTGTTCTCCTAGTCGCCGCTAGGTGTCTCTGAACTACAGAACCTACAAGTTTATTTATTTATTTGTATTATTAAATTATTCAGGCACAATAAAACAATTTAGCATTCATTAAAATAAATTGCAAGTTGTAAATTAAAAACCAACGGACAATTTTGCGATTTAGAGCCAGGGTAATTAACCAAGAATGATTTGTATCCATCGACACTCGCAGGGATTTTTGAGTAACTAGTACATGACTACCGAGATCGGCCAACTCTAAATATTAACACAAGAAAATGTAAGATCTCTAACCAAGCTACTTTTTGAAAAGCCGAGAGTCGCGTCTCTAACGGAGACCGATGATTGGCTTATAAATAATACAGATATTGAGAGTCTGACTTAAACCCAACCACAGACAATATAATGGTTTATTCCATTGTCTGTGCTTAAACTCTTGCCGTCAGACCGCCACCGCCCACCACCACCCACCACCGCTCGAGCGAACCGGGCTATAGAATACAATAGCCCCGCGAGCGAACACCATTATCGCAATGATACATTTACCAGCCGTAGGTCTCGGAGGTGAGGTGGGCGACTGGGCGGTGGCGGTCTGACGGCAAGGGTTAAATCCTACCGAAGGCGTTGACTTTTTGGCTCGAATATTTTTCATCATCAGCAAGTTTGGTTGGCTTGGTTAGGTTATGATAGTTTAATTTTATAATTAAATAAACAGTATTAGCATTCTGACACATACTTTCTCCCATAAGTTTGTCAACAACCTTTATCATGTGTAAGCGGTGAGCGTTAATATACGGAAATGGGATTTGTACAATTTTGTTCAGAATTTAAATGACTATATAATGCTAAATTTTTTCGTTCCGACCATTTTTGGAAAAATCCGATTTTACGTTATTTTATGGGGTTTTTATGAGAAAATAACATGATCTACAATAACTTTTGAAGTATCAAAATCGTTCGGGCCATTTTTGGGAGAATCCTATTTTTTCATTATTTTATGGGTTTTTATAGGAAAATCCCTATTAAAATCTAAATTTCAAAAAAATGAAAAAAACTATATCAAAATTGTAAGGACCATAACATACTATGTTAAATCAAAACCGGATTTTTGTTCTAAAATCCTATTTTTTGTTAATTTATGGGGTTTTTATGGGAAAATAACATAATTTACTAGGGAACTTTTGAACCGTAATTTTTACAGAAATGGGATTTGTACCATTCTGTTCAAAATTTTAAGGGCTACAACATACTAAATTTTCACCAAAATCGTTCGGGCCATTTTTGAGAAAACCCGATTTTTTGTGTTTTTATGGGATCAAAATAACAAAAAAAAAATGAAAAAACGCCTGGATATACCATGGATTAGGACCTACATACCAAATTTCATCGAAATTGGACCACAGGTGTAGTCTCTAGCTCTGTACACATCCAGAGTAATATGTCAAAAATTTTGAGTTTGAGTTTTGGGTGGGAATATCTGTTTTGAGGTGAACCTTAAAAAGTGGGTTTTAATTCTGAGCGTTTTTCCATCCATCTATAATTATGATTACAACATTAATATTACAGAGGCTAGAGTTAAGGTGCAAGACGAGTGCAAGAATATTTCGCTAAATATTCTAGGTAGATTACATTTTGTGTTGATTCTGCAAATGACAAGTTTCTATTTAGTAAGCCTCAGACTTATTTACTCGTCTGTGGCTTTAGATTATAACTTTAACCTGAATTCACCACCGTTTTCATTGACCTCAACAATTTAACTTTTAGCCATGACTGATCAATATGTCTTTCACTTTTCTCTTTTTGATGGACGCAAGTGGCCCAAATAAAACCATTAGGGAAAGCGTTCCAAACCCATATGGATTGTGGATGTACTGTGAATTAAACTCTACTTCCTCATCGAAGTCTGAGACGCTAAGCACTAGGCTAGCAACACGTTCAAATAAAAGTGCAAGTTCTTGCAAATTAATAAGAGATTAAAAATCAGTTATTTTAAACCTGTCAGAGAAAAAACACTTTCAACTTCACTCGTCACATTCCATCAACTTACAAATTTACAGGATTGGAAAAAACACCAAAGATAATACGGGTAATAAACTATCCATTTATTTTAAAATCAATCCTTAAAACTGTTACAAAATCGTATTTCTAAGCTTAAAGTTAAAAGTATCACAATGTATTTGATCATATAAATATTAGAAGCTAAAACCACAAAAACACTATGCTTAAAAATCTGTTTTATTTAAGCATGCATTGTGTACCGAGGCCTAAATCGTTGCCTTTCTTACAACAAACAACCATTTTCTTAAACTTTAACATAAAGAGAGACTGGAATGTATTACTGAAAACATAACCCCCACACTATCATGATCAGTGCTTGATTTGTGGGAGAACGCGGCGGAACAGAGTTACAGTACCCGTGCTCTTAGTGCATGTACTCTTTCAGACACATATATATTGGCATAAATAGGTAAATAAATAGGTACAAATCACATTAAATAGGTTAAATAGTTCTGGCACCTCATTTTTGTGGATATCGAGCACTGATCATGATTATTTAATAGAGTGGATATAAATGGATGAGAGGATTGGAAAGACTAGGGTTGTACAAACAACTCATTTTATGATATGATAACTGGAGAACAAAGTGTTCTTACAATGACCTTGTAAAAAATAACATTTTAAACTTCTGTATTCATTTGGTATAGTTAAACACTTCTAAACAATTTCAAATTATACAACGGTTTCAAGTTCTTCTAGACCTTGCTTAGCTTGTGATCCTAGGTGTTTAAAACTCACATTAACAAAGATACACATCAAACATGGATATACGTGTAAATTATAACATAAAAAATTTTGAATGTACATAATATAATTGCTTTAACGTAAAATACATGGACAGCTTTTTCAGTGGTGAGCAATAATGTAACTCTGCTTACTAACTTGAATTCAGTTTACCCTATCATCTACCTTACTTAACATTAAAAGGTAAAAGAGATTTCTTTCTTGGCTTGGCTCTAGGATTATACCAGTAAGGGATAGGATTAAGGACTACTCGAGATCCCCGTGAATTTATTTAGTCTCAATCAAAATAACATCAGAAATTTTTATTTACAGTTTTTTTTAATTTTCTCTGTTACTACTAGGCATACAACAATGGTTTAATGTAGGCCTACTATATTGTTTGGTTTTTTAGCTCTACTAAATAGTTGCAAAACTTTATGTTTCAGGGGTCAAAAATGGGAAAAACCAACTCTTGCTCCCTAAAACTCTGTTCCTATAGTCCGAACATGCTGGTTTGCGAACTTGTTAGAATAAAATAATGCAGGTTTACACCTTTTCAATGAATGAAAAATTGGATGATTTTTACTAGAGTTATCATGCTAACAGACACATATATGAATTTGAATGGATAGTGTCTTTGGCCTCTGGGGACATCAAAACGTGGTAAAAGTAAATAGGTCCCGGGTTTAGGTCTTATCAGAAGGCATAGTAAGACAATAACATTGTTTTGATTAATGTGTTAAAAGTTTTTACCAATCCAACTCATTAATTGCTTAACACAGACCTGAGACCCATGGGGTAAGCATGCATAATTAAAGCAAATGCATAATTAAAGGAGTATGCCTATTCAGCCTTTTTGAAATGTAATTTTTTATAAATAAAGAGTCATTTGAAGTAGTTTCTGTTTTGAGAAAAATACTGAACACCATTTTCTAATTCGCCAATTGATTGAATAAAAAAAAAACAATCGGATCTATCTTATCTACTTCATGTAGGTAGATTTTTAGCTTAGCTACTATATGTCTTGACGCTCTTGGGAGATGGAAAAGGGCAAATAAGTCATGAACACTCAAATCTTGCGAAATACAAGGCATAATTTGCCAGAATTTTCCTAAAATACAAGCGTACAACTTATTAAGACAAATACACAGCAAATACCAAGCCGCAACTGGACGGTAAGTCAATAAGGCGTTACTGCCTATTTCGTGAGATCTGTTGCCAAGCTGTCAATACTTCTACCTGGCGCATGTATTTGGTTTTATGTTCTGGGAACACGAGTCATCTGGAACACATTAATCTAAGAAGGTTAACCTTCCTTATTAATATAAGAAGAGGTTTAGTTCATAAGAAGGCAAGTAAGAGAAGATAAGAAAATGTATGACAAGGTTAGCATAATTTTACAAGATACTTAGGTGGTAATTTACAAAAAAAAATTATCAACGAATTATTTTTGTACCCTTAGACCGTGCTGAATCAAAATTAACTGACGTTTGATTATTCTACTTATCGTATTATCTAAATTACAACAGACCCCAATCAAACTGTTTTTATACTTTAATTGATTGATATATTAAAGTACAAAATAAATAAGCCTACTCTAAATATGAAGACCCCAAATAGATCTCGATCACTGGGGGGATCCTGATTTTAGCGAATTTCCATATAGGGAATAAGCTATTTACTAGTGGTTATGGAAAATGTTCTCAGTAATACCAATACCTTAGATAGCTAAATAAATACTTTAGAATAAAAGTGTCCAATGAAAAATTTTGCTTGCATATTCTTAAATTCATGATTTCCTTTGTCTCTCAAGCAATGTGTCCAAACACTGTGTCTGAAAACGGTCGGCAGTCAAGCAAATTTTGACGCGATTAAATAGATGATACATGCGTACCCGTTCCTATTAAAAAATTAGTATTAGTTTCTCCTAGTCTATTTTCTCATGGTGTAATCTAAATGTAGAGGGGAGCGAACTAATCTAGTGGTAGAGCACATGACTACAGGACTGTAGATACTCCCTGAGGTGCCAGGTTCAAATCTGCCAAATCACCACCGCCACCCTAAGGTTGAGCCTAAAGTAAGTAGACCCCTCTTAAATGACCTGGCATTAACCGATAATCGGATTATCCACCCTTGATCGTAAAATATTACAGTTTTTTTAACCAACCTTGCTTTGAGAGCAGTTCGGTTAAACCGCCGCTTTCTATGAATCTCGGCATTTCCGCTCCCACGATCGGTGATGGGAACCATACCCTTATCTCCACAGGATGTGACTAAGATAAAACATTTTATATTTAGGCCTATCCCAAAAAAATTCCATATTGCCAGTTTGTCATCATTGTTCGTAGCGCGAGCACATCTGATTTGTTATGTGCGGTAAATTTATAAAATTGTAAAGTGTGTTACGATTTTTATAACTGATTATCCTATTGCTAGAGTAAACAAACAACACAACTTGAAGGAAGGGAAGGGGGGTTAACAACTTTAAGGTCAAGATAGTTTTTGTGACTCGAGCCTCCAGTAAGAGGCTATAAATAAACATCCTTGTCTCGTAACAAAATGGTTGCTTGTGTCTTTAGTTTTGACAAAATGTTCTGTATTGTATTACGATAGATTTGACAGCCACTTAAGTTATTAAAATAAGAATTTTTATTGACTCTTGCCAACAACTATAATTTATTCCACTGAAAGTATTTGACGTAACCATATTTTGTGTTTATTTGTGACTTTTCTATCAATACAAAAAATGAGATAAATGTGGTTTATTTTATAAATAGTGCAAGTACGACTTCAAAATATTGCTTATACAATTCCAAATGAACAGCAATTAATCATGTTATGTTTTTATTTTTTTTTAGGGATTGTCCGTTTTAACCAACCTTTTGAGTAATCCGACCTAGGTCCGGTCGGTTAAGAGGGGGTCTACTGTAATGTGAAAGTTGATAAAAAAGCCAATGTAGAAGTTAAGCATGAACAAGTTACGTAAGTTTTTTTATTACCTTGACTAGAACATTCCGTCGTGTATTCCAATGGGGATGAGAACCATGAGGAAGAGTCCGACATTGCGCAACACAAGTCTCCAGTCATTGGGAACAGCAAAGGGCAACAGTCTTCTGGTGATGGTGTGGAGCTGTCGACAACACACAAATTACAAGTTTTTGTCTGACCTACATTGAACAAACTCTACCAAGGCAAAAGAAAAGTTACTGATATTTCAAGAAGTACTTACAGGCTTATTTCTTCCTCGGTAGAAAAAAAACTCTAGTAAAAGTGTACAAAGTGATTTTTTGTATCTTGTGCCAGGATGAACTTTTTTCAATTTAGATAATCCTTGTACTCCAAGAACAAATCTGATAAACCTCAAATTAAGCTTTCCAAATTCATTGTAACGCTTCTTTGATTTAGAACAAACTTTCTTTTCCTTTGGTAAAAGATCACCACAAACTGTTTGAGCCCATACTTTTATGTCGTCTATTTCACCAGAACTATCTGACATTTTCAAAATCTTTTAACAAACCTTCCTGCTAATTTTGGTTAGCTTAGCATACCGTTTAGTTCATCTTTGTTAAAGGATAGAATGAGAATTATCCGACGGAAGTTGGCCAATCAACAATTACATCTATATATTTAATACACTAGGCATATTTTTGTCATAATTGTTTTGGAGTGGTGGTGCTACCAATCACCATGTCCAAGGTGTCATTAGAAAGGTCTTAACATGTAGTTTTGCCATCCATCAAACAAAAAAAAACTTTGGAATTCCATCAGGGCTCTGCCCCAGTGGCCTTAAAAGTTCTCATGTTATTCTTAGGGAGAAAATGTTTGTTTACATTTGAACAGATGAATACTTTGAAATTGTCACTAATATTTGAAACAGCTGGTTATACTAAAATTGGAGAAATGTGCTATAAGGATTTATTAGATTAGTTGAAAAGATTGTTTCACTGTTTTAAGAAAGTTTTAAGCCAGTTTTTATTTGCACATAGCCTAATCATAACATAACCAAAAAAACGTTCAACATAATGGAGACTATAAGACGTAAAGCAGGACGGCCAATAGGAGGAGGCCGACTAACTTTAACTGGTAGATTCAAACAAAATACAAATAATACTACAGCAAGCACCCTTCCGTGTTGGGTTTAAATAGAAAAGAACAGGAAGAAGTCTTGGATAGGAAAGATCTGGAGATGAGAAAGTAAGACTTTATGAGGGACAAGGAAACGATTGAGACGTTTAGGGAAGTAGATAGAGAAATAGGCAGCCAAGGATACGCACAGGCTTTTAAATTGAAAAAAGAAACAAACAAAAACAAAGAAAGAAAAGAATGAAAACTTCCCCATGAAGGTGAGGTGAAAGGTTAGAGTGAATCCCAATGATCCCTATCGCTCAGGGCAGAAAGAGGAAGGGAGCCATGCCCTTACGGTTTCTGACACATATTGTGTCTGGACGAGGATTGAGTTGTGTGGCCAAAGCCCGAGAAGAAAGAAGATTATTCCTGGGAAATCGGCCTGGAAAATAAGTCCCAGGCTTCACAGGTGGTGATGGGAACAAGGGGCTTTGGTTGATCATTTAGGCTATCATCTATTTAGTCAAAAGAGAATCTTTTATTGACTTTCACAAAAAAAAACTGCAAACACAGCTCGTAAACTGCGAACTTAATTAGGCCTTTAACCATCTCCACCTTTAACAACAAAACCAAGAAACCAGAAAATGCCAAATAAAAAAGATCAATAAAAATGGTTCTTCTCCTAGGTCTAGATTGCGCACGATTACTTGCGCCAGGATCGCTAGTTGGTCATTACCAGCTCATAAGTTGGCGTTTGAAGCATTACAATTTTATTTCACATCTCTGAATCTTTAACACCATTGGTCCGTTACTTTACCACACTAGTGCAGTGAAGTAAGTAAACAATGTGGGTGAGTCAGTGGTTCAGTGGGCCCAAGGCAGCAATGTCATGGGTTCCGATTGTGGCACATGCCACTATTTTTTATCTGTACATATCACTCTTGTTCTGTACCTGTTCACCCCTTGCTTTGCTGGAAACATTCCACGCACAGGTGTGTAGCGTATGTGGACAGGAAAATGCAAGGTTAAAAAAAAATAGTTTAAAACACAGTTATAGGTAAAGAAATCTAAAAGATAGGCCTAAATTATGAAGCGGAGTTCAATATTGATCACCATTGATTCTGGATCCCAATTCTATTTGTCATTGGGCTGTAAATTAATGATGCTAACAAACTAAACAAAAGGTTGACGATAGATCTAAGTCTTGGACAGTTCCATAGATTAGAAAACCACAAGTAGGCCTACAGTAATAAAAAAACACAGGACTAAAGTATATGCTACTGACAATTTAGGGAACTTTATACAGACCTCATGCGTTATGCACACCATGATGTAGCAAGATACCAACACGTTGAGTACAGGATAGCCAGGTAGCAGCACCAGCACCCCGTGATTGTCTGCGGCCAACCACACGTGATACGGAGTCACCATCAGCTCCAGCGACAGTCGTCCGAACCACGCGAAGAAGCTGGAGTATCTCGTTCGCAGGATGCCCGACACATTACGCAGGAAGATGTAACTCACAATCTGAACATTGCATATATACGATGAGCGACTTTGAAACATGTGTGGATGCAAAAGGTCTTCTTTCAATGCTTTTATATATTTACACTTCTACTATAATAATTTACAAGATTGTTAATCTATTTACGTGTGCATAAAAATTTTACATTGATTATTGATGTTGTATAGTCACATAAGCCATCTGTCTCTTTAAAGACAGGATATCTCCGTTTGGTCCTGTTGTTGACAGTATGACTGGTCTAAATGGATAGTTTATGGGAACATGTTTAATTTACTGTCAATACTGTGGAAAAGTATTAAATAAACAAAACGGGGTGCCCTGAATGTTAATCGAATTTGTTTGTCTTGTATAGCAATTAGTAATAAAATCTACATCCGTCAAACTGCGTAATATTTATTTATCCTTTCCTGACCAAAGCTCAGTGAATTACCAAAGTGTGTGAATTTATTGAAACATTTTCTACCCTACTCCATAAAAAAAACCATTTTATATTTTTATGAGGTAAGGTACAGGTTGTTTAGATCTGGGATTGACCACTCTTCCCCTTTACAAATAAGAAACTCAAACACATGTAGGCAGGATCTTGTTCCGGCAGCACTTTATCCTTACTTTGATTCCTGATGATTCAATTTAACGCAACAACTGGTCATGCTGTGACAGCTGAGATACTCACAGGGATGGCGACAGTGTAGGAATGTACTTCGTTGCACTCCGCCTTGGACTGACAGAGGAGATCAAACGTGGTGGAGCAGCCGATGCCGACAAAGGCGAGGAACACGGAACAAAGCGCAATACGAGAAGTGAACAGGTTGCTGTGGTTGTTGTCATCTACTAGGCTGAAACTCTGCGCTACCAGCAACAGCATGCCAAACACTGCTCCGTAGGAAGTGCTGCAACAGAGGTGGTCAATTAAAGAGATTACATCTGTTAACATTTTCCATGTAACACAAGGGTTATAATAGTGGAATAGGTATGATTCAAATTGTTTATTTAATTTGGATAAAATGATAACAATAAAGTATTAATAATAACATTTTTAGAGTAAATTTTGAAATGGAAATTAAAATGTGTAAATCATAAATTGGCCGGTTGAGATTAGCACTGTGCTGAGCATCTATTAACAAAAGTTTTCAATCTTCTTTGGCACGGTATTCTCCCCTTCTCATTATTCAAACAAGTTCAAGACCTTTTTTCATGGGGAGTAGGTTTGAGGGAGGCTCCGATTCATATTTCTGGTGTGATGATTTCAGTGGTGTGAAGCCGATTTATGTGCTGTTACCATTATTAACTACAGCAAGATAATGCCGTAGTGACCGTGCGTAAATAACTAAATATTGACATTTATCACCTGTTTCAAGTAGGGATTAGCTAAAAGGAAACATACTAAATTTTAATCAACCGTCTTTTTAAATATCTTGGTTTTACATTATTTTATGGGGTTTTATGGGTAATTCAGCATGTAAAAGTACTGAAAAATAAAGCCTGGATACACAATCGATTAGTACTCTACTTACATATCCATTTTCATAAAATTTTACCACAGGTGTAAATCAGCAGCTCTGTACACACCCACACAGAATTAAAAAAAAATTGTTTTGGGTTCAGGGGGACCCAAAACGGATATTTCCACCCAAAACTCAAACTGAAAGATTAAAAAAACATTTTTTCCATAAAGAGGGGGGGGGGGGGAAGTAAAAAGTAGTTTAGAGTTAGTTTGGTATTTCCGGACTAACAATGTTTCTAAGGTTACCTGTATCTGTCCAGCTTCCATCGGAACCACCAATCGTGGATGTCATCATCAGTAGTGACAAACAGCGCCTTCCACGGTCTCGTCACAAATACTTTGTCAAAAAATACCTGTCAAGGAAATCAAATAAGTGAAAAGAAAAAATATACGCAGACACAGAGCTGTTGTTGGATAATTCTTTGTGAAAGGGTTTTTACATGAGTATGATGGTAGCAAGTTCTATTCTGGCAAATTTCCCTATAGGGAAGAAGTTATTACCGTAGGCAGTACAGGAAGAACTAGACCCGAGACTGCTTTGAATTTTCATTTTGATGTCCCCAGAGGCCAAACACGCTATGCTGCTAGTGACACCCAAACATCAGATACTTTTGTTAGAGCAATTTAATCACCCTCCTATCTGCTCACAACATTATCCTGAGTATAAATGGAGTTTTTGTTTTTACATACATTAATTTTGCAAACGCTCACCTCGCTCATGTATAACATGATAATGAAGCTGAAAAGTCCGACAAACTTGAGCACCAGGTAGAGGTAGTGGAGGTGGTTGTGTTCACACGAGGCCTGCGTGACCCTGGGTGGAGCGATCAACACCAGGTAGAGCAGGGTGAACCAGAACGACACGACTGGCACAAACTGGTAGAACTGGTACGGTCGGTTCATACAGAGGCATAGCACCACTACCAGCATGTTGAGGCGGAACAACACCTGGGAACAACAACACTTGTCAGAAAAACATTCACAGCTGGGTTAAAGCTGCAGTTCCTTTTTTTTGGATCCTGGTAAAAAGAGTGTCTTCCTCATTTAACCTTGCATCAAAGGCTCTGGACTTGTGTATGGAACGTATCCAGCAAAGCAAGTGGTGAGCCGATACAGTACTGATAAAAGTGGTACCAAGATCCGAACCCACAACATTGCTGCCTTGGGTCCAAAATGCGTGGCGCTACCGACTGAGCCACCTCAATTTGTTGCATTTTGTGCAATCAAAAACTTACAATAAAACATTGTACGCAAATGCGTGAGATGATCATTATTTGTAGGCTATTGCAGAAGATATTCAGGATTTTACAGCTATCGCAGGTGATGACGACTTATTTCTAACTGCACTTTTGCTACAGTTCTCTGACGCATTGTTGCATTTATTGCCCACCTTAAACCTGGCTTAGATTAGATTGGATTTCTATTACGCAAACACACAAGGCAAGGAATAAAAATCCTTACTGTGGTAACCCAGAAATATATATGGAAACCTCACCTGAAAGAACCTAACAATTCCAGCATCGTTTCTGTGCCACAAATAGTAGAAGTGTCCGTAGCCGCTGATGAACAAATAAGCTGATATGAGGACTCTGATGTGGTTGTAGATCTGCAGGTTTGTAGAGGCTCCGGTCATATTGTAGATGAGATAGACCAGAATCATCCAGCCTGGAAAACCCTAGGTCTTTAATATCCTTTGTTACAACTCAACATACTTTTAATTTCCAGAAGTAACAGGGAAAACTATAGCAAAAAAGATGGCCAAGAATCAGAGTCTACAAGATAATGTGATGCTCTAAGGGGTTTTTTTTAGAATCTTTTGGTTCGACACTTAAGCTTCATTAAAGTGAACATAAAATTAACCTAATACCTTCATGCTACATCAAATAATGACTAAGAGGGACCTAAAACCTTGCACCACGAATGGATTATTAGGGAATTTATTCAGACAATTTTGAACAGGGTTTTCTCTACCTATTTAGACTCTGCTATTTTACCTTAACCATTTTCACATAATTCTTTTGGACAACTTTTACCCTCAAGCTAACAATACTTTGTAGCAGGAGCACTTTCCCAGCAGTTTAGTACCTCCAACAACACTTGAATCTTATCTTACCCGACCAACTAATTTTATTTGTTTTGTTTTAAGCTCAAATACCAAATCAAGCCTTTAATATTTGCAAAACGGTTTAAAAATTGTATGTTTTTTTTATAAAATGTGTATACCAATACTCTGATCAACATTTTGGCACACAAAAAAATACATGTCAAGTTAAAAATATGCTAAGTGAAACCCACCTTTCCATTCGTCTGTTTGGTCTCTGTGGAGCACTTTTGTATATCTTGAATCTTCAGTAAAGAAGAGACCAAGAGCAAACACATAGCCAATGGGCAACCAGAAGCTAACAGGGGAGTAATACTTGTTTTCCTTCATGAAGAAATTCGTCCTGCACAGAAAACATTTTCATCTCAATAGCTTTGATAAAAGCATCATTGTAACAGCTCGGGCATTTTCATCAGGTAACAGTACAAATGGTAAAGAAGTTTATGAAATACATGTTTAAGTACTGTAGTCAGTTTTACAGAGGACAGCAATAATATGTTTTATTGGTACAACGGCACAACGTACATATTTGTGAAGACATAGGGGCATACAAGAATACCATTGAGTGTAGGCCTAAATACCTTACTCTTAAAGGTCTGTTTTTTCTGCCTCGGAAAAAATCTGATAAGGTCCTAGTAAATGTTTTAGTTGACTCACCGATCACAGAGGTAGAAGTAGGCCATGATCAGTCCCAGCTTGGCCAAGTTGGTACTCAGCACATAGACAGGGGAGGGTGGGTCAGCTCTGGAACCTTGTAGTTTACGCTTCACTGTCATAGCACACGCCAGCACCAAACTGTACAACAACATGGGGTGTAAAATCAAATAATTAACAATACGTTCAATTTAGACTAAAATTGACACATGTGTTTATCTGACTTGAAATACAATTGCTATTCAGAAAGTAAGGATACATTAAGTCTAATGGCAACAGTCAGACGCTAATCCATGCACATTCTTGTACAAACAACGCCTCCCAAATGACTGTTCATTCTTTACAGCGGAATTGTGGTTGTGCTGTTAATAATTGCAATAACAAATAGCAATTTTAATGAAGAAAAAAAAATTTAGTCAAACGATTATTGTTTAATCTAAATATATAAAAGGCAAAGCCCTCACTGACTCACTCACTCATCACTAATTCTCCCACTTCCCATTTACCTAGGAGGCTGAAATTCGGTTCACCGATTCTTTGGGCATTAAATAGGAAAACTAAGTAGTTTTTATTCTGATTGGGCTTTCGGGCTCCGCCCCAGTGGCTCTGGAGTTTCCCATGTTAACCTTATGATTTTTCATATTTAAAAGGAATTAATGAATCTTAACAGCTGTTTCAATTAAACAAATTGGTTCTGTTCTATGGTGTTCAATAGCATTAAAGTTACAAGGATTACCAACAGGGTGCAGCATTATTATTATTTTTTTTATTTATGACAACAGCTAATTTGCAACCAAAAGGTGAGTGAGCGTAGCGAACGAACTTCAACCTGGAGGCGAGTTAGCGTAGCGAACGAGCTAACCTGAAGGCAAGTGAGCTCAGCGAACGAGTTCCAACCTAAAGGTGAGTGAGCGTAGCGAGTGAACT
The DNA here is from genome assembly GCF_028750875.1 of Macrosteles quadrilineatus. NCBI lineage: Eukaryota > Metazoa > Arthropoda > Insecta > Hemiptera > Cicadellidae > Macrosteles > Macrosteles quadrilineatus. Next base: position 71,043,448 of record NW_026542602.1, read on the forward strand.
TCAACCAGGACGTGATTGAGTCATGCGAATACTTATGAAGTTAAACGGGGCAAAGCCCGCGGGTACAGCTAGTTCTATTATAAAATGAAGCTAAAACTATTCACAAAAAACCTTAAAAGTAAAACATAATAGACCTAAGGACAATAAGGTCTAACAACGTACCAAACACCAAAAACAGCAGCAGTGACAACTTGCAGAGATGTATGAGGTTCAGCACTGCTGCAGCACGTGCCATCATTGTAGTTCATGTGGTCATTACAGTAGGTGTTAAGCAACATCTGGGTGTCATGAACATAGATGGACTTGCCCAGATATCTGGTCTGAGCCACCAGACGACAGCTAGACCACACCTTGGCTGAACTCTGCTGTATCACCTGTAAACATTGTAGTTCATGTGGTCATTACAGTAGACATTGAGCAACATCTGGGCGTCATGAACATAGATGGACTTGCCCAGATATCTGGTCTGAGCCACCAGACGACAGCTAGACCACACCTTGGCTGAACTCTGCTGTATCACCTGTAAATGTTGTAGTTCATGTGGTCATTACAGTAGGTGTTAAGCAACATCTGGGTGTCATGCACATAGATGGACTTGCCCAGATATCTGGTCTGAGCCACCAGACGACAGCTAGACCACATCTTGGCTGAACTCTGCTGTATCACCTGTAATCTTTGTAGTTCATGTGGTCATTACAGTAGACATTGAGCAACATCTGGGCGTCATGAACATAGATGGACTTGCCCAGATATCTGGTCTGAGCCACCAGACGACAGCTAGACCACACCTTGGCTGAACTCTGCTGTATCACCTGTAAACATTGTAGTGCATGTGGTCATTACAGTAGGTGTTAAGCAACATCTGGGTGTCATGAACATAGATTTACTTGCCCAGATATCTGGTCTGAGCCACCAGACGACAGCTAGACCACACTTTGGCTGAACTCTGCTGTATCACCTGTAAACATTGTAGTTCATGTGGTCATTACAGTAGGTGTTAAGCAACATCTGGGTGTCATGAACATAGATTTACTTGCCCAGATATCTGGTCTGAGCCACCAGACGACAGCTAGACCACACCTTGGCTGAACTCTGCTGTATCACCTGTAAACATTGTAGTTCATGTGGTCATTACAGTAGGTGTTAAGCAACATCTGGGTGTCATGAACATAGATGGACTTGCCCAGATATCTGGTCTGAGCCACCAGACGACAGCTAGACCACACCTTGGCTGAACTCTGCTGTATCACCTGTAAACATTGTAGTTCATTTGGTCATTACAGTAGGTGTTAAGCAACATCTGGGTGTCATGCACATAGATGGACTTGCCCAGATATCTGGTCTGAGCCAGCAGACGACAGCTAGACCACACCTCGGCTAAACTCTGCTGTATCACCTGTAAACATTGTAGTTCATGTGGTCATTACAGAAGGTGTTAAGCAACATCTGGGTGTCATGCTCATAGATGGACTCGCCCAGATATCTGGTCTGAGCCACCAGAAGACAGCTAGACCACACCTTGGCTGAACTCTGCTGTATCACCTGTAAACATTGTAGTTCATTTGGTCATTACAGTAGGTGTTAAGCAACATCTGGGTGTCATGAACATAGATGGACTTGCCCAGATATCTGGTCTGAGCCAGCAGACGACAGCTAGACCACACCTCGGCTAAACTCTGCTGTATCACCTGTAAACATTGTAGTTCATGTGGTCATTACAGTAGGTGTTAAGCAACATCTGGGTGTCATGCACATAGATGGACTCGCCCAGATATCTGGTCTGAGCCACCAGAAGACAGCTAGACCACACCTTGGCTGAACTCTGCTGTATCACCTGTAAACATTGTAGTGCATGTGGTCATTACAGTAGGTGTTAAGCAACATCTGGGTGTCATGAACATAGATGGACTTGTCCAGATGTCTGGTCTGAGCCACCAGACGACATCTAGACCACACCTTGGCTGAACTCTGCTGTATCACCTGTAAACATTGTAGTGCATGTGATCAGCAACTTCCGAAGGCTTAGTGAGTGTTTTACCTACCTCCATAGCTGCCCGGTTGTACAAGTCTATCTGGGTGTTGGCCTCCTCATCTCTGTCGTTGTCTCCTGTGATGACAGGTTCCTGCAGTGCCCAAAAAACCTGTCCCTTGCTTTCTACTATGGTGTTCATGCTCTGTAACAACATACCGCAAAGTATATTTAAAATGTCAACAGGTGTAGCGTGATAACATTTATTAAGAGGGGGAGTGGACTGGCAAATAAATGGTTTTCAAATGAGGGTTAGAATCACTCCACCAATCAAAGGGATTTGGATCAGGCTATCTCTCAACGATAGATAGGCTACATCAAGAAATTTACGCTGGCAACTCAAAATTGATTAGTGGTGTGCAGTAGTCTGGCTCAACTACAGTAAACTATGTAGATACTTTTACTTTATGTAGACAGTGTTGAAGTCTTGATATGATTGTAAATAATAAGCCAACGTTTAGAGTTATATTCCTAAGGGTACTGCAAGAACAAAACTGTTGATTTATGTGTAATTAGTTGATTACCAACAGATGTACTTCACAAACTCAGAAAAAATTAAGGGAGGTTAAAGAGGTTTGTCTGCACAGTGAATCTTTTTAAAAATGGTAACTGATTATTTCGTAGTAGAATGATCCCTGATCAGCATAATTTTGCGAATTAAGGGTTAACATACTTGCTACTGTTTAGTGATCCACATAAAAATGTTGTCAAATGGTTCTAATAACTAATAATCTAAACCATCAACTATCACTGATAATGAAAACTAAACGGCATTGCAATTTTGTTATGCTTGAAACAGATGTGGCACATTTTTTTTAGTAAATCGTAAGATTTTGCTACTTACAGTAACAAGCCGAGTGAGGTTGAACGTGTATTCTTCTACAGCTTTTGCAGTAGAATTGGTGAATTTTGTACTCCAAGCAGCGCTGCCTGCCACCACCATACTAGGAGGAGGGTTTGCCTTCTGTAACCACAACATTACTGTCACTGAACCGATAAACTAATGTTCGTACTCCCTTTTCTAGATGGTCTAAGAAATAGCCAAATATGGCAAAATCTGCCTACTTGCGATGATATTTTTCAATCATAACTACAACACTTCAATGAGTCACTGACTCACATTTGAACGGCAGAAATGATGTGGGTTTGTAGCCTCCTAGGTTACCATCCCTTGGAGGCTACAAGCCCACATTATTGCTAGGTTTGAATAGGATAGTCAGGGTATCTAGCAGAAATTTTTTCAACTAAATTTCAGTGACTTCTCAGTAACTTTAATGGGGGAGCGGGAAGACGATGTTGAAACTCAGATAAGTCAATACTTTTCAATGACTCGAGTCAGGCATACAATCTTTTATGTCTTAATTATTTGAACTGGTTGCCTGCTCCCAAATTATGTTCTCTATCAATGATTCTTCTGCATTATGAGTTTAATCATTGCTCAAAGCAAGGTTCAAAAAAAGTTAGGTCTGAAAAACTTGATTTTAGTTCATTTTAGTTTTAAGGTCTTTCAGGACCTTAAATGCACACGTTACTTTTCAGCGATTTTCATGATCCCCTTGTAAAATCAGTGACTTTATCATTAAGAACTTGAGTGATTTTTGTGACCCCTAGACTGCAGTTCTTAGAAGTCCAGTGATAATATGTACTGTATTCCAAAAACTTTCTAAATCATACTACAAATATAAGACGGAGAAGCCACAACCAAACCGACTGCCTGTGACATAAAAAAATAATGCATCCATGAGCGTTTTCGATTCCACACACAAAGCTCCTGCGCACTGTTTTATGGTTGATAAAACTCAAAAACCGTGTGTCTTTTTTCACAATGTAGAATTCAATGTATGTCACCATGTATGTCGCCAAGACTGGCCATAGCCAGTGTTTAAAATACCGTACTAACAAAATAAAACAGTCATTGTACAGAATGACATGTACTCACAGCCCAATGATGGAACATGTTGACCATGACGTCCGATGCTGAAGGGCTCCAGAAGAAGTCCACCGTGAGCCTCAGTTGTTCATCATACAAACTGTGGTTGCTAGGCGTCGTCTGCGGCTGACTCTTGTGGCCAGTCAGATGGTCTATGAACGCCAGATACATCTGGTGTACCCTGGAGTCTCCAATGAACACAAAGTGGTTGTGTCGCCCCCAGAACGCAAGATAGCGCATGCATCGCCGAGTGTCCCTAGTCAAACAACGCAACAGTTATGACTGGTTGAAATAGGTTAGAGTGACGCATTACAAGTTAACGTGTTTTAATGTGTAATGGTGAACACTCATGATCTGCGTGCTGGTATGGTACTTTAAAAAATAGCTTAAAACATTCATGGATCTGTTGTTGCACTCACGAACAGTAAAGTATGTTTCTTGTAAACCTCCAAACGCGCATAAGTTAATTGATTACGATAACTAGCACGCCAACCATAGCATAATTAATTGATTATGCTATGGTTGGCGTGTCTGGATCCAGACGTTCCTTAGCTTGAACTAAAACGCTGAAAAACTAGGCCTAAGTTGCATTGTTATTAACCACACTTGTTCAAATTTGCTATTTTTTATTAGGAATTCAGCATTATAGACAGGAAATTAACCTAATAATTTCATCTTGTTCCAGCCAAACAGAAAAGCAAGTTATTCTGGTTCAAATTTGATTGATCTGCTCGTTTTCTGTAAGAGGGTAAGTGGTTAAGTTATTCTTTCCTTAACTTTCCCTAGGTCATAACTTAGCTAAGGATTCCTTTGTTTTTAAGCATGAAACTGTATAGCCCAGGGTGCAAATATTTCTATAACTTAACTTATGAAAAACCCTCTTTGCTAAATTGTGCATCGTTTTATACCTCAAGTTCTGTATCTTTGGGATTGACTGATAAAGGGGTTTTAAGGCCTTTACTTTGATGTACATACAACCGACCTTTGAAAGATAAATACCATCACCTGGCCTACTGTTAGACGTAATTAATGATACTGAGCCAGAAACTTAACACTACACAATATTACTCACGTTTGGCTGTATCGATGCATCATACAGCCATATGGTTGCCACTCCATATCTCCTTTGTATCTGCCGTCTGATAGAAGCCATTTACAAGAATCACTTCCTGAATAAACCAAAGGAAAAATTAATAGATAAAATTGTATTGTAAGTTAATCTAACATAACACATTGTGATACAAAAATAACAAGTTGGGCAGATAGGCCTAGCTAATAATAGCCTTAACTTTGAGCAAGCTACTCATATCGTTTATGGATTTCATAACCCCCGGTTTGGCCGATATCTGAATCTACGATCAAAAAATTATGGTAACCCTAGGCCTATATCTCGGCCTAGGCCTATTGCATGTTTTGAGCAAGTTACGAGCATTATAAGCCATAGGGTATTTTCTTAAATAACTCAATCTTTCATCTGTTCTGTGGAAGTTAGCATATCCCAACACAAGGTGAGATAGAGGCCTACAGACTAGTAAGCTACATTAGGTTGACAAACTTACCATATCTTAGATGGATTATCCCGTGATACAAGATGAATCCCAACACTAGACTGAAAGCTACGTACTTTGCATTCTTTGCATTAATCTTTTTAATCAATTCGGCATGTCTCTCAGGTTTTCTGGGACAATCATTAGATTCACCCCAAAGTAAAGGCTCGGTAAGTTCTGAACCTTCATCAAGTTTAATAACCATGTTTAGATGTTAAACAACACTTTTAGAGGAGTTGACACATTGCTAAATAAATACACATAGATTTATACTAAAAACAACAAAATAACAATAAAATTACGCTAATAAGTAATGAGAAGGGAAACTATTGCAAATTGGGGCTTGGCATAACCTAAAAAGTAAACAGCAAACAGCAATATGACATTTTGTAGCAGACTCTTTTTCTCTGCCTATTCAGGCTGTATTAAATGGCATGTAACTCTTATCACAGAAACAGTACTAAACTTGTTAGGTGTATGTAAAGTATGGGTGATTAAATAATCACTTGCCGTATCTTATAATCACGTTTACACAATATAAACTTAAGTAAGGAATTCTCAGGTGCTTAATACCCTAGAATATATTAACTTAGTCTGGGTGCTAAGCTAGCTACAAAGAAATATATATCTTTATAGCTTACTATAATTCACCTATCCGGTTGATATTTCAACTTCATATAGACATGGCGATACCATGATCTACCCTTTACCAATTTATCTGCCGCAAACTAAACTCAAGGTAGACTTTATAAATTAGGTGCTACATTTTCATCGAGTATGTCCATTTTTGAAGACAATCAACTATATGCTGTCAAGTTATAAGCTCTTCTTACAGCTAGTGATCTGCAACCCAAGCCAGAAGGATGTGGGCCTATCTTCCTCAGGCCAGGCCAACAAGCTCATAGCTCATAGCATACCCATTGCTCCCTCCCGGTACTACAATCGTTGCCAGTGTTAGAAGGGGACACGAGGGGACACAGTACCACACGTGTCTGTTCCGTTTGTCCCCGGCAGACCCGCGCTCAGACTGTCAAATTCCGCTTCCAATGAAGGTCGCGTTAGAGCTCGCCTACAAATCAAAAGGGGTTTGCATGATGCACGATGCGCTATGGGCCCGAGATATAAGTGCGACCCTCTCCACCTACTGTACTTTGAAGGGAATTTTTCTCTTCCTTGCGCCCCCAACATTAACATTCCTAAAACTTCAACTTAACATTCCTAGAACTTCAAGGCAACAACAACCAAAAAGGTAATTCCTAAAACCTCTTGTCCGGGCCCACCGTAGGCCTATTTATAAAAGACGGGTTTTTAAAGGTTGCCGTATCGATCTTAAAAGTTAGTAGTTTGGTGGTTCAAAACTGGATAAAGCTGTTCCTAATCATTGGACTTTAAATAAATGATCTTTAGTCAGCAACAACCGTACACAGATCATATCACTCCATTTAACACTCCTACTTCACTCATATTTTGGGCTGAAATACGCACCTAGGTGGTGTCCACAGTAACATTAGGTTACTCCCCCTCGGGAACCGGAGTTTTGCCAACGGGTGTCAGGTAGATGGGGGGATGCCGTCGGCCACCTCTTGGTGCGGAGATTTGCCAACGGTGGGGGCGGGAGAAAGAGAGCGATTGTCAGGGTTGTCTACGCTTGGGGTTGACGACCAGGGTGATGCAGGGAACATAGGAATGCAGTTGCGCTTCAGTGCTTGTCGCAGTGGGAGGAAATGTATGAAATTATGTTATGTTAGGTTAGGTTAGGTTGGGTTAGGTTAGGTTAGGTTGGGTTGGGTTGGGTTAGGTTAGGTTAGGTTATGTATTAGATTAGGTATTAGGCAGGTTAATCAGCATCCTGTCTGGTTTGTCCACCCCTAGCGGAAGCCACCCTCACGGTCACTTGTAATCTCTCTCTCGCTCGCCCCCAACCGATGGCAAAACTCCGCAGTATGAGGAATTTGCGGATGGGGACCGTATATACCTGATACCCGTTGGCAAAACTCCTACACTCCCCCCCTCAATCAAACAATTATTGATTATAATAATAGAATAAATTTAGTAAACGACTAAATTAATAGATAAATTCAAAAGTAAATGATCAATTTAGTAATATATTAAATGGGCAAGCATAGTCCAATAAGCTTAATCTTTGCTTCGAAAATAATTACTACATACACTTTATTGACATCGTATCGTATGTGTTACTAACCATTTTAAATTATTCCTTACCAACATTTTAGATACCTACGTATTACATTATTCCTATACAACTCACATACAAATTGGACTGCATATGTATTTCATTCAATATACAACATGCATCAATTCGTCATTGAGCCAAAGATGTTTTAAATTTAGTGTTAAGGCTTAGTGTAACAATTGTTTGTATAGTTTAGATTGCTCATATCCCTTATCAGCTTCTACATTTCTAACTAATACACAGACACCGCCCTCTTACCCCTCGTGCGTATCAGATGTAAACAAATCTATCCATAATCCTCTCCCCCATGTCCCTTTGGGAGCTATTATGCACAAATCTGAGATAGACATATATAGGGATTAGGGAACATACTAATTTGGTTTGCACAATATATCGTTGGTGGTAACTGGAGGTTAATTTTCTTAAAGTGGGCGTGTTCAATACCTCTACAAAGCTTCGTCATAAGTTTGCTATCTACTTAAAACTATCAGTGAAAACCCCAACATGGTGTTATTTTACTTTTAATAGCCTTTCTGAAATTAAAATTGAAATGACAGAGTAGTGGTGTATTTTTTGGAGGGTTTACGGGGTTTTAAGTTTTGACGTTATAATATTTATATGAGGTTGAAACCAAAATTGTGTGTGATTACAGAACATCCGGTGGTTTGTCCTATATTACTCCCAAACTGTTGCACGTCGATATTTTTAATTTTAGCCCATATTAAATTCAGAATATTTAATGTTTGAACAATACTGCACAATCGAGAACTGAAATGTAAGAATTTTAAGTTAAGCGTAACAACAACCACGTAATACATTTTCAAACAACATAAAAAATAAGCGGTACTGCGGTATTTAATTTTGTAAACACTTATTGAATTAAAATTTAAATCCATTTCAAAAACTCTGTTCAGAGACATTTCCTAGGAGAGCGATTTCCCTCCTTCATCTAATTTACTCTGTTGTAATTTAATTTTCCAACACAAACAGAACAAAGAAGGATTTCCAAGAGGCTAACCGACTCTGTTCTTTCAAGGCAGTTACATTTTCTGTTTGCCATCTACAATAAATTATTCAATATCTGGGAAAAAAACTAAATAAACTGATAAGATAATAATAAAACTACATTCTTGTTAATCAGAAATTTATTTTGTCCTGAATTTTATATCACTTTGATATCACTAAATCTTTGCTTCTTTTAGAGAAGTGTTGCTTCTCTTCATGGTTAGTCAGCGAATTAAATAATGCGCACACTTACCGCACAAATTAGGTTCCTGGCCCAATATTTTAAAAAGTCAATTGGGTAAAGTTATGTTAACTACCGCACACCCCACCAGATGTACAGACCAAACCCATGCCAAGCTTTATTAATTGAGCTTACATGATACCGTAGTATTAGAATTTTCTATGTAAAAAGGAAATTTAATTTTAGTTCGGAATACAGTATAGGTGCATGTGTCATGATTTTTTCAATTTGAATGTTTTGTCAGTAATTTGCAATAAAACATAAACGTTTTATTCACATTGTTGCCATTGATTAAGGTTTTTGTTGAATTTTAGCGAATCTCCCATAAAGGGAATAAGCTATTACCGTAGTACTCATGGTAAGACCTGGACGCGGGATCGATTTTTTTTTTCATTTTGAGGTCCCTAGAGGCCAAAAACACCATCCTTTCAAAGTCATATATATATATATATTTATATATATATATATATATATATATATATATATATATATATATATATGTGTGTGTGTCCGTTAGCACGATAACTCGAGCAAAAATGATCCGATTTTGATGAAATTTGGTACAAACGTGTAAACCTACGTTTATTCGAACGAGTTCGCGATCCAGCATGATCGGACCATGGGAACGGGGGTTTACGGGGGGTTTTATGGGGTAAAAATAGGTTTTTCCCATTTTTGACCCAAAAAACATAAAATTTAGCAATTTCTTTCCAAACCATTTTGTAGAGCTTAAAAAACAAATAATTTAGTATATTGAAGCGTTATTATGCGCCAAATGGTTACGGAGAAAATTCCAAAAAATTGTAAATTTAAAATTCCCATGTTATTCTTATGGAGAATAAGTAAATTGTTGTAGTTTGCTTGTTTATGAACATATTTTGATCAAATTTGGAAAATGTTTTTATTTCTTACTAACTATTAACGTTTTACAAAAAAAAAAACAGTTTTACCCTCCCTGATGCAGCAAACCTAAGTACTAGTTAAACTAATTCTATTTAAATAGAGAATAAATGTTATATTTTTAAGTAGACATTTCAGTGTAAATCCAATCAGTCAAATGGAAATTCGCTTAGTCTGCAGGTTTGCTGCGGCGGGGGTATTGAATTAAACTACAATATTGTCCTAGTACAGTAAACAATAATTCCTAGAAATTAACACCCACGAAGGTGTTATTATTTTGAAATAATTAAGCCAGATTTATCAAACATGTTAGTAACTTGAATACCTACATAGGCTAACAAATATTTGTGAAAAAAATAAAAATAATAAAATAACACCCAGAGTTCCACTTGATTCAGACTAATCGTAAAATGGCGGAACATCGAAATAATGCTGCGTTTTCGATGGTAATTTTTATTGCAAATTATTTCTTGACTTTTTACAACGTTGCTTAAATAAAACACATATAAAATAGATGAAAGAGTGGTAAATTATAAATTATGTTTATTTGATTCAACCCTTCATTCGAGCTGATTGATCAGAATCAAATGATAATAATATTTAGTGTTTGGTTTTATAAATACACTAGTTAGACTGGGTCTGCCCTATGTAGTCGCCAAGCCCCATGTGCTCTCCCTAACACTAATCACTGGCAAATCCCAAACATGCAATTGCTAAAACAACCACAACCTACCCTTAACTCTCTGGTAAGCTCATGATTTATTTTCATAAAGTCTGTAAAATAAGTATACATTGGAATCATTGTTTAGTTGTCTTAAATAAACAGTTTAGAGTTAACTTTTATGATGGGTTTTATCATAGCTCTTTAAATTATTCTCGACAAAAAAGTAGTTTGCTTCTAATAAAAAATGATAACCGTCCACAGACGGGAAGTTAATATAAACTTGAATAACCTCAGGGAACACAAAAACAGTTTTTGGACAATTCCTAGCTTTAATTCTGTGCAGGAAATTTATACAATCCTCAGTACGTATATTAAAAGATAATTTAACCTAAATTCAATAAATATATTAAGTTTTTTGGCTGATAAAAATAGCAAAACGTTTTTTCCAATTTTTAAAACAGAACAGCAGTTTCTAATTTTTTAAACACTGCAAGGATGGTTCTTCTTCGTTTGCAAACCTCCATACACATATGCCGTACTGAGGACCTAAATTGGGAGAGGAATTTAAACCTAAATTTAATCTTTTTAGTTAAATACAAACATTTGTTATCATACTTGGTGAAGGTTGAGGCATTTACACACCTTCGAAGGTCTAATGTAGATAGTTGCATTATTTCTGTAATTATTAATTATATAATTAATAAACATATAGCTTTATAGCTTCTCGATCGAATCCCTGTACAATTATCTGCTTGCACCTTCAGTTCTTAGTGGCTAGTAAAACCATAGCCTCATGTACAAGGTCGCAGCATTGGTGTGTGGCAACGTCGCACCGGCCTATTGCCATGGAGATAACAGCAATAACAAACGTGTAAACATAAACATTGTGCAGTCGCTCCTATTATTGCAACAGCTGTTCCGATAGGCCGGGACTGCAACGTTGCCACTTTTGTTATGCCACGGCCTTTAAAAAGAGTAAATCCAAACGCCACAACAATGGCTGAAAGTGAAGCGCAGAACAAGCAAATTATACGAGTCAATAGTACAACAGCTGTGTATTCTGTGTAAGCGAAGAGTTGGTTTTGGGGAGAAGGTGTTAATGGAAGGGAGATAAATATGCATGTGCCGTTAAAATACCACCAGACTCAAGTGGAAGCACATTGAGTTTTAAAACTGTCCAAGTGTTAAGTAAATAAAAGGTTTGACAGAAATAAATGGACGAGCCTCTAAAGTGGTTCACGAGTAATGTTGCAGGATATATTGTAAAACCAAATCTCTAAACTTTATATTATAAGATACTTTCAAAAACAGATTAAAATTTCCACATATATTTTATATATCCACATTTTTTGTTTGTTGTCGTTTGTTTTCGTGCATTCACCTTTGGTAATATTAATGCGTTGTCCTGAAAGCTTAAACAAAATATTTATTTTTTGTATAGTATTTACCCATCACACATTTGCTCCATTGCAAAAATCCGTTAAACCTCAACATAATTGATCCAACTTGTGTCAATGTGTAGAAATAATGGAAAATTGTTATCATAGTAATAGTGGAAAATATTACAACGATTCACGATAAATTTAAATATAATATATCATTTAGACTTCGATAATCAAAGGATTTAAATACGTTTCAAAAGTTAAGACTGAGTGTTTCGTTAAACATTGTGATAACTCTTTGAAACAATCAATTTCCTCAAAAATTTAATTGGAATCTTGGTCGTCTACCACCAAGTTCTGTACTTAAGCAAAGTCAAACGTTTTTCACACCACTTATACAATCATAAGTCCTGTATATAGGTATACAATATAAGAGAATAATAATTTTTTAGACATGTTTTTTTACTAATTATATCTTTTTTATGTATCATTACTAACCTAACAATCACAAAACTGATAATTACTTATAATTGATGTCCAATCATGAGTTTACATTGATTAAACCAATAAACACCCATTTGCCCTATAATTACGTTAAGGGAGGGGGACATAGGTGATAATGTCCATAATAGGGAGGAAATGGACTATCTGGGGTGGGTGGGGGAAGGGGTGTCGGCGGAAATGCAAAATTACAGCACTGCCAACCTCGTACTAAATGAAACGTGTCGTGTAGCTTAAATGTATTCAGCGGTACAAAGTGCTACGTTTTAGTTCCTTTAAGTATCTTTTTGACTAATCAACCAAATCGATATATGTCGGCAAACGATACTAGTATAAAATTTGGCTGCCAAATATATTTTTGAGATATCTGCCTATTAGCGAGTCCATAGATAAAATACTTCACTATATATTTGCATAGCCCCCAAGGCGTCAACATTTTCTAGTTTAAATTTTGGGTAGAAATATCCGTTTAGTGCCCCCCTGAACCCAAATAAGTTGATTTCTAAGTGACTGTGTGTGTTTGTGGATGTGGATAGAGATATAGACTACACAGGTGGTCTGATTTTGATGAAACTTGGTATGTGGGTACTAATCCATGCAACTAGGAGATTTGTAATATTTTTTAATTTGGATTTTAATGGTTATTTCCCATAGATCTTATATAATAACAAAAATATGTTTTCCCAAAAAATTGAGGGTTGAAATTAATTTGCAATTTCTATGGTTTTATTAATTAAATACTATGTAATATAAATGTTAACAAGGTAATGCTATTTGTATGCGTCAGTTTGCTGATACAGTTTATTTCATTGCAGATACATGGTAAATAACACTTCAGTACATAAAATAATAAAGGTTATCCCAATAAAATTTTACAAAATGTGACCTGGAATTATTTCGTACGTAATGAACAGATTAATGGTCAGCAGTAAAACTTCTGTTGCTACGGCTGTTTACGGTACAAAATCGTGAAATCATATGTCTACTCATCTTATGTTGATAGGCCCATCTTTGTAGCATAAAACATCTTTATGTCCAGCCGGCGACTGAATCATAAATTTACCCATCAAACCACTATAAATGTTGGGCGGAATGATTTGAAACCGCTACTAGATTGTGGCTTTTGGTTCTTCAAAGTTGAATTATGTTGTAAGGTTTTACAGCGAAAATTGTTTACATTGATTTGAAATAAAAGTGATTGCTGACGTTACACCTTAAGTTGCGTATTTTTGAGATCTTTCAAAATCGTAGATGAATGTTAAACATTAACGAATCGAGGTACATGGAGTGGCTTAACTTTTGTTCCTTCATAGATTAGTATGAGTATATAATTTTGCTCTTATTCATTTTACTGTTATTACATCCATAGTAATATATATTTTTTTAATGAATTTAGTCAAAAATTATACGTACGAATTGCATGCAATATACAATAAAAAATCGTCAAATTCTCTATTTTCTTAGATGGCCACACATTATCAAACTTGACCTTAGACCAAATATCTTAACGAAGAAAGGAAATCCAGAACATGGTGATGCAAATCAACAGAGTTTAGGCCTATATAGTTAATTTCACTGCACTTGACATTTCCAATTTAAGTCACAGTAATCCATAGTTACGTTTTTACAGTTTATTCATAATAATCTGATGCGTTTGTGACCAAGAGTGTGTCAGTTTACCAAAATTACTACAACAAAGAAATCATAAATTATAAATTGAACGTATACATCGTCATTTTGTTTTCTTCGAACATTGGACGTTCAGAAGTCCAATGATTATTGTACCAAACCTATTTAACCCAGTTTATTAACTATCGCTCACAGCTAAAACGTTTATCAACACTTCATATACGATGCTTTACACAAATATTATTTGCTCCATATTTGTTTTATAAGATTTAGGCCAAGGGAAATAAGCGTTACTGCAGATTGCTATGTGGAGAGTGGCCATAAAACTGTCGTTACATCTGCCAGGTCGTTTCTAGGAATGGTATATTTATAAGAGTGTAACGTTATACAGGTCACCAGGTGTAAACCAGGTATTGGGTTTATCAAACATTTAGTTTATATTACACCGTTCTATCTTTATAGGCTTATATTCTTTCTAAAAATATATACACGTGTAACAATCACCTAGGCAGTTGTCCTCAGCAGTTCCATAAATATGCCAAATTAATCTGTGATATGTTAATGCATGAGGATTTTTTTCATATTGTATCTTTTATAGATTAGGTTGTTACTGTTAGTATCATTTGACAACAGTTCTGACAAAATCTGATGTATCAGAGAAACGCTAGCAAATAAAGTAATTTTTCCTACAGTCACCCGACAATGCTGGCTTCCTTGTACTAATTACTGCATTTAATTACTTAGTCGCACCATTTTTTCTTTGTCGCACGGTTTATACTTTTGCGCACACCAGTTTTATAACCAAACAACACAAAACAGCGTGGTTTTATTATGCACGTAATCCGTGTACACTTTGAAATAGGTTGGCAACACTTAAAGTTACTACTATTATGATCAGCTGATTGACTATTGATACTCCGATTTATCCTGTCATTTCGTGTTTATATTCTTTTCTCGTTCAACGCTTGGTTTGAACATAACCCAAAGTGTAGTATTTGAAAGAATAATTATAAGTGGGCCTAACATGTTAGAGAATAATGAACTCGGTGATTGTGAATGTATGTGTACACCAGAAGAAATATGTAACAGAAACTGCAAAACGTGTTTAATTACACCTGTTTCCTGAAAAACCAAGAAAGAAGTATGAACGAGCATACGAACTGTTTTCTTCTTGGTGCGTAAGTAAGAAAGTTACAAAATTACTTGTTTATTTTGTTTATACGGATTATTACTGTTTATAAGTGTACTCTTGAAAATAAGTAACACGTAGAGATACTACGACTACAATCAGCTTGTGCAGTGTTTCCCATTACGTTCAACGGTTGGGTTTAACCTAACCTCCTAAATAGGTTAAAACGTTTTAACGTGTTGTATAGTGTTCGAAAGACTAAATTGTTTATATGCTGAGTGTAGAAAAAATATAATGAGTGGCACGAGCGCAAATGGCCTTTGCTGCACTTGAGAAATATTCCGTAAACATTTGTCTCGTGTGCAGTAAAGTGCCACTTTGTTCACTAGTTGCATTCATTCAGTGGTTTCAAACAACTCATAGACAACAATTTATGTACACAATTTTCTCATTGCTAGTCACGTATTTCATCGGTAATTGATGTGATATTCATATACCAAGGCAAGACCAAGGCAAGGGCCAGGGCAAGGGCTTAGGGTGTGTTCGCTATTATACCGGGGATGTGTCCCCAGTAACTGAGATTTGTACCTATTGTCCCCATGGGTGAGGGGATGGAGACAGTCAGGGGAGGCTATTAGGAGATTTGTCTACATAGTCTGACATATTGCCAACGAAGGAGAAGGTTTGTTAATCAATTGGTACTAATTGGTCGTTTATAAACTGCACAGCTGTGATGATAGTTCAAAGTAAACATTTACAATTATTACTAGGCCCTATCGTTCACAATATCTAGGCGGTTTGAGGGCAAGTTCCACACCACTTTATTTGTATTTAATGTATGTTACTTAATCAGCCGTTGAGTTATTATTTTAAGGGTAAGGGTCAAGTGGAGGGGATAGATTTCTTCCCTTAAAACCATCTAAATATTCTTAACGAAGTATAATAATTGAGTATACACGTATACATACGTGTATACTCATTGTTGTATGATACATCATTACAACTACATACCATGGCAATAAATCTAAAGATTATGACAATTTTTAAATACTTTAGTAAACATATATGAAATTGTGGTGGTGATAAGAATAATTAGGCTTTAGCTCCATAAGAACTGTTTAATCCAGATTTAGTAATAATATACGCAGGCGTTATGGGAAAGAAACATAGGCTAGTTAAAACTTGACGTCGTCTCTTGATTTTTAACTATTAGCTTTGGGAAAAACAAACATGAGCAAACACCGAATAAATTGTAAATAACTTACATTTCATCAAATTATCGTGTTTTCGATATTCTTTACTTACTTTATTATCACTCCGACTTACCGTATATTTTATATTTTGCAATTATTAGTTTGTTTTACATTACAATTAGCTCAACTTAAACACAGTTCACTTAATTTTTTTGCCAACAACTGGAAATCAAAAGCTCATAAACTATCTAGTGGCTATAGTGCTCTCCTTCAAATCTGAAGGTCGCTGGTTCGAATCAAAGCGATGTCGTTCCTGTACTCATTTATGCGGATGTCGTTGGGATATCAATTAATGATTATATCTAAAAAAAAGTTTGACGTTAGATACAAGACCAGGTTTAGGACAGTTTCCTTACAAAAAAACGAAATTCCAATGGTGTAAAAATTTGATTCACAAATAAATTAGTAATTAGCGCTTTAATTTGGTACCTTAGTGATGTAAAAATAACCTTCTGGTTTCTAATCCAGTAAACAATAACTTCTGTTCCCTCTACCATTGTGTTTCTCGTCACGTATGATTCGTTTACAACAAAACTTGGCAAAAACTGTTCAACTAACTGTAAACTTTGCCCGCATCTGCGAGAGTAACATGACATATCAACGAGTATTTTTATTGTTGTATAAATATTGTCATCTTGAATAATATAATGTCTTAACTTCACTAATTCAATATTTAAAATCAACTTATTGAAATTTGAGAGAAATGTAGTTCAGTAAACAAATATTTGATTAATATACCAGTCGTGGTATCCAAGGGTATCAAAGTTTGTTTAGAGTTCACATAAAATTATTTGAATAATGCATAGAAAGTTGACCAGATACTTTAAAAGATACCATCATAATGTAAGTGAACTATAGCGAATTACATACGAACACCATAATTTCACTGTTTCTACACAGAAGCAGTCCAAAGCATTATATTTAAATTATATAAAAAAAATTGTGAACGAAATTAGTCATAGTTGATTGTTTTGTTGGATTCATGTAATGTCAATGACGTTTTCTGATTGGATTTTTTTTTTTTTAATTAACGCAAGAAAAGAACTTAGACGTGCCTTGGCAAGGTATAAATAACACGTTATGGGGATTGGGCCAGCTAAATTAAAAAGGATTTTACTTTTTTTTATTAGATAAGTTAGTAATATTTAAAGAAATTCACATTGACGATTACGCAAACATATCCAGCAAGTATCAGAAAATCTTAGCAAAAAGTAATTACGAAGTAAAAGTCTCCTATATACCTATACCAAAACTTATATTTTATCATATTTAATTTACAATTTTTTGTATACATTCAAAAAGTAATCTTTAGCGTCTTTTTAAAACTTTCCACTCAAAGTTTACTTAACTAAAAATAGTTTAGTAAAGGTGACACAGTACTCCCTATCCCGCCCTTGTTGAAATGACAGTTTTTAGGTACACATAACTTTAACAAATATTAACCTATCAACTTGAATTTTTTGTACCAAGTTTAATACATTATTATCGTCAATAAAATGAAGCAAAAACGTTTTTGAGAAAAATTAAATTGTAAGTATGATTTTAAAAATTTTATAAAATATTTTGTAATTTTTAACATAAAATATTTTTTTTATTTCAAAGGTTTTTGGTTGTCATGGAAACTGATTCGTATTATTGTTCCTTATCAGAGGAACACACACACACAAATTTTTATTGAAATTAGATTATAATTGAGGAAGAAAAGTGTACCTGACTAAAAACCACTTGACTTTCGGAAAACGACAAAAGTACCCCCTGTCACGGGTAGTAGTAGGACCCTTGGGCATGCTAAAGTAAGAGTGGATAAAAGTCGCTGTATAGCTTAAAATAATTATTTTCTTCCATAATATTTGGTATGTACGTGTTCAGGAAAGTGTGTTCTACAAAACTAAATAATAAAAAATGTTTAAAAGAATTTAATATTTGACGGCGTACCCTCTGCGTCTTGATTAGTAGTAGGACCTTCGACATGCTAAATTAGGCCGCAATAGTTTATAAAAGTAGCAGAAAATTTTAAAAATATTTTTTTTCTTCCTTAATTTTTATTATCTACGTGTTCAGAAAAGTCTGTTCTACAAAAATAAATAATAAAAAAAATTAAACAAAATTTATATTTGAGTACTGTGTTACCTTAAGTTTAGTTTTTGTAAATAAATTATATGTCTGTAGCGTTAATATATTTGGTTCTGGATTTTAAATTGTTCTAAATTTCTGGGCCAAACTCAAAAAGGTATTTCCTTAATTATTGTGAGTTGTGAATACATGTTCAATTATGTTACCTTATTGTTGTTGACCTTGGAAAAACTTCCCTTCTAAAACTCATAATTTTATAAAACTGGTTTTTAGTCATTTCCTGATTATACTGCCTCTTTCCATCAAATTTCAGAAAAACAAAATACGATATACTAAATTTTAATCCACATACTTAAAAGGAAATTGCATCAAAAAAATATGCGTTATTTGAGGCAATGTAAAATAAACTTTCGATTCTAAACTAGATCCTAAACACAAAACTACTTATGAGTTCCAGTTAAACAATGGAAACACAGAAATGAAACGCAGACTAAACTTTTATCTAATTAACTTTAACTTTACTGAGTTAAGTTATGGTTCCGCGTTAAATTGGAGATAAAAAGTAAGTAAAGTAATTGGGTAGAATGAAAAGCAGAGTCGAGAAGTTCTTTAACTTTATTGTTGATTAAAACCTCATTCGTACTCCATGCCTTTCCCAGCTTTGAGTTCGTTGTTCTTACTCTGTGTAAGCTTTTAACAGACTTTTCGTCTGTTTAAAGTATTGTCTGACTTTGCTGTCAATGAGAATTCTTCTTCTTGGTTTGATAAAAGCGTGTTTCCAGGTTCACCCGAAATTGTATTTAAAACAGCTGTAAGCTGCTAATGGGCTTGAAGCTTGCTTCAAGGGTTCAAAATTGGAAATAGCTAAACCATGAAGGTGTTGAACGCGTCAACGGTAAGTCATTAATATCTGTTGCTGTTTGGAGTGTTTAACTAAATACGTCATCAATTATTGCTCATCATTTTGACAGCAACGTCATTTAGTTTAACAGGCTATGCAGTAACATATTATCGTTGACTAATTATACTACTAGGTTTGTTAATTTTGATATGAATCTTAGAATAACGGCGATGGTACAATTTTATGGTGGAATAAATGATGGACATATAAAAGATCATTTTATGTTAATGTGATTCATTTATTTCAAATTGCATGTATTAGGCATTTTTTAAGTAGAGTATTATAAGAAGATTAAGACTTGAATGGATCGCACGTGTTTTTAAAATTTACTGAACAGATTTTAAATCATACTCGTAAAAATAATCCTAACCTAAGAAATAATAAATAATAAGGAAAGCTGTATTGGGTTTCAAATAGTAATTTAAATAATTCAAACAATCTAAATGTATTATAAAAATCTTTAAATGTGCTTTGTTATTGTTAACTTCATTCTTATACTTGTACTTTTTTTTACTTTTCTTTGAAATGGCGACCATACAAAGTAGGTATTTTAAGCCAAGTATGAATGGAGATGAGTGTATGATGAGTGGCGCGATCTTGTAGTCTTGTTAGTGGCTAAGGTCGACATATTCCTTAGACACAGCTGTTAATTAATAGCCCATACAGCTAATGGTGACTAAGGGACCTACAGTTTATAGTGGAATCCGAACCACTTTTTTTCCTTGGTATATACGAATTGGTCTAATTATCAGGATAGTACTGTGGGTAGTCGTAGTACTCACTAGTGTGGACGTTAATCCACACCAGGGAGTATCGCATCCACAGTGCATGCGTATAAATGTCCACAATTCGTGACCTCCTAGTAGTTGGATTACAGGACGACGCCACCCATTCATCTATTTCATGATTACGAAATTGACACTTTTACTTTATTATGGAAATAATGTATGGAACACTGAAATTACTATTTTGAAACTTAACATAGTATAAAAACATTATCATCTATAATATTTTGACACATATTTTCTCCCTATTACACAGCAAAAATTTAAGCTTAAGCTTACTATTTCAGCCGCAAGTTCCAAAAAAATATACCAACAAATTAGTTCAATTCATAAATCAGTCTCTGCAACAATATTTGTTATCTTGTACAATTTTAACAGATTTTTAACACACTTAAGGTATATAGTAATCTATTGTTCTAACTGTACTGTATGTCAAAGTGCATAAAGTATTATAATTTGTATTACTCCGCTAGAAGCGCGTTCACAAGACGCTTTTAAGAACTCAGTCGCGCAACATTTGCTACGGTAGAATCCCCTTCCTCTATTTAAAATTCTTCCTGTTTGTAATTCAATTTCCCTAACGCAGATTGAATGATAAAAGCCTCCAAAGTTGGGAGCCGCTCTTTTTCAATAACGGAAATAAGTGTTTTTGTTTTTATTAAAAAATCTTTTCTTAAAACAAACGTGATTCAAATCTTAACACTATACCTAAGCATATTTTAGACCAAAATAGTTATGAAGAGTGCATTTTGATTATAGTGTTTCTTGACATTTCACTGACTTTAAAGATTGTTTAGTTAAGTAAACTATCCTTTTGTTAACAATTGCTTACTATTTTCTGGTTTAAGGAGCACAATAATTACATCACAACATACACCATAAAAAAATGGAAATTAATATTTAATGTTTTGTGATTTAGTAACGACTACATTGTCTGGCACTGAAATATTGTGTTTAAGCTATAAGGACACATGTTAAAAGGGATATAAGTTTGTGTTTTTTCAATTAAAAAGTATACATTGTAAAAAGTATAAATTGACAATAACATTACTTTGAATTTTTTTCTGTTTTAGTGGACCGCTAATTCCAATAGCATAGTTTATACTGAGTGTTTTCGAATTGTCTGGACATATTTTGTGGACTTTTTCCCTAGGCTAAGACAAACATAAAACACCTTATAAGTAGGTAGTTTGTGATGTTTATAAATTATTTTATATCCTGGGAATTTTTCAAGAGAGAGATTTAAAATTCGGCATGGATGTGTAGTTCTGAAAGTAAAACTTCGTTCCAATATCTTAAGCTGTTTCAATATGGCGGCCATTTAAACACTTTAATGCCAAACTAGTAAACATGTTGCTCGAAATCGAGCAATTGCAAAGAAGTAAAGTAGTTATTTTATAAATAAACAAATAAAAGTCATAATAATTTCCGATGAGTTTAAAAGACTTTGAATTTGAAAAATAAATAACAGCAATTAAATTATACAGCTGATCAAAATGTAAACAATTATGTTCTTCATAAGGATAACATAGGAACTTTAAAAGCCACTGAAGCAGAGCCCGAAGGGCCTTAAAAAAAATGTAAGGTCAGTTTGCAAATCTACGCGACACGCTCTTTCCAATGAGACGTCAATGGATAAAATCGGTTAAGAAATGGCGGAGGAGTTCAACCGACAAAGTTTCACGTAGCGTATTAATTATATAGATTTCATGAAAACCGTAAATATTAAGAAACTTCTTTAATTTATAAAAAAAAGAGAATTTTAATAAAAATCAAATGAGGCCTTGTTTGTTAAAATTGGATTAAAAGTAACTGAGTTATCAGTTTTTTTCTACATTTGGTTACGCAATTTAATAGGACTACCATGTTCTCAAGTATGGTAGTCCTACTAAATTGCGTAACCGAATGTAGAAAAAAAAAACTCATAACTCGGTTGTTTGTCATCTGATATTAACAAACAAGATCTCATTTGATTTGTATACAGATTCTCTATCTTTTTGATAAGTTAAAGAAGTTTCTTAATATTTACGGTTTTCATGAAATTTGGCAATAAGGTTTTTAAATGGCCGCCACGGTTAAACGGCTTGAAATATTGGAATGAAGTTTTCACAGTTCTTTTTACTTCCAGAACTACACATCCATGCCAAATTTTAAATCTATCTCTTGAAAAATGCCCAAGATATAAAATAATTTATACAAATCACAAACATACTGACAGGCGTAAATCTAGGCACTTTAGACCCATACTTATACGGTGTTTTATGTTTGGCTTAGCCCAGGGAACAAGTCCACAAAATATGTCCAGACAATTCGGAAACACCCTGTATTTCTCTTTTTATACTGGCCGTTATGGAACTTAAAAGTATTGGATGAAAATTGCCTTGAGTATATTTTGCTAATATGGAATGTAGTACAAATTAATTCTCTAAATACTATTGAGTCTTTGGCGTGGTAACAATGCAGACAGAGGGGCAATTTTCAATGTAGAGGAAAAGGAGATTTGAGGGTCAATTTCGTAAGTTGTATAAAATAAGAAATTCCTTTCCTACTAAATGAAGTGGTTAATCAAAACTCATGCACAAATGTACATGTTTCAATGTTCAATGATTAATTTCCTTTATGTTAATGCATAGATCGAACCAATCGAGCAGGGAATAAAAATACACACTCTCTTAAAAAGTAGGATCTATTGTAAAATGGTTGTAGTAATACTATGAATTTCATAAAAAAAATACCAAACGAAACCTTTGAACTAATCACAAAAATAACTTATATGATCACGACCAAACAATATTTAAAAAAACCTTACAACGTTGGGTTTGTTTGTAGCCCTATCCTGCACTAAATTATTGTAGTGAAGGGAGGCTCGAACATAAGGGGGTGGTTTGGGATGAGTATACTATCCATACCAGTTCTATAATATCCCAACGTTGGAGTATCGGAGCAAATCGAGTTGAAAAATTCATTTGAGTGTTCAGTAAATAAAAGGTATTCACAAACAAAAGCCAGTGACACTCGTGAATAAAAACAACACCATTGGTAAAACTTTGCAACGGTCTTTAACATGAATATTCCTCTAAATGTTTGTAGTGTCAATTATAATTACAATTATAAAATCAGAAACTACTGAACCGTGATGATATTGCTTAAACAATTAAAATGATTTCTATATGCATACAAACATTACTATCTGAAAAAAACATCAAAACATTACTAATATATATTCAAAAGGATTTGTAAAGCTTAAGAAACTAATTATTGGTCTTTTAATTATAACTGTTTTGGTAAATTTCTCATTGCGGAGTATGCTATTATAATAAGTATCATGGCAATAAAGTAAACCTAATCTTTAACCGATTTACTTTTTTGTTTTTGTGTTCCCAGAGAACAAAAACACTATTCGTAAAACCTCACTACAGGGTGTCCCGGAACTCTCTACCAATAAATATGGTAAGAATAATAAATAAATTATAAACCAATAAATTAGGGCATTGCTCCTGGGTAAGAAACATAACTAAATATCATATTTAAACTGTCCAGAAGTCCTTAGTTGCTCACACAGCCGCCATTTTGTTTTTTTCAGTTATAAATTTTTTTCTAAAGAATGGTTAAACTTACAAAATGGAAAATTTGCGCAAACATTTATGACAACTAGAAAAAGCTACCAAAAAAATATCACGATTTTTTAAATTCATAAAACAAAATGGCGGCCATTTAAAATTTTTGTAAAATCAATGGTTTTTGAGTTATTTAAGAATGAAAATTTTAAATGGCCGCCATTTTGTTTTATGAATTTGAAAAATCTTAATAATTTTTTGTAGCTTTGTCTAGTTGTCATAAATGTTTGTGCAAAGTTTCCATTTCGTATGTTTAACCGTTCTTTAGAAAAAAATTAATAACTGAAAAAAACAAAATGGCGGCTGTGTGAGTAACTAAGGACTTTCGGACAATTTAAATATGATATTTAGGTACATTTCTTACCCAGGATCAATGCCCTAAAATATTGGTAGAGAGTTCCGGGACACCCTGTATATGTGTCCGTTTGCAGCATAACTCGAGTAAGAATCTCCCAATTTTGATACAATTTTGTAAACACGTGTAAACATACGTTTATCCGAACGAGTTTGCCAACCAGCATGATCGACTATGAGCACGAGGTTTATGGGGTGAAAAATTAAGCTTTTTTTAGTTTTGACACCCAATTATTTTGCAATTTCTTTCAAATACTTTTGTAGAGCCTAAAAACTAACGATTTCATACATTGAAGCATTATAGTACGTTTTAAGGTTGCGGAGAAAGATTAAACAATCTGTAAATTAAAAATTCCCAAGTTGTTCTTATGAAGAATAAATAAACTGTTATAGTTTGCTGTTTTAAAGGTATATTTTAGATCGAATTCAACAAATCATCTACAAGACGACCTTTCTCAAAAGGTTTGACGAAAGTTTAAAAAGGATAGTTTTACCAAATAATTACGGTTGATAATCAAAGGTTTAAATTTACAGTTAGTTGTACCAGTCAAAACCTTGTCCCAAGTGCAATAGGAATGAATAGTACAGGGTTTCGAACAACGATATTATCCTTTAAAACAAAATGCTTTTTCTTGTAATATTTTCTTATCAGATTTAATAAAATGATAATAACTAGTTGAAAATAAACTGATATATTGAATTCACTTTATTAAATTATTCTCATTACGTCCTAATATAAAGTCGTGACTGACTTTATAGTAAAGTTTTAATGATCAAGCGAAATCTCGACGGTTCAACTCGGCAAAGTCAGCGTTCTAACAATGAACTACAGTTTCGCCAACATAACACTTTTGCCAAGTTATATTCATCCAATTAATCCATACTAAGTTAAATTAATCCTAAAAAATAATAAGATAAAAATACCGATTTTAGTGGAATATTTGTTTAGGGAAGTAGACTTCTATCAAAATTACACATTTGACATCACTTTGTCCATCAAAAATACTTTCAATGTATCCATCTAATGATATTTTTTCTTTTTGGCTTTAGATAGGAAATGAAACTTTTGATACTTTTAGTTTACATAATTTTTACACATTAACTGTAGTTAATTGTATAAGGTATTTATAATCCTGTAATTTAAAATGTTTAAACAATTTCTAACTGACGTTGGATGTAAAATACTGTTGACGTTTGGAAAATATTTAAATAAATAAATAAACAACCTTAAATGCTAGTTATTAGCTTCTGATAAACCCAGTAAAAAGGATTTACACACTAAATATATAGGGATTTACCCAATACTAAATATTAAAACATATTCTATAGAAAGAAAAGTGATGTGCGACTTTTACTATCCAGAGACTTATGTTTACCATTTTACGGTTGTTGGTGTTTACGTTGTCTTTATGTCTAGTCGGGAGATATATCGTAAACTGATCCATCAACCAGTCATAAATGTTGAAGATTCCTCTGGCCAGACAGTGGTTTTGCGCCAAATGGTATTACAGTGTATGGCGAAAATGAACATATAAAATATCCCACCTGCAGACTTTGAGTGAATTTCCATTTACCTGACTGGTATTTTACCAAGTTATTTACTTTGACTTAGCAGATTTATTTTAATAAAAAAAAACATTATGTTCAGCGGGTTAGTAGGCCTACTTTGGGTTGCTACAGAGAAGGAAAACAGGGTGTTTTTAGTAAAAATTAAGAGTCTTAGATTAGAATCCACCACTTACTGAGAGACAAGTTAATGAGAGAAAGCATGTGTCAGATCACTAATTCAGTTTATTATCTTACAAAATATGACGTATACCTGTAAAAAGAGGTTGTTGACATTTTGAACCGTAATTTTTTTCATCCACAAGGACCCCATTCTTATTGGCCATGATAGAACTAAAGATATTACCCAGTTGTAAAATGAACAATATTGTGGATTTATATTTAGTGTGAGTGACTGGGCTGTAGTGGAAAGATCATGTCGTTTTGTATGAGCTTCCAATAGGACACTTTCCTCTACCTGGGCTTAAGTACAGTATCGAAGATGCGACTCAAACGGTGTTAAAAGTAATGTGGTGTAAGGTTTGAAGATTGTTTAGTTTTTAAATGCTGTAGTGACACATCAATACACCAGAACACAATTAACGACATCTCTAAAGCATCTTTCTCCCACCAGCACCAAGCATTTATCTGGCTACCCTAAAAGACGTTCAATGCTTACAAATCGCTCTAATTCTATTATCACTTCTGGAAACCGAGTCCGGAGAGAACAACCCCCTTAATATTCATTGAATCTTGGCAACAACAAAGGCAGTTTAATAGCTAGTTTAGTTGCTTGGGTAGCCCATTTCGTGGTACTTGCATAGTGGATGTTGATAGTATGATGCTAATATATAGACACTGAAATTGCTCTAAACTTACATTATAGAGCTCTGAATTGATAAGAAGCGATTGGTTGAATAATATATTGTGTATTGTAATTTTATGGAAATGGTTAGGTTGTGTTTCTCTATTATCAGGAACGATTCGTGGTTCAACGCATACGTTACGTTTGTAAGAAATTAAATGCTACATTCACTATATTATATAAGGGGAAATACCTAGTAAGTACATATCTGTAGAAAGTGAAGATAATATTTTTGTAACCTTGAGAGATGGTGTTAAATGAGAAAAAAGGGTTTGAAATCAGTAAAACGTTATTTAAGGCACAAATTGAACAAATAGAAAATAAAAGAGTAATTTCAGCTAGTAATTTAAAGTTTTTTTTTAGGATTATGATAAACAAAACTAAATAAATGTTCATAAAAATTGTGTAATGATAAGTTACCGATGTTAACCTATTATAAGCCAGTAAGTTATTTTTTGCCAACGATAGTCATTTGTAAATAAAACCCCTTTTTATTAGCTCTGTTTCGTATGAGGAACATTCAAAAATAAAGTAGGCCTATCGTAAAATATTAGTACAAAAATATACACATGATACAAGTAATGTTTTTGAAAATAACAAATAAACCAGGGAAATTATTCGAAGATATTAGAATAATGTATCTCGCTATTGTAGAAACTTTTTAATATAGAGCCTGAATGTATAATGAAAAAGCGTGCGGCAAACGCCTTCTATAGTCGCGACGCATTTCATATACTGCGTCCAAATTGCCTACTTCACTCTTGCAGGATTGCATTCAAACGCATCTCTATGAGCAAATTTTAACATTTTTTGTCTGTTTACTTTCTCAATCAAAGCAATCAGTTATGACAGAGTATTTTATAATTTTCCGGTCAATTTCCTAGTATTTTTATCATATAAATGAATAATTCTAAAAGTCTGTTTGTAAAATACCCTAAAATTATTTCACTGTGCACCTTTGGATTCTGTTCTTTATTTAACTGGGAAAGTGTGTATCTTATTCTTAGCATTACAATTCCTTTGATCTCTCCCAGGCCAGTCGTATGAGAATTATTTTATTGATAA
Organism: Macrosteles quadrilineatus; assembly: GCF_028750875.1. Lineage (NCBI taxonomy): Eukaryota > Metazoa > Arthropoda > Insecta > Hemiptera > Cicadellidae > Macrosteles > Macrosteles quadrilineatus. The sequence continues at coordinate 71,071,057 of NW_026542602.1, forward strand.
ATTAAATAATTATGTTTATTATTTTTTTGTTTATGGACTTTTCCTACGACAAGGGTTTTGACTGCATGTTTCGGAAGGTAAGGAAATTCTTTAAATTTTCTAGAGACCAATTATTAATTAAATTTTACCTAACCATCCTATCTAATCTAACCTACCTCATGTACCGCATGTAGTTTTGTATACATTGATTAAATTTTATAATTAAATTACGTTTTAGGTTAGTTAGGACACTCGGGGAAATTTTGATTAATAGTTAGTAACTTGAAAAAGGGAGAAGTTTCCTTACATCCACGTATTGTAGTCGAAACACTTAGCGTGAGAAAATTCCATAAACTAAAATGAAAATACTTATCCTTCACAATTATAAACTTAAAAAATTTTCATCTTCTTCACTTTACTATTTTTATTTTTACAATGCCGAACAACTAGTAAATAGTTCCAATGTTTGTGGATATTATAGTGCTTAGCTGAAATTGTGAATGTTGTTGGAAATTGGCGTACTTAATATTATTGTCATTAATTATCGTCATATCGAAAAGTTTAACTATTAAGGATCGTGTAAATAACATTCTAACCCCCTAATACTTTTGACCATGGGCAATGTAACGTTTTTTTACTTATTTATATAAAAGATTCTCTGTCACTCAGTCTCGTAAAAAGCAGTGTAGAGTATTATACTAACTAGTAAAATAATTAATTATCCATTTACTATTATCACGATATAAGAAATCCAAATAATTTACAATAATGATCTTCGTATTTTAAAATAAAATTAACAAATTAAAATTTCGTATTTTGAACAAAAGTTATGCCAATTAGTATCAGACCTCGACAAAATTGTAAGAAGATGTATTTTAAGGATATTATTAAAAAATGCCAATCGGACTTATATTTTCACCCAGTACCTTCTCCGCATGCTAGACTTAAATAGAAGTACTGTAGTTGAAAGTAATATGTGTAATAAATATCTCATTCTTTTTGTGATTAAGTTTAAGTCAAAAACATACGGCATACAAATCAAGTTAGTGTATTTGTCACCTATATGAGAAAAGTCTAGATTACCTCATTTTTATTTGGCTGCATCAGTAACATTAAAGGCAAAAATCGTTTTGACTTATTCTGTAATTTAAATATCTACTAAATGAAATTAATACATCCTAAGTGTTTGACTCAGTAAAAAATGTAAACGTGCAGCACCAGTTTTTTTACATTACTGATATTTATGTTTCTTATCTGAGGGAAAATCAAACTAATTACGAATTGATTATTGACTGCAAGCTGTGATTTAATCAAGGCTTGATTTAAAGTCGCATTAAACGTCTGTAACTATTTTACAAACCCATCATTAAGGGAATTGGTTCTGAATGATTAAGTCATTATCCTCAATTTAGTAATCATCTCCGGGAAAGTTAGCAAAACTACGCAATTATTGGGGACATTTATAACGGTAAAGGTTAATTTACTGTGCCATGTGGGTAAAATTTACGTTTAATTGTATCTAAAATATTTACAGAAATACCATAAAGTTGAAAACTATTTTATTTGTAAACAGCCGAATAATTTAATTACAAAATTCATTGTAATATTGTTTCATTGTATTATGTTGTTCACTACTTTTGTATTTCCATGATACATTATCGTATACTACTGTTACATATTGATTAAAAACATGGCATCACTAAACCTGACCGATTGTACAAAATCTGCGCACATACAATTTTTGTAGACTGTTCTTATTGACAGGGACTAAATTAAATATACCTAACCTATTTATATCAGCAGACAAAATCTGGTCTTCGGACACTAAACACTAATGAACTTAAACTTAATTAATTAATTACTTATTGAACTTAATGAATTAAGTGTTTTCTCAACTCTAGGTATCTATTTTTAAACATATAGAATTTTTGCTTTTGAATTAATTGAGATGCAATTGAAATAACTTACAAAGTTTGGGAAGTTTATCATAAATAACAGTTACCATAACTCGACCAATAAGACACTAATATGCAAATTAAAACAATAATTTAAAAGTAATTGTACATTGTAGTCTTATCACAAAAAAAAATTAGAAAAAAAATACATTTAATCTTTAACTCATAAAATAGTGAATAACTTATTCCAAGTTTGATTTGCAACCTTCCATCATTTGCTGAGCAAAAAGAGCAAACAATACAAGACATGTTCTGTGTGTTTCATATTCCTCGAAGGCATAACAAGTTGTCGTCTGTAACGTAACAAGGTTGCAAACTTGGAATTGACTAACTTCAGAACTCGACTTGCGTATTCAGAACGTGTAAACGAAATACATATTGTCAACATTGCATATTGTGAATTTAAATTAGGTTTTGTGATAGAGAAAAACCACTGGAAATCTTACCACTTGCTTGATACTACAGGACTTATAAAGGATTTTGGTGTTATTTTGGTGTCTAAAAACACTTTGGGTTGGTGTATTTTAACAACGAAATTTGTCCTTAATTCATTGCAATAAATTTAATCAATTACATGTTCAGCTAGACGGTACAGTTATTCGATTGTAGATATCATTGAGTTTTATTGTGGTTTGTGTTTTAGGGTACTAGAGGTCGTCAAGTGGTCGAAAGCTCAACCAAAAATACGTAATGCACAGGATTCTTTATTTTCAACCAACGCTGTAAATAAAATATGCGATTGTTATTTATTTCATATGATTTGATTTTCTGTTTATATTTTGTTGTTATTTCTTCACCAGCATGGCACCCTATAAGACCCATGTATTTATTTTTTTAATTTCAAATTCATTTTTTAGAAAGGGATTCTGCACATCTATAGGAAAATTTCTTTCTATATGTATGCATAGATTTTTCCTGCGATGCACAGGAGCTGAGAATAAAGGTTTTAAAAAACATGCTTGCTTATTAATGAGATTACGGCTTATTTACAGCTAATTAGGCTTCTCATGGGCTAAGGTCAGCTGGTCCATGGCAGAGACTATTTAATTGCTAATCGAACAAAGATGGCTGAACACAGTTTTGAATAGTCAAAAATATATAAAGCTTTTTTTAGGCAAAAATTGTAAAATACTAGGTTATCCCAAAAGCGCACTCTTTTTTTGGCATTTTCATAAAAAGTGCAGACCTTTGTCTTAGATCAATGCAGTTTAAATTGACCCAAGATTAAATAATTATATAAATAAATAAATAAATAAAAAGGCCTTTATTTGCAAGCGAGTTTCATAATACATGGTTTTCAAACTAACTCAAGTCACTAAATCTAAACTATCCTAATATATTTACATAAGTATATACAAACAAATTACAACGGAATAATTACAATATACATTTTACATTTGTTTTTTTCATTGCGGCCCTGAATGTGTTGTACGATTTTGAACACTTGATCTCTTGAGGGAGGCCATTGTACAACCGCGGGCCGAAATAAGAAAAAGACTTTCTTCCAGCCTCAAGCCTCACTTTAGGAAAGTGAAGCTTGCGGTCGGAGCGAGTACTACGCAGACAGATCTCCCTCCTGTACTTCAGCCTCTCGCTGAGGTAATGAGGCTCTCCCAGCGTGAGCACTTTGTGGACCAGGCAGCAGGTCAGCTTTCTGCACATGTCATCCATAGGGATGAGCTTAGCAGCATCTCTGTAGGAGGACACGTGTTCAAAGTGACTAAGGCCAAAAATGAACCTTATGGCAGAATTTTGAATTCTCTGAATTCTTGCCATATCCTCCTTAGAGACGCTGTTTCCATATGCAGGAAAGCAATATGTGAAGGCTGGAAGGACCAAGGACCGCATGAGTTGCGTTTTGGCAAATTCTGGCAGGAGAGTTTTGAATCTGCTAAGACCTCTCAATCTTCCCACTGCGCGTTGGACTGCAGATGTGACGTGGTCAGAAAAAGAGAGGTCTTTGTCAAGTACAACACCAAGCGTATTGACAGTGTCACAGACAGACAATCCCATGCCATCAAGGGTGACTTTAATGTCAGATTTTCTCAACTCCTGCATTAGAATATGTGGTCCAGTATGCATGACAACACACTTGTCAACGTTCAATCCAAGGCCATTCATGGCAGACCATTGAAAAATGCTGTGCAAATCAGCATTGATGAGTTCAATTGCTGCGGATGTCATGTCTGGCTTGTATGACAAGTGTAATTGACAGTCATCAGCATACAAGTGTGCTGTACAATATTTTACACTTCTGGGCAAGTCAGACGTGTATAAATTGAACAGCACAGGGCCTAAACAACTACCTCGAGGAACACCTCGCAATTTGCAAAGCGGATCTGATGTCCCACTCCCAATTTTGGTAACCTGCAGTCGGGACTCCAAATAGGACCGAAACCAACATACAACTTTTTCGCTGCAACCATAGTACTTCATTTTTGCCAATAATAATTCATGATCAATAGAGTCGAATGCTTGAGAGTAATCTAAAATAGCTAATGTGCTGTAGAGTCCTTTGTCTTTGGCATCAAACAGATCAGCAAACATATTAGTCAGTGCAGTACACGTGCTGTGGTTTTTCTAAACCCTGACTGTAGCTTAGGCAGTATATTATAATCATCTAGAAATAAAGTGATTTGTTCGGTTACTATCTTTTCCAGTATCTTTGAAATTGCAGGTAACACAGAGATAGGTCTTAGCTGCTGGATGGTTTTTGGCGTAGCAACTTTAGGCAAAGGTTTCACGTAGGCAATCTTCCAACTGCTAGGAAAAACACCAGAGGCCAGGCTCATATTTAATAAATGTGTAATTGCTCCTAATGCATTTTAAATTATTTTTATGCTTTCTGTAACTCGTCGTGTAACCTCGTAGCTTGATCTAATTTTAGAATGACTTTCATTTTAAGCATTTTAGTGAAAATAGTTATCCTACTTTATCCTCACCTGATAAATCCACTTTTGGGTTTGCGTTTTTGTGTGCGGTTTTAGGGTTGTGTATGATTTAGCTTGTGTTTGTGTGAGTTTTTTTGTGTTTTTGTTTTTGGTCTTGGGTTGTTCTTTTTGTGTATGTGTTGTAAGTTTGTGTATTTGTGTGTTGCTTTTTGGTTTGTGTTTTTGTGTTTTTTGTGCGTTTTTAGGTCAACGTACAACACTAGCGCATTCTGTGTCTGGCTCACCCAACTACATTCTTTTTTAATACAAATTTGGCTACAGGTGGTCCATATAGATGGGAAGTCTACTTCAGTATCCAATAGGCAATGCTACAACTTAAGTTAAGCTCTATACAACTTAATCATGACATTATCACAACGAAAACACCATTAGAGATTGAAAGGATTTGGTCTCAATACACTCATCCATAACTTTGTGATACATGACCTCTCCAGTCAACAAATACTGTTTGGAAAACTAGGATACGTATTGTCTATTCAAATTACTCTAAAGCACAAAGTAAACCAGTTATTTAGCAAACATATGGGATAACGCTGCAATGTTGACTTGATAGAACTTTGGATTGAATAACTTTGTTGAGAAGGTCTGAATGTATAATACAGTGCATACTATCAAATAATACCCGAGGTTTAGCATTGGAATTTCACGTGTCATAAGAAAGAAATTTAATATATGTATTTTATGAATTTTTTCTGCCTTTAATGTTTACTTTGAAGCGTATAAAAAATACATATATAAATAATAGGACACAGTTATTTCTGAAAACTTAGAAAGGTTTGGTGCGAATAGTGCAGTTTATCATTTGTCTTTAATGTAATTTTCTCAATTAAAAAAAACTTTATGTACGGTTAGTGTTCAAGTCTGTCTGTATTTTCTTTCGTGTTACGCGATATTTGAGAACATCTTTGTTTTGCTTTGTAAACTATTGCTGTACCTATTATGTAAAATAGTGCATGCCGTGTTAAATAAATAAATAAACACCCCAGCTGCAGCAAATCTGCGGACTTAGCGAATTTCCATTTACCCCATTGGATTTTCAATTAAATCTATTTAAATAAAATTTTCTTTAACAAGTACCTAGGTTTGCTGCTACAGGTAGGGTAATACAGTATTTTTAGTAGAATATCAATATCTTAGTATAAAATAAGTTAATTTGTGAAACCACATTAATATTTTTAACTATAAACCATTATTCAATGATAATATATAGTAAACCATGGTGTTTAAGGAAAATAGCAAGGTTGTACATGTACGAAATCCTTTAAATTAACCAAACATGGCATGGTAACAGTTACTACGTACATAACAATAACAGTTGACTCAGCAATTAAAATGCTGCAACCAAATATGGTTATTGTTATAGCAGCTAACAACAAAACGCTTCTTTTGTACATTAATATGAGAATCATCGCTAACCGCATGCGTTCGTTGCTGTTGGGTTTATTATTATACTTTTATTGTAAACTAGCAGAGTACCCGTCCTTCGTACGGGGTTGGCATATAAGTATAAAATGCTTATTGCAGTTATACTCAAGCTTTGCGTTTACAATGGGGGAGGACACAGTTTGATAAAATTTGCTTCTTTAAATGTACTGTATACTATAGTATTACACATCTACCATAGCCATAATGTTCTACCACTTAACCTAAACAATAGAGAAAAATAAAATATTAAAAACATAAACATAACTGTAAACAAACCTACTTTGACAGTTCTCATTGCGTATCACAGTTTTTGTTGCTGCTTATTAGCTGTTCTTAAATTCCAAAAAATAATAGCGCTTCACCCTGTTGGTAAATCTTATAACTTTTTATAATGCTTTTGCATACCATAGAACCAACTATTTTAGTTGAAACAGCTGACTAAATTATTTAGTTCCCTTTAAATATGAACGAGAGGTCGTCCAGTGGTCGAAACTCGACCAAAAATATGTAATGTACTCACTTAACTATTTTCACCCCACACTGTAAATAAAACATGTGATTGGAGTTTCCTCCATTTGTTTTGATTTTCTGTTTATATTTCGTTGTTATTTCGTAACCAGCATAGCAACGCATAAGATCCATGTTAATTTTTTAAAACTTTTAAACTTATTTTTTGTGCTTATCTTTGAGCCTATTTAAATTTATAAAGGGATTCTGCACACCTACAGGAAAATAGCTTTCCAACGGTATGCGTAGATTTTCCCTACGATGCACACGAGCTGAGAAAAAAGGTTTTAAAGAAACATGCTTGCCTATTAATATATAGATAGATACTCATAAGGTTAACATGGGGAACTATAGAGCTACTGGGGCAGAGCCCGAAATGATTTTTGAGATAAGAATATGCCTATATGTTAATCGGGAATGTGAGCTATCATCATGCCAAATTTCAGCCAAAGCCGTCCATAAGCTAATGCGTGGTTGAACTTCAAACAAACACACAAACTTTCACATTTATAATATTAGTAAGATGTCTAGCTTGTACAAGTTAATAAGTGGGAGTAAGTTATCTGAGTTCAAGCTTAGGCCTAAGCATATTATACTTGCTAATGGTAGGTATAATTAAAGGTAAAGTACCAAAAGATTTCTCCCACCAAAAGAGTGGGTTTTTATTAACATTTGTTTGCAAATAATAATGATGAAAAATATTGAAAACGTAGGCCGAATAAAAAAAGGAAACAGTCATTTTCAGCTCTTTATAGTAAATTTTGAGTGGTAGCCAATATTATTTCATCTATGGAATCCTAAACAAATTCAGAAAATAAATTGAGAAAAACAAACCAACCAACCTCTTTGTAAACGAAACAGTTGCACCAATTAGTTAGTAACAGACAGTATTTAGAGACAAATAGCAACCGTTGCAAACTATAAATACAACACATCACAATTCAAACTTTAATTCTCTTCTCATTTCTCCCTTTATGACGTCATCCTAATCAGCTGTTGCCAGTTGTTCTTCCCATAAAACAATTAACAGCCGGTCAGGAGCCAATAGATTAGGGAGGGTCGGCAACTGCTGGCAGATAAATTCATTTGAGCAGCGGTTCACTCCCACAGCTAATTGAGTAGAAGTGCAAACTGTTTGCCCGCTGGCCATTGCCTCACATGTACACAGAGGTTTGCAACCCTTGTACATAGGGGTTGAGTAGTTGTACATAGAGGTTTTATACTTGTGGATGCGGGCAACATTTTGGGAAGCTAACTATAAAAAAGCACAATCTAGTTATGTGTAGCTTTATTATAGGCTGGGTAGCTGAGTGTGTATAGTGCTACAAGTTTATGCTTAGTTGTTTAATTTTTTGTAGTAATCAAAAGGTCACTGGTTCGATCCATTGGGCTTAAAACAATTGATCCTGACTAATGAAACGGTTGATCTTAGTCAGTAGGTCATCTCACTCCATTCTACACTCATCCTTCACTAATATTTGGGTTAAAATACGCACCTAGGTGGCGTCCCCATCTCAATGATTGATAACTGATAAAATAATTTTGTTACTGACTATGATCAGCTGTTTCGTAAGTCCGGATAATTTATTTTCAAAATACTGGGGGTTAAATTTGTATTTCAGCTTTCATTAAATTTTAGGTCTAACGTAATAAATAAGAGTTTTGAGAAAATTATCCCGAATTAACCATGCAGAATCTAAAATATATAAATAAAGATACAGCTTAATGTTTTCCTAACTTTTGTACAAAGACAACATGAAACCAAGACTGCAAAGTAAACGCTACACATATTCTCTTTATAATATGAAAGCAGCCTCTACCCCAACCCCGCGGCCCTCACACGACGCAGGATGTCCCAAATCATCGACACTCACTTCGGTTATTTATAAGTCACTTAAGTGCGGCCGAGCCGGTGACAAGCGCCGACGTTTTGTAAACAGAATAACTCGCAAACGAAACATGGAACAGACTACTGTATGAGCGTCCCTCGTTTTGTACAAGGGCCGTAGAGCCTATATGGCAGTTTAGGTATGTGAAGTTGGCCTACCCACAATTTTGCATTCTAATCGTTAGTCCGTGTTAAGTTCTAGATAGTTAAATAAACATTTTCGTTATTCCAGATATAGTTAGAAAAACAATTACAAATTTATTAGGATAGGCTCACTTCACGCTAGCCTAACCATATTTTACAAATCGTTTTAATAAGTGTTTATTGTTAGTAATGTGATAGTTCCGGATAGTTCCATCAAAAGTTTCGTTAGTTCCATTAAAATAGATGGTAAAAGCGACAATCAAGCATCTGGAGTTGGGGCTGGCTAACTTTCTCGGTAGCCTACCCATACACTCATCTTTCACTCGTAAAGCTAAAGCATCCACCTAGGTAGCGTCCCCAACTCATATTGATAATATTCTTATTATTTAAGTTTTGTATTCATTATTTCACTGCTTTGATGTTCCACAGTCAGTCGTGAATGTATGATTCCAATGAAAAAAAAAATCTGCCAGGAAGGATCTTCATGAAAATCTTCAAACTACTTTTAACAGCTGATTAGACGTTTTTTGACAGTTCCATTTAAATAATAATACAAACATATTTTTAAGGCTAGTGACGTCATTTTGTTTATGTTTATGTTTATGTTCTAATATCAGTAATCACAAGCTACAACAATGTTTCATGTTTGAAGTTTTTCTAATTTGAAGAACACATTTACCTTACCTATAGTCCTGCATGCCGTAGTATTAAATTTACTTTTTACAGACAATTCCCAAAAGCGGCATAAAAAGGGGTCGGTCATGGCTTTTATGAATTTTTCATCCTTTGTCAGAGAGCCACGCGTGCGTTTTGTTTACTTTTTAAACATCACGAACTTGGCATATTCGTTGTGTGTTGTTGGCCTGCAGTGCTGCATGTCGACGCCATAGTGGGATGTTGGGGAGGTGTTTGTAGGAATAATTACGTAACTTCATTTAGGCGATTAAGTAAATTGAGTGTGTGTGTGTGTGTCCAAGCATACCTCTACAGTATGTCTTAATTTAAGGAATTAAAATTGTTTGAACTTAAAAAAATTCAGAATCGACCATAATAATTTTCTATATCCATCATCTTCTAGAAAGTTTGTATGTGGATGGATGTTTGGTAAACGCGAAAAATACTGGTCGGGTTGGGTTAAAATTTGGTATGATGATAGTTCATCAAGAATGCGTTCATTTCGAATACTGATGATTTTCGAATACTGATGATGACGCATTCTTATCTCAAAAATCCTTTCGGGCTCCACCCCATTGGCTCTGGAGTTTCCCATGTTAGACTTAATAAAAGAAAATTTTCAACTGTTTTAAATACAAAAGTTGGTTTTATTGTATTAAAGCATTAAACAGTTTTAAGGTGCAGCATTATATAATAGTGCAATAGGGTGCAACGCTATTATTTTTTTGCATTTATGACAACAACTAATCTGAACCAACTACAGTAGCAACAAAAAGCTGTGAAAAATTATAATTTCACTTTTTTATTGTTTAGTTGCAGTGGTAGAACGTTATGTCTATGGTAGATGTACAATACTATAGCATATCGTAAATTAAAAGAACCAAATTTTCTCAAACCGTGTCCTCCCCCCATTGAAAACGCAAAGGACGAGTATAACTGCAATCAGAATTTTATTCATATACGCCAACCCCGTACGAAGGACGGGTACTATGCTAGTCATAATGTATATCTTAAAGAGCAAAACTGTATTATGTAAAATTTTTTAGTATTTATTTTACAGTATCTATTGTCAAAGGGACAACCCAATATTATAATTTACTAAAACGTAAATCCTCCAGGGTTTGAAACGACAAAAACTGTCAACCCTGCTATCCTGGATAATATTTTTAATGAATGCATATATTTTTGATTCTCTTGATTGACGAAAATGTAACAGAATTTCAAAGTATTTTTTTAAGTATAAGAAATACAACTGCTGAACTATTTATTCTCTTGTGACAACTGAGTTTCAATGCTAAACAATATGTGTTATTCCGAGTATATAATGTATTATACATGCAGACTGTAGTTGTCTGTAAAGTTATACAATCCGAAGTTGTGTTTAAGTCAACATTGTAGCGTCATCCCATATGTTTGCTAAATAGCTGGCTTAGTTTGTGTATTCTACAACTATTTGGGATGGAAAACCATAGCAAATTGAAAGTCAACAAACATCAGCAAAGTAATAGGTTACTCATAAATAGGTACTCGTTTTTTCATATGCACACAACAGATCAAAATATTTGATAAATAAATGAATCTTATTTTTTCCATGCCAGTGTAAAAAGCATTTTCACTAGAAGTCAACGTGAGTACAAATGCTTGGGAAAGCGGCCCAGAAGCTAACTTCTTTGGTAGCAACACACCCAAAACATTACAAAACGAACCAACAAAATCAAACAACGAAACAATTAATTATGACTATAACCAAACTAAAGTATGTTTGTGTTCGTCGACTTGTGCTATCCAAGATAGAAATTAGAAATCAATCCGCTATTTCATTCTTTTGGGTTGGCTTTTGGGTTTTGGGTTTGGGTTGGACATTTTTGCATGTACAGCTACATACATAGCAATATATTTACTGTGGATAGTAGCCTCCAGAGGTGTGCCGCCCGAAGATGACTCCACATACGAGTCGAAACTAGTTGCAACTGCAATTAAATGGATTGCTCGATAGCAGGTATTTAAACCTTTTTAACAACATATTTACAAGCTATTCCTTCCGTCCAATAGCATCTTTTCGTCAAATTTGTTTCCTTCAAACAAAAGTATAACATGATAACCCCATTTACAAAGAATAAACCAGCGTTTGCAAAACGCTTTGAACTAAAAAGTGTAACAAACCGACGGTTGAATAACAAATAACAACGTTGACATCTTTACACAGGAAAATCCATTCGGTATTAGGTATCATGTTTTGTTTCACAAAAGGAAACGTCTATTTCCTTCGTCTATACAAGGTTTGTTAACGTAAAAGTGTTTTAAAAAGTCAAAAGGTTTTGCAATAAAAACATGACTTTCATATTACTAGGCTACGTTTGGTTGATAATCATAAGATTTTAATTAATTATTATCCTATAATCTAATACGAGCAATGTTTGCTTGTATGTATGCTTGCTTGCTTGCAGAAAGATCTCAAAAACGGCTCCGACGATTTTCTTAAAATCTTGTAAATAGTTTATTTTTGGCCTAAAAACGAGTTTCATGCAGTTAGAACTGCCAACAAAAATCTAATTACGTAGAAAAACAAATCTAAAAGTTACATTTTTTTAACATTAGTCTTTTAAGTTGCTAAGTAACCATGTTGGTTGAATTAAATAACAAACAAAAGGTAAACAAAAGACTTGATGTTGTAGCATGTGTTCATAATAAGCCAACTACCCACAGTATACTAGCAAATTACAAATACAGTACAAAAGGGAAAGCATCACTTGTTACTATTGAGCAAAGATTATACTGTAGATTACTCGATACATTGTAGCATAGACTAACCAACACAAGGGAGTATGTTTTATCTATGATTGTAGTTAAGTCTAGCCGTGCGGAGTGTGGGATCTGTTTATGACGATTAGATAAAGGTATCTGCAATCCTAAAATGCCGTAGGAAGGGAGGGAAACAGGTCCGCGACGTAGGAAGTGGTGAAGGAAGTAATAAAGGCGATCTATCCGGAGTGTGGAATCTGTTTATGACGATTAGATTAAGATATCTGCAATCTTAAAATACAATGGGAAGGGGGGGAAACTGGTCCACGACATAGGAAGTGGTGAGGAAAGTAGTAAAGGCGAGCAGTCCGGAGAGTGGGAACTGTTTATGCCGATTATATTAAGGTATTTGCAATCCTAAAATGCCATAGGAAGGGAGGAAACAGGTCCGTGACGTAGGAAGTGGTGAGGGAAGTAGTAAAGGCGAGCAGTCCGGAGTGTGGGAACTGTTTATGACGATTAGATTAAGGTATATACAATCCTAAAATGCTATGGGAAGGGAGGGAAACAGGTCCACGACGTAGGAAGTGGTGAAGGAAGTAGTAAAGGTGACTAGTCCGGAGTGTGGGAACTGTTTATGACGATTAAATTAAGGTATCTACAATCCTAAAATGCTATGGGAAGGGAGGGATACAGGTCCACGACGTAGGAAGTGGCGAAGGAAGTTGTAAAGGCGAGCAGTCTGGAGTGTGGGAACTGTTTATGACAATTAGATTAAGATATCTGCTATCTTAGAATACAATGGGAAGGTAGAGAAACAGGCCCACGACGTAGGAAGTGGTGAAGGAAGTAGTAAAGGCGAGCAGTCCGGATTATGGGAACTGTTTATGACGATAATATTAAGGTATTTGCAATCCTAAAATGCTATAGGAAGGGATGGAAACATGTCCACGACATAGGAAATTGTGAAAGAAGTAGTAAATTCTAGCAGTGCGGAGTGTGGGAAATGTTTGTGGCAATTAGATTAATGTATCTAGAATACCAAAATGCTGTGGAAAGAGATAAAATCAGGTCCACGACGTAGGAAGTGGCGTAGGAAGTAGTACATTTTTAGCATAGCTGAGTGTGGGAACCGTATGTGGCAGTTAGATTAATGTATCTTCAATCCTAAAATGCTATGAGAAGGGATGGAAACAGGCCCACGACGTAGGAAGTGAAGGAAGTAGTAAAGGCTGGCATCGCGGAGTGAGGGAACCAATTGTGGCAGTTAGATTAATGTATCTGTAATACATAAATGCTATGAGAAGGGAAGGTTCATGACGTAGGAAATTGTGAAGGAAGTAGTAAGGCTAGCAGTGCAGAGTGTGGGAACTGTCTGTGGCAATTACATTCATATACCTGTAATCCTAAAATGTTAAGCTATGGGGAGTTTGAGGAGTTTGGGAATGGATTAATGTATCTGCAATACTAAGACTGCTTTCAGAGTAAACTAATGATTTACCCCGAGCAAAGCTCGGTCCCCAGGTACTATTATTTTACGTTCGGTTTTTAGGAAAATATAAATGAAATTGGTTTTATTTGATTTATTTTCAAGATTCAGTAGCTATGAAAAAATGTGTTATTTCCCTTTCACACAAAGCTGATGTACAAAAATACCCAATAAATAAACAACTTTTCTGTACCAATTATTAGTTTCTAATTTAATTTTAATGCCTGAAACACGTTTTTTTTTACAACTTGTTATAGCTTAGACCCCCTTACAATTGTATTTATGTATACCGAGTAATTCGCCAAAGGAAAGACGTTTAAGGAGCTAGTCCTAAATGATAGTGCACAAAACAGTAAGTTATATGTTTACCGTTGGTATAACATTAAGCAATGGTGTTACCAAAAATAATAAACCAACTCACATATATTGGTTACATATTTGATTAAATTGTTTCAAACGGTCTGCATACAAGTATAAAGTATATAGTACAATTCATCTAAAAATTACCCTATATAACAAAAAGATACCGGACTAAAAACTTAATTGAATATTTAATACCATAAGATATTTAGTATGGTTTTATAAGCCACCTAAGAAGACTAGATTTCAATTGAGAGGTTGAGATAATAAGACTATACTTTAATTACTCGCAGTCTCTTCATTTGAAGCAGAAAAGCAATTTTCCCGAGGTGGAAATAGCTTTTAATAATCTCAGTAACTCTTTGAAGTAAGTCGGCAGGTTATTGAGACAAAGAAATAATTATAATTGAAAGCCATTGAAAGAGATTTGTGAATAAACTAAACAATTTGTTTAGCGTTACATTTTATGAAAATATAATGCTTTGAGTGTTTTAATTTTTAACGTTACAATGTAGGTATTGTTCGTCGATGTCTTTTATGTTTAAGACAATTTTGAAAAACAAGCATGCCGTTTTATTGAATTACATACTGAAATTTTCATATTTTATCGCATGGTTTGTGTTAGGTATGATAATTTGAATAAAAAATAACCCATAACGTTTTAATAAATGTAAGACACCTCTGGACACACTTTTATTTTGGCTATTGCGTTTTTAGTAAAACAAATAACACGAGAAATAAATCTTAAATCTTTTGGGAAAACACATTTTCATATTAAAATAAATTATTACAAAAATGTATATAGGCTAATTAGTTAAACAATATGAAGAAATCGCTTAAGTACGTGGATTACCAGCTATGTTGTTAAAAGTCCTTCAAAATAAGTAAATTAAGAACACATAAATGGCCATAAAAATGCAAAAACATTCAAATGAATGATCATAGCCCTTATTACCCAGAATACCAGTTATAAATCTCAAATCTATACCACTTAAATGATTTTAAAGTGGATGACCAATAAAAATGGTGCAGACATTGTTGCAGATACTATAGTGGAAATTAGAGACGAGTTAAAGCATAGGATTAGTTTTAGAACTAGCCAAGCTCCCTGATTACCTTTTACGACAAAGTCTGAGAAGGTTAATTTCTTTTATTGCAGTGAACTGCTTGAAGGGGTTTAGGAACTAAATCTGTTTAAGTTAGCTCTTTTGTTGGATGGAAACGTTGATTTCCCAGTAAAAGGTCTCAGTTTAAAATGGAGATAAACAAACATAATGAGTTATCTCCGTCATATGGTTTGCTGGGTTAACCATGTCCCAATAGATCTACAGTATTGAATTTCTACTTAAATCCACTGTTTTTCTTGAATTCCAAAACCTAACATTGAAGTAACCTTTCGGAAATAAATAACAAATATATTTGGATAATTAATCCTTGGAACGTAATAGATTCTCCGTTATGTTAACATGGGATACAAAGTGAAAAGAAAACTCTAAATTGCCCGAGCTCTTTCTAATAAAAATCATAACGTTAAATCATTTTCTACATGTTTGTGTGGGAACCTAAATTGGGTCTTTTTCTGAAGAAGGCCGCATTTTTTAAAATGTGGAATAACCACAGTTTAGGTTAGGCTAGGTTAGTTAATAGCTTAACTCACACTTTTTTTTATTTACAAATCAGAAATAATCACAAAAACTTAAAAATCACCTAACCTAAACCGCTGTAGTTATCCTACAGTTTATATAGTGACGGCCCTCTTCTGAAAAAGACCTTTTAGATTCTTAAAAAACAAAAAACAATTTTGTAGTAATTAAATGAAGGATCACATCCACATGCAGGGCGAAAAAATGTTGATCGGAAAACATCAATAGTAAAAAAAAATGTTTTTGTAGGTTAGGCAAAGACAGTTTTTACATTAATAAAATAAAATTCAAAAACGTTCTTTGTATATAGTACTACAAAACTTCCCAGTTTCTTTTCATCATTACCCAATCGATACTAGAAACCCCGCTTGTTTAGCTCGTTTCAATCAGACACAAACTGTAAGGACCTTTGTTAACGTGCAATTGCCAACTCCAAATCAAAACAATCTTCTTTCGCGAACATTCAAATCAAAGGGCTTAGCCAGCGGCTTCGCTATTAGGACTGATTCCCTTTGATGGATAAATTCTAAAGTTACGAGTACTGTACAAGTCAAGCTTAAATTCCAATTGAAACCGCTACGTTTGCTGGTTTTATTTAACAAACAGATTTTCGAACCACCGAAAGTTGAATTATTTATACAGTGTATTTAGTTTGGTATTTAAAAAATCAGGGTGACGTTTAATTTATTAACTTCATTCATAAAAAAGTTTGTTAACCTAAACGAATGGTGTGGATTGAGTCATTTTACTTTTTACGTTTTTACTATGACTTATGATTAATTAAGTCCTTAAGTCCTTAAGACTTATAGTACCTTGGCTTTCTCATTAAGATCGAGTTCATGAAGTTTTAGATCAGCATAATAGAATTGGGTCAATGAATTGTAGTTTACGCAAAGATCGCGTAAAGCTAGTGTTAACGTCACGAATAGAGATTTAAGTTGCAAGCCAGAAGTGCACAACTTTAGCTATGACAAATTTTTAATTACTAACAATCACTACTCATAACTTGTAAGAAAGGTTATATTTTCGTTTATAACCTACCATAGCCACTGATTGTGATGTGATGCAACAACGACTTATTGTCCCAACCACTCACTCTTTGTTTAATCAACTAAGTTGGTCTTAGCAGCTGAAAGTATACAGTTTTACTTCTTTTCTCAAGTCTTAAACCTCATTGGTCCGTTACTCGTCTTGTAAAGTAAAACCACAATGTTGTTAAGTAAACAGTAAATAAATAAACAAATAAATAAGGTCCGAGTCTAGTGATTATTTTCAATTCCAAGAACCAAACAGAAACAGATAGTAAAGAAAAAAAAACAGCCGTAGGTAATTCATTAATATAATATTTGAGGATAAGCGCAGTTTCATTATATATACAAACCCCGTTATTTGAAAAAAGATTTTCAAAGCAAAACAAGCGGAAGCTAGAAGGATGGTGGATGTTTAAACAACTAAAGTTTTACATAAATCAAAAGAGATTAGTTTCATAAAGAACAGTTACAGGGGCAAAGCAACTAGGTGATGTTAAAGACGTCAAGGCAGTATCGTTAGTCTGGAAGATTGCGTCGTTAGTTAACGAGATGATTTCTCAGCGCTTTATTAGACGATATTATCGTTAGTCATCCAAACGATACCACAGCCCTCATCTTTTGATGAGCACAATTCATTTATGAATATATTTATACTTCGGAAAATGTCAAAATATGCTATTTGCTTTTGAAAACATAGTATTGTCCTTACATTTTGTTTTAAGTTAACTGGAATTTGAATTATCACGCACTTTTCATAATTTCAACTGAAACCTAAACTAGTTTTTATGTAAAAAAAGAATTTGCCTAAATTATAAACTTTCACCATTGGCCTTGCATATGTAAAATACAAGGACTTACATTCGCTATCTTTTTTTTTCATATATACATGATGTCTTGATTCATATGAATTTTACAAAGCGTAATTTGTACTTTAATTTAAATATAAAAAATCCTCATGTTTTTACGGGCAATTAATTTTTATTTTTATTCCTTTCAAAAATGTTGATGCTTGAAGGGGAAAGTTTCATGGGTTTCACCGCCATTTTTAGCCTAATCTAAGTTATCAGCTAATTAGCTATTCTCTGTTATTTCTAAGTTATGTGAGGTGGAGGGGATTGAATCACTTCTAATCAAACCACCTAATTTTTGTGAACGGAGTATATTTGAAACCGCTAAGTTTGTAGGATAACAATAAATAAATATTAACCAAACCCCAACTGCTAGACAAAATGTGCCTCAAAATCGTTATCCAATAATTAAGAATGACATTTTTATACGAATTGTTTTAAAATGTGCTTTTTACTAAATATTTGAACACAATAATTCTTTATTCTTAAATTGTAATAAGAAATAAAGGCCAAACGATCAAAATCTATTCAACTGTGAACAATTTAGAATCGCGACCAATGTCAAATAAACCGTTTAAAAGCACTACATTTCTTGAAGGATGAAAATAACCTTAACAATTGCGTGAACGAAGCTGAACAAAGACTTGGTGAAAATAAAGGTGTTACAGCAACAGCTCAGGGGTGAACACCCTTATCGTCTCAATACAACTTGTTGCCCTCCACAGCTTCAACTTGTGGCATCTTTGTTCTCTCACACTAACTGGCGGGGTTCTTAGAATTGATGTTCTTTTAGTTTTAAAAATGGAAGAATGAATAAAACACCTTAAATATATTTTGAATTTGTATTTAGTTTGTTATTTAATAGTGGGGTTCAAAATGTGTGTGGTAATTCTGTTTTTTTTTTATTTGTATTGTTAAAAATATTATATTTCATTAAACTCCATTGTGTAGCCCCTGAACTGCGTAGTAGATAAAACTATTACATACCTCGTCTTGCAGTTCTAATATAGTGTTTGAAGTCCATTACATATGTTTCGCCATATATGGCATTCTCTAGTGGTTACAGAAACATTTTATCCAATTTTGACTCGTCAACATGTTACTTCCATGTTTCATCCTTCAAATTGAAGCTGACTATCAATATTTGTTAGTATAGGAAATTGAAGGCAACTTGAAAGTGCTTTTGTAAATTTCTATACCACGAAGGGACCCTAAACAATTTTCACATTTTATAATGGGTCGAAACCAGATTTAGATACAATAAGAATCTGCTCAAATGATTATAAGTTCCAAAATATCTCTTTTGTGTGAATAATAAATATGGATATTTTTCTTAATATCAATAAGGCGTTCAGGGGCATTCCATATTGCTAAGGGCATAATGTTATGCTCGATTTTGTTCTTCAATTAATTATTGTTTTGATAATATAAAATAAAGAAATTCCTCATAAACCAAAATGAATGTAATGGTTGGGAAAAAGAACATCAGCAAAAGTAACACATAATATATCTTAAACTAATATACCTACATCAAACCACTGTCTACAAATTGAATAGTCAACCAATATTTTACAGGTAATTTATTGATTCACATGAAGAGAACTTTATTAATTGATTTACACATAGGGTTGTATAACCAGACGGAAAAAGTAAGGTTGGGTCTTACCAGTTAATTGATTAATCTCAATTTCGATACACTAGAGCGTAGGACGGTTGCCTTGACAACGGGTAGATGCACAAGCGGCTAGGTGCATCCGGTGCAACATCGATTGGTGCACTTCAAAGTGCGCGAGCGCTTACTTATAACAGTTGATTTAGCTTAATAATTATTCTACAAATACAATAAATGTTTGTTAACTTTTACTGTTAACATTAATTTTAATAATGGCTGTGATTTGGTTTCAAACCAACAATTTGTTAATCATAAAGTATGAAAAGTATTTTCCTAAGTAAAAGGATGTTTGACTGATTTATATACAAGAACTATAGCTACATGCCTGCAAAATTTTGATTTTGAATGGATGTTAAGTTTAAAGCGCTCCTAAGGGGTTTTGTTACTAGCTAAAGCTATACAATAATTACTCTAAATTACTCAAATAGCATAATTATTACTCTAAATGTAATGATTATGGACAAAAAAACCTAACTAGTTATAAAGGTGATTAACACAAATCATTAATAGATTATTTGCTCTTTCAGATGCATAATGTGTCTGTGTAAATAAATTAAAAAAATATTAGTACTTATCTACAAATAAGCATGTATAACTAATTAGAACGCTGTGAATATAACTTTAATGTAGAATCTGAGTAGTCAATATATTACATTCATTTAGTATCACTTTTTGTATTTTTAGCCGGATGATGCTAAAAATGATGTGTGTGTGTGATGCCGGATGATGTGTTCTGTGGCATTCATTGGGATTTTACTGTAAGTCAATTATTATGAATTGATATTTGTGGAGAACATCATTCTCAAAACTTGTGACATAAATATGGGATTATTCGAACTAGGCTTTCTTACTTAATAGTTTTTTTACATATTAATAGGCAAGTATGTTTCTTTAAAACATTTTTTCTCAACTCGTGTGCATCACAGGGAAAATCTACGCATACTGTTAGAAAGATATTTTCTTGTAGATGTGCAGAATCCCTTTATATTACATATTTTGGTCGAGTTTTTGACCACTGGACGACCTCTAGTTGTTCTACAATCACGGTGGTTTCAATTTAACATGCCTCTTAGCACTGTAAACAATTAAAATGTACAGTTCAAACATGGTTTAAATTTCCTTTATTCGCTTTAGAGAGCTAGTTTGGTAAATGAAAACGTTAGAGAAAATAACATTGCTTTCAGTCCGGTAACAAACTTCAGTGTACTCAGTGGAGTGGATTGGACCGGAAATGCAATAACTGCATAAAGCCTGCAGGCAAGGGCTATTGGCCATGCAGTAATGCTGTTGGGCTATATTGGTCTACCCTTTGATCAAACACTGTTATAGATCAAAATTAATTTTGGAAATTATATACTTATTATATAAAAAGGCTCTTTTCAACGGATTTAAAGAATTATTAAATGAAAACATTCAATATAAAAGCATAAATTAGCATATAATTTAGAGAAAAATAATGATAAACTACTAGACGAAAATAACTTATTCGATATTAAAAAAAATTGCCTTAGTAGGCATTCGATATTTTAATCACGTTAAACTATCGATTAACTGAATTTATAAGTACGTTTGGGGTAAAACCAATTTACATTGGTAAGGAACTCCATTAATATATTGTGCAATGATTAAGCATTTCATAACAATCACATAATGACTTCACCAACCAGGCTATTATGTGTGACTAATACACATTGGATTGGTTGACTAAATTTGCTATAATGTTGATTAGTTTTTTATACCTTACTGTATGCATTATAGGGAAGTAATTATTTGTAGTAAATTTACTAATATGAAAACAAATTGATTTTTAAAAGTGCACACTATTTGTTTTGCAAATTTTAGAGTTTTGTAAATTTACAAATGTCTAGTATATAAACTTCATTCTTTTAAAGAGACATTTTAAAATAAAAATAAAAACACATTTATAATAACCTACGTAATACATAATTATTTAATTTTAAACATATTGTGCGAGTTCTTACTAATCAAAATAAATTGACAAAAATATTCTAAATTATATTTAGTTACTATCATATATAAGAAATTAATTCATGCCTTAGTTAACTGGCAGTTATATTTTTATATGTGTTTTAGGGAACTTTCATAGGATGTGTGAGGTAATGGAGAATTGAGCAGTTACTAGCGAACAAAACGTGTTTTAACTGGAATTGAAGCAATAATGTAACAAAGTAAATGATTCAACAGTTAATTTGAGATTAGTGTAAAAATAGTTACCATCTTCAGTGGTCTAATTATTCTTCTTAATATCGACAATTTTCACAAAAGCAAATTGTTTAACGGAATTTTGTGTTATTTCAAGTCTATACAAATCGGAGATTGTTGAAGAATATAATTTCAACCTCAATATGTTAAAAGTTAGTATTAGGTGAAATACTTAACACGAAAGAAGAACTCCTATTTACTTGTACAGAATGACGGAATAATTGACATCTCATATACCATAGAGAATCCAATAGGTCAAGGAAACTCTTAAACATATGTTCTCTGCAAATAACAGCTGTTGCTAACAATCAGCTGTTTACAGACTGCACGACTCGTGTGCGCGTGGCTAGAGTATTACCATTCACGCATCGTTCACGGATTACATAAAAGACCAATAAAAGCGTCATAAAGTGAAATGACAGTTTGTTAGTGTGGAGGTGTTTATGACGTCACGCTGTCTACTTCCGGTCACGTGATGGATCATGACGTCATTAAACTTTCTGGTGTGGATTGGGTGTGGCTGGATGAAGTTTGATTTTAAAATGCTGTAAACAGTATTATTTTATTTAGATGGGTGCAGCGTAAGAAGACAATGCCAAGTTCCGAGAGGAGAAAATGATTACTGAGTCATTTATTAAATATTTAATGCCTATTTAGGGTGTTTCTTTTTATTATTTACCTCTTGTGGTCAGATTTTAATGGCTTTGTTAAGTTGGTACATGTCCATAGTATCTCCAAAATTCTTTGTATTTTTTGAAATTTAATATCTTAAAAAGTTTGAATATCTCAGAACAAATTTTGCTTAGTTTGATTTTCTGACTTGAAAAAAGAGCAAGAGATAAAGACATAAAGTAAGAAAGGACGAGTTGAAGTGTCAGTGAACTCGTACAAGTGGTGTTGATAAATATAGGCTAGTGATTCTTGAGAGCCTGGTGAACGCTTCGGGATATTGAATATTGATTTCATTTCGTCGTTGGTTATTCAAATGAATATACTACACTCACCTTATCAGTGGAACTCTTTTATTTTATTTCAATTTGTTAGCGTTTCCATACTTTCGTGATGTAAAATGGTTTAGGAAAGGTATATTTTATGCTAGGATACGATTTATAATATAAATGAAGTATTTTACTTTATTATCTTTGTAGTGTATCATGTATGGTTTGTCACAAAGCCTATTTTGCATAAAAATCTTACCCTGTGATAGTAAGCTTTTAGAAAAAAACTTAATTGTCTCTAAGCAATGGCAGACAACTATACAGCATTCCTTTGGAATTCACAACCTTTATGTCCATGATATATTTTATCTGATTGGTTGTGTTCGCCTTCAAATATGAGTTGGCTGGTTCAATTCCAAGTTAAATTGTTTCTGGACCAGAATTCAATTTGACATCGGACAGTTATGTTCATCCCGGCGTTAGATAGTAACAATACAGGGCTTGGACATTTTTAAGAACAAAGTTAAAACTATCAAAGACGTAAAAATACAATTAAACTGATGGAGAGATAATCTAGAGTCGCTAAATAATGTCAATATTTAGTGTAAGACTTCATAAAGATCCTTCTTCTCCGGTTGAAAGTTAGATTCAGTCTTCCTTGGTTGCCAGATTCTGGTCCTTGTCACGGGGTCAATTAACATACAATAGCAAGGCCATAGCAGAGGACACTAGACTCAACAGAAGTCCTTGTATTGGGGAAATGTATTGTGTGCCACTGGTGGTGAAGCCACTATACAGTGGTTTAACAAAATTCTTTAGAGAATAAGAATTTTGGTTTTGGTTGATTAATTATAAAAATAAAGTATCAAGCTGTTGATTTTGTGTGCGTTTAGGATGCGAAAACTACATATTTGGTTTAGCTGATGTTTTTAAAACAACTTTAGAAATTACAAAAGTAAAATTTCTATAGAGATGCATTCACTTCTTATAGCCATCATATTGAATTACCCACTTTTAAGGTTATGTTTTTCTAACGGAAATAACTCGTTCATTTTCTAATCAATTAAAAACATAGGTTTGGTTTATGATGAGATTTTGGGAGAGTCTATACAAATCAGACCTATGGCTCATAAATATAAACAAACTAGTAGAGTACCCGTCCTTCGTACGGGGTTGGCATATAAGTTTAAAATGCTTATTGCAGTTATACTCAAGCCATTGACTATGAATCCTTCATAGGATTTCATAGTCAATGCTCAAGCTTTGCGTTTGCAATGGGGGAAGACAAAGTTTGATAAAATTTGCTTATTTAAATTGACGGTATACTATGGTATTACATATCTACCATAGCCATAATGTTCTACCACTTCACCTAAACAATACAAAAAATATTACAAATTCACAAAAAATCTCAAATTGTTCATGACATCAAAAACATAAATATAACTGTAAAAAATCCTACTTTGACAGTTCTCATTACGTATCACAGTTTCTGTTGCACCCTGTTGGTAAGGCGTTTAACTTTTTTAATGCTTATGTATATCATTGAACCAACTTTTTATTTGAAACAGCTGACTAAATTTTTTAATTCCCTTTAAAAATAAATACTGTACTCATAAGTTTAACATGGGGAGCCACTGGGGCGGAGCCCGAAAGGATTTTTGAGATAAGAATATGCCTATATGTTAATCGGTTATGTGAGCTATCATCATGCCAAATTTCAGCCCAATCCGTCCAGTGGTTTATGCATGATTGAACTTCAAACAAACACAAAATTTCACATTAATAATCGTTCCTGATCTGAAAGTAAACATGATTTCATTAATGGAATTGTTGAAAAACTTCCTAACCAGCTGTAATAGCAATTAAGTATAGATATTCGGGCCAGTGACGTAATTTGTATGATCCATACAGTTTCTATTCTTTTTTTCTGTGTGTCCTCGTATAAGCCTGTTGTGATGGAATTTTCATTGTTAAATTTTAACCAAATAGAAAAAAATGACTAGCGCGGTTTATCCACATGTTTGAATAGAAGTTATGTCGTGTTACTCTGGGATCAGATAGGGAATACTGGTGACACAGTTCTTGAATAGGATTATGCTGTTTTCGAAACAAACGTTCTCCTAGATTCGTGTTATCTTGTTACAGAAAGCTCTTTTAGATGTTTCTCTCTACTGTATGCTGTAATCATTTTTATTTTGCTATGAACTCGATAAATGTTATTTGTGGTAGCAGTGTAGACGTATTAAATTTGAGAGCCTGAGTATTAAGTCCCTTTAAATGTTTACTATTGTTCAAATTTCTAGGAAAGTGAATTTTGACGTCAATCTCTCGGATAAAATAAAACTTATAAATGACTGAAATGTGAACAACTTGTTCGAAACCCAGAATCACAGGCAATGTCGGTATGTCTACAGTTATACCAAATTAATAGTATTTCTCCCACTTAAATCAACACGTCTTTCAGGTAAGAGGTAAGCTAACATTTACGTAGTCTGCTAAGGTTTAGTAGCCGTTCCTTTGATAGCTCATGAAGTAACCATCAATTATAGACCAATTTCATCCTCTCCTGCTATTACAAACCGTGCCATTAATTCGAGACCCAGCGTTACCTGAAACCCCAACAAAAACTCTTCTAAGAAAACGCAGGTCGAAATCTTGTTAATTTCACGAATCATCCTAAAGCATTGTTGTAGCTGTAGTTGTTGCATAGGGAGACTATCATGTAAGTTTCTTTGGATTATGTGATTATTTTGAAATATTGATTTTGATCATGTCTTTGAGTGGTGACCTTATCAAATTGTGCCAAATCTTGGAACTTCTTGTGGAGTTTACTTGGTCAAATCCGTGAGGTAATTTCCCTCTTTTTCGAGAATAGGTTCTCCAGAAACGGTTGGATAGAGGTTAGAGGAACCTACGTAAACCTAAACCTAAATTAGAGCGCTTAAAGGAAAGACAGCCTAGTAGACTAATAATAAACCTTGAAAAATATATACAAATTATTGATAGGTTGTACTTAATAATCTTTGGTTAGGTTGATTTGTTTAAGTTGTACAATATAAAATTTTCATGAATCAATATTTCCAAATATGTAGTACCATTGACTACTGGATAGTCAAAGGTGGTACGTTATGTGTTTATAAATATTTTAAGGTTATAACGATGTTTATATTAAGGTTATGAAGGTTTTAAAGGTTTTATGTCATTTAATCAATAGGTTTGTATAAAATGAATTACAAAAAAGCGGGTTTTTTATTTCTTAAAATACCACTGTATTCTAGCCAACATTACATCCAGTATAACAGTTTATTTTGTACAGCTATATTCTAAGCCAGAACTAAAATTTAACTAATATTTATTCTTTTTACTATGAGACAACCTTCCAAACCTAGTCAGTAAACCAAACATACAACATTTGTGGTACGTCATTTACAATTTCATTTTCAGAATCAGTAACATTCTCAACTTGTTACTTGGTCTAAAGTGTGCAATGTTTACGATTCAAATGAACCGTTCCACAGACGGGAAGCCGTTGTATTATTCCACCAGACCTAATCCTGTGGTCGGTAAACAGCTTACAGCTCTGTGTAACGTGTAATGCACTCCAGGAACAGCTCCACAGTGGAATCGGATTAAGATACGTTTGTGTTCCATGTTATTCACCAAACCTGTTCCCAATTCAAATACTTCTAATGTGGTTGCAGGTGTATACATTGTTGCTGTTTTTTATGTTACTTTTTAATCTCTAATATTCCAAAGGTTTGTAAACTAGGTGTACAATGCCGTTGGCTGCTTGAAATATTGAGTCCGTTATACGTAACTGGAATTTCTAAATGCATTATCCAAAGTCAGTTGTTCATAATCCTAATGGGTTATTCATTTCGTAGCAAAT
The DNA here is from genome assembly GCF_028750875.1 of Macrosteles quadrilineatus. Taxonomy (NCBI): domain Eukaryota; kingdom Metazoa; phylum Arthropoda; class Insecta; order Hemiptera; family Cicadellidae; genus Macrosteles; species Macrosteles quadrilineatus. The sequence goes on from NW_026542602.1 coordinate 71,097,419, forward strand.
AATTCTCAATGGAATCAAGCCGATTGTTCTTCCCTTTTGCTCTCTATTTTGTAATATACTACTTTAGATGATTTATCGATAACACATTTGTCACCACACTATGATGTTTTTGGCTGTATTACATACGTTAATTGGTGGCTGAAAGTTACGTTTTGCTGGCCATGCTAGCTGTCATCTTGATTTGGGGATCGAACATGTTTTTACAGCCCTGCGCCGCAAAATCAGCTGTCCGCTTACTTACTTAAAACATGAATGCATTTTAAATACACAATCAAAACCCAAAGCATTGCAATAGAATTGTGTTATTGTCACCGTTGCCTAGCAACTATTTTTTTTTTGCTGATTCCTCGAATTATTTCTTTACATAACCTTAAAGTTGTAGTTGTGTTGACTATCAGTGTGCATTATTATAGTGGTGAATAGTGGTAATAGAGTATAGTGTGGTGAAAAATAGTGTTCGTACCACGGACCGAAATGGTTTTGCAGCTCTCAATCGATTTAAGTCCTTGAATTCGTCTCGAACTTAAGAACGATCTCGAGCCGGCAAAACCTCATTTTCGGCCCTAGGTACGAAATATACTATTACGACTTTGTTTATTGTTTTGTTTATTTATTGTTACCTTGCAAATACTGTTGTCTGATTTACACAATTTCAGATTCATACCTTCCCATAGTTGGTTACTATGTCTGGGCTAAATTTCGTGCTGATTCAGGAGGAGTATTTGTAAAACAAAAGCAGGAGAGTAGTATAAGAGCTTCGCTCGCTTCGTTCACTACGCTCAAAAATGTCAGTATTAAATTCCATCTTAGGAATTATAACAATCTACAAATTAAATGTATCATAACCTCATAATCAATGTAAAAAGTCCATAGCAAACTACCATTGCTCAATAGGATTTATACACAGTTACATGTACGATATAACATGATCTCCCGTTATATAATGTGATGATAAGGTTGTTACACGATCCTGGATACAATAACTCTAGACATATATCTTGTGATTCACCAAATAGTGCTCTCAGAGTATACTAATTATTTCCCCGAGCAAAGCACGGTCCCGAGGTACTGGGATTTATTCACAGTTACATTCACGATATAACATGATCTCCCGTGATATAATGTGATGGCAAGGTTATATATCGGTACAAGTAGAAGATCCTTGATACAATAACTCGAGACGGATATCTCGGAACTCTGAGATCCGTCTCCATGGTGCTGTAACAGTCAATATTGTTTCTCTTTCTTCAACAGCTTCGCTCTTCTTTTATTTCAGGCTCTTCACACTGTTGAAAAACATATTTTTTTATTCTCTGTACCTTAAGATAAAAGTTCTCATTTGAAGGATGAATATTTTTTTTATTTTGAAAGGTTCCTATTCAAAAAAGTTGTATATGACATAGCACATTTAGACTGATGGATTAAATGTGAATATTAATGTCATTGCATTGAGATATCATATACTATGTTGCGTGTTTCAATCTGAAAGAGTGAAGGATGAGTGTAGAATAGAGTATGATGTATTGTTAATTTCTCCCCCTATACATATGGAAAAAGTATTGTTTCCGTCAAAACGTTGAGTTCTCCGGAAATATAGGTTTTAGGGCCACCCAAGCCCAAGTAAGTAGCCTAGTTTCCAAATTGGCGTGTGGGCGTGAACAAAGCTAAAGACTACTGTGGTCATTTTATATGAAATTTGGTATGTGGGTACTATTTCATGGTATCTCCAGGCATGTTTCCGCTTTTAGAAACTTGAGTTTAACTTTTTCCATTATTTCAACTTTTGATTATTTTCTCATTATTAATTTTCTATATTCAATAACGTTAAGTTATTAGTTTAGAATCTGCAGCACAGGCTATTGCAAATTGAATAAGACATAAGAAGGCCTACAATTTATTGTTGTGCTTTCCCGGTAAGTCTGTGACTGTTTTTAGAGTAGATTTGAATACCCAGATTATTCTCCTCTTTTAATCTTTTATGTTGTGAAGCACGGGCAGAATAAATAGTAGGTCTAAATGTTTTCGTCCTAGGACGCTAGGAACGAGCCCGGAATTGTGTTTCACATTACTTCAGGCTAGACCTAGGGGTTACGGAATTATCACTAAGATAAAATCCATTGGTGATTTGGACGGGATTTGAACCCGGGGCCCCAGGAACCGGAGTCCCGCGCTCCAACCGCTAGACCAGTTCGCTCCCCAGTAGGCCTACATTAAATATAATTTAAGTTCTGCACGTTTGCTACTAATTAATTAGAATCCACTTTGCAAATTTCCTATTAGTTAATTACATCAATATGCTCTAAATTTACCTTTACACTTAGTGAAACTAATTGCTAATTGATTTAGACATGTTTACACGATACAGTTCAATTACGTGCGAAATAGATGAATTTCTCAGCACAATGGTATTAAAGGCAGAAAGAAGTGAAAACGCAATCTGGCAAGTAATCATTGGCTCTGCAGTGATCTAGAACTGGAAAATATCAGTACAAAAGATCTCCGCAGCCCAATACAGCATCTCTTCCATCTCAACAACTACTGCAGGGAGGATAATGGTGATCTGTTCATGTCAACGGGGAGTTTTTTCATCTATACTTATTTAATACGCAAGCAGGTTTTTTGTGGCAATTAATTACTCCCCCGAAACTACTGAACCGATTGACAAGTTTTTTGTGTCATTGGAAAGAGCATAACGTGAAGTTGTGCAGGAAACTTTCTTTTAAAGAAATAATTAGAGAGTGAGGCCCTGGGCATAGACTAACCCCTGGGGCCCTTTAAAGTTTTGTATTTCTCCATAAGATTAACATGGGAAACAAACATTGTTATGAAACTCCAGCTGATGCCAAATTAAAAGTGAGAAGAAGAGCATATGTTAATTGTAAACAGTCAATAAGTTTGCTAATTTAACAGTTTCCTACAAAATTTACTTTGAAATGAAATATTTACTATTTTCATTTTGGTTGGCGTAAAAATACTACAATGTAAAAAGCAATTGAACTTGGATAAATTGAAATAGTAAAAAAAAAAAAAAAAAAAAAAAAAAAAAACGGAATTAGCACTAAGATGCATTTTATAGTAATCATTGAAAGAGCCAATTTGCAGACTAAGTAAACAAGGAGAAGAAAATAGAAATAATGTGTTTTTTTTTGAATTTGTAGATGTACAACCTAATGCTGCTATGAGCAAGGCTATTTGTAGAAAACACTAAAAAACAATATCAGCTTTTGATAAAATGATAAAATATTTACAAGAAATGCTGATTATATCGATCTGTTATGTACTCTTGAGTATTTCCATAATCTTTAAGTCGAAACTTTTAAAGTCATCAGAAATTATGACTGTTATTCTTTTTTAAATAACGCCTGTAATACTTAGCAATTGCTCGATTTCAAGCAACCGACACACTAGTTTAAAATTAAAAAGGGAAATAGACTCAATTTGTCATATAATAAGGGAACAGGTTTTGACTTTGGTATTCTGCTACTGTTTATATATCGTGTTATGAAAAATTTAGGCTAAAGTAGGTTTGGGGTGAAAGATTAGGTCCAGCCGCTATGTAAGGTTATGTATACCTCTTTAAAAATATGCCGAGAAATTGTTATTCCATTGGTACTTAGATACTTACGTAAACTGATTATAAAACTACAATATTTAACGGGTTTTCATAATTAACTGAAATAAATTTAAAAATATTGTGAATACGTACTATACATGCTGATATTAAGGAGAAAACATATGTACATACAAACACATGTTGGTAATCAGGTATGATTCAGGTATTCGAATTTTTTTAGATAATTCATTGTTTTGATTTTGTGACGTATTCTATCTTTCCGATAATTCCAATGCCGGGGAGCCAGCTGGTCTTGTGGTAAAGTGCGGGCACAGACAATATAATACTTTAATGGTGCGGGACTTCGGTGCCTGAAGTACCGGGTTCAAATCCAATCAATCACCAATGAATTTTATCCACGTGATAATGCCGCAACCCTCTAGGACTTGTATTCTGTAAAACAATCCGGGCTAGAACTAGCGTCCAGGATGAAAAAGTGGGACTAAAATAACTCCAATACCCTATGCATACAATTAAATTTACATTATTTATTAGTTAGTAATGAATTAATAATGCAATTTGGAATGGAGTTTGAAGTACTGAACTGTAACTCGATGTGGCGTTGGTCAAACGAAAAAGAGGACAATTATTTAAAACTTTTATTTATCCACGATATAAAATTCCCCTAAATTAAAGCACACGAAAATGCCCACGGTGATTACACTAACTTGTACAACATATTAAAAATATCTTGAAAATTATTAAGTCCTTCAAGTACAGTTAAATAATTCTCTACAGTAAAACTATGTACTCGTAATCAATCCTTATAGCCTACGAGCTATCATAATTCATATAGAGGCAGGTCGGTTACACGGTAATAAATAGTGCAAGCCTAGAGGCACTTCGGAGATAAAGCTGATCCGCTAATTAATCAATAGAGTAAAATAGACCAATCTGATGAACCGTAGCTCGTGGCCGCCGGTGAAGATGACTTGATATCTGGTGTCGGTGAACTGAATGTGGGCTGTGCGAGGTCGGTGGACGCCCTCCGGGGGGAAGTTGCTCGAAATCGAGTGAAATACAGTTGACCGTAAATAAAATATAGTGAAGTACAGTAGTGGTGTTATCGTTTTTGTTTGAATTAACCATAAACCACGTGTGTCTACAATTCGACCAACATGTCACTTGGTCGACATGTCACTTGGTCGACATGTCACTTGGTCGACAAGCCAGTTGACCGACAGTGAAGTAAGTAGATATTCAATTCACATTTTTTAATGCATGATGAAGTCGTTTACAGTTTTGAATAGCAGAATAGACTAGGAGCTAGGATATGGAATCAGTTAGGTATGGTGATTGTTTGATTTATACATACACCATGGGTTCCTACAATGTGACAGACAAGTAACTTCGTCGACAAGCCAGTTGACCGAAAGTGAAGTAGATATTCAATTCACATGTTTTACGGCTGTTGAAGTCGTTGACAGTTTTGAATAGTAGAATAGACTAGGATTTAGGATATAGAATCAGTTAAGTATGTTTGATTTATACATACACCATAGGTTCCTACAATGTGACAGACAAGTCTTTTCGTCGACAAGCCAGTTGACCGACTATGAAGTAGATATTCAAGACCCATGTTTTACGGGTGTTGAAGTCGTTGACAGTTTTGAATAGTAGAATAGACTAGGATTTAGGATATAGAATCAGTTAAGTATGTTTGATTTATACATACACCATGGGTTCCTACAATGTGACAGACAAGTCACTTCGTCGACAAGCTAGTTGACCGACAGTGAAGTAGATATCCCATTTACATGTTTTGTGTGTTTTCTACGCATAACAGGCTAGGAGCAAGGATATGGAATCAATTAAATAAAATGGCGATTGTTTGATTTATATCACTTGACCGACATGTCACTTGGACAAATCCATATGGATCGCTAATTTTAACTTCCTCTAGAAAGAGAATGTTTATGGACTAACAACATAAGGAAGGAAATTAGTAATTTATTTTTCACTGCGTATTGCCATTCGATGCATTTTGTTTCCTCTTTGACATTCTTGTAGTTTTTTTTATTTTCAAAAATGGAATTCTTTGATAAATTATATATTTAAAATAACTTACAGATAAAATAATTTATAGAAAGAAATATTACAGACATGTTACTGATTAGGATTACTATTTTAATGTTTGAACACATCATTAATAACCAAGTTTTCTGTTGGAATGGCTTTTGTTTGAATACTATTTGAATACCATCATACATTAATCTATTCAACTATGACTTGGTGGTAAAATAAATGTCATACATCAATTTTACTGCTAAATACGAGTAAATTGGGGTGAATAATCTTAATTAGTAGGGAAAATGAATTTGTATTAATTTAAATCAATTAAATATCACAAGAAACAAAAATTACAATTGCAGATTTCATTGTTCAGTCAGCAACACTTACAGTCATCGTTGAGTCATGAGAATATGGTAATTTTTGGGCCAAGTCCCCCAAGGAGTTTTACGGTAGGTCAGTGATTTAAAACGGTTGACCTTTTCATTAGCAACAGTTATATCCGGTTGCAAATTAGGAACTAGAAAATTACGTTTTAGAATCGATAACTTTTCAAGCCAAAAAGGTGTCTACTACTACTACGCACACAAAAATTATTATAGCATTTATCTATGATTCCCAAATTAAATTGATTGAGAATCCGGTACTAATATTAAATTAATTAATATTAAATTTTCGTTCATATTTCGTGATTTTGTAGTATCAACACTCAATATAAAGCCCAATATATGAGTTATTATGAGTCAGCTGGTCGGAGTTTAGTAATATTTTTGTAGGTTCTCAATACCTCAGTGACAGGAATAATTCGAGATTTATAAGGAAAAACAACATCACGTTACCATGGTTCTCCCGATCAATGTTGGACATTCGCTCTTCCAACTGGATTTTAATCGCACCATAAATTCTGTATCTTGTAACTTAATATTTTGTAGTAAGTACATTTGACATTTTACTAAGTATTTTAATATAACATAGTTTATATTTTGAATAAGCATGTGTGGTGTAGAGCTATGTTTACTTTATACGAATTTGTCTAGGTTTCGTAAGCAAAAATTAAACTGTGAAACAATTTTAGATAACATATGAATATTAACTACTTATTGTATAAAATATATCTTGGTTCAGGTTTTTAAGTGTTTGAACAATTGTATAGTTATTTGGTTGATTAAAATTAATATTATCAAGTTAAATGTTTTGGCCTATTCTTAAAGTGGAATCTTTTTTATTACGTTAGTAGAAGAAGAAGAAGAAGAGAAGATATTTAAGCAGGTACATTTTGAATTCACCAAATTTACGAGGTTAATTGCATCTGCCCTCTCAACCATTAGGGCAAACCATAAAAGCAATTATACGTAATTTAGTAATACTTTACTACCTACCCTAATTCTTTCTACAAGGCCCAATTGTTCTGAATAAATAGGTCACTTTTAATTGAATTTATTATGTGTTTAACACTTACGCTTTTTTAAACATATTAATTTGATGTGATTTATAATCAAATATTTATCATATAAAACTAAAACAAATGATACATTTAAGAATTATTCGTGCAATCAATATTATTGTCAAGTACCGGTAATGAAATAACGATAAACAAATAAATATGCTTCTTCTTTTCTATTTGTTGTTCTGTAAATAGGTAAACTAACAAGATCCTATAAGCTTTTAAGTGTCATAATTCTTCGTCTGTTGACGTTAAAATGTAGCAATGTAATTATGAGCTTTTTTTGGTTATTGTTTTTGTCCAAGACACATGTGACAGAGATTTTAGAGACTGGAAAAGCAATCAACTGCCACCCACTTGTTGTAGCAATCACAAAGTTATTATTTTAGTCAGCTACAAGGACCCACTAGAAAAAAGATTTTCTAGCGGGGCCTTGGCTACACTCTCGGTTAACCTTCAGCTGAAATAGTTAGTGAAAATAGCTGCTAAAAATAGGTTGTAGTTTTATTCCATAACTAATACGGAATCAAACATAGATAATTTGGATCGAAGCCACGAGCATTTCCACACAATAGGTGTACATGTTTAACAATTTTCAAGCTGTTTAAGCACTGGCAGTTTAAATACGAAAAACTGATTAACAAGTCCAAATATCTGACTAAGATTTTATTTATAGAGCAGTACAATTAGCAGCATATTAAGATGTACACGTGAGGTGTAGGCCTATACAACAATAGTTCAGTATTGTACATTATTAAGTACATAAACTGCTTCTTTTAGAATAAATACACTGTATTTTATACAGGGAGTCCCCAAACTCTCTAGTGACTTTTCGAGGTATTATTCCTGAACCAAAGACAAAATCAAATAAAATTAAAATTTCCAAAACTCAAAAGTTCTACATCACTGCCAGTTAGTCAAAACAGTCAGCTGTTTTAATTGTTGACTTAATAAGCGAAAATGGTGCTTGTACACAGTATATTAAAAATGAGCGGTTCTCCCTTACTTATGAACAGACTTTTCTTAAATTCAATTTGGTATCGTTCGAAATGTAATAAAATTGTTTAGCTGATGTTGTAGAAATAGCAGAGTTGAGCTGCAGCGGTAATTACTCTGATTATATCAAATAATTTAGACAGTTAGTTAACATGAAACTAATTTAATTGAGAATAAGATAGAATACAAAATATAACAACTGAATGTAAACAAGTCAACTATAAACAAACTCATAACAATATAGAAATATAACATAAACCATATGTTATAACAAATTAGGCAGGCAATGTGAATATGTAAGTTAGACATTACAACATCCTCACAACCGAAATAATTTTGTTAAACTATGTTGTTTTTATGTTATTTGAGTTTAAAAACGTTAAATGTACGCCATTTGAAATTGGACATTGTAAAAATAATACTATCTTCCAAGATAGGCCTTTGCAATTCATTACAATAATCTGTCAATAAATTTAAACAAGTTTGGCGATGAAACAAAATGGCGGTTGTACATTTGGATTGGCAAATGTTAACGTGATATTTTAGTTTGTCTTTAGTCAAGGAATGATACCTCAAAACGTCAAGTGTTTTGGGACACACTGTATAAGAAATATCCTTTTCGAAAAAAAATTGTGGTAATGTATAAGCTAATGCTAAGTCTACTACTATGACCCGTTTTATGTGTGGGTCACAAGTTAAGACACATACAAGTTTAAAGCTCACAGCCCATGAAACACCGTCTCAGTTACAGCACAGCTCGTCCGAGACAATGAATACTGTAATGTTTGGGACATCAGTGGGGATTTTTATTGTTGCTCACCCTTGACTTACGTGCGTTTACTCTTGGGTCTCTAAATGTTCTAAATCATTACTTTCTTTAAAGAACTACTGTATTCTCCTTTTTGTGAGATTTTTCTGGTTCTCTTGTTTTACATAGTACAGTCTTTTTTGTCCTAGGACGCTAGGCACGAGCCTGGGATTGTTTTTCACATTACTTCAGGCTAGACATAGGGGTTGTGGCATTATCACTTAGATAAAATCCATTGCTGATCTGGCGGGATTTGAACCCGGTACCCCAGGGACCGAAGTCCCACGCTCTTTAGATTTTTGCACATTAGGATACTCATTTTGTTACCATCCTGGATTCAAGAATTTGAGTGATATTAGATTAGTTTCTGTTGTTGTTGCCTGTGTTCTTGAGTAAGAGGTTTGTGTGTCACCTTGCATTTTGTAAGCTTTCAAAGATATCTTATAACACTACAGCTATCTAACACTATAGTCTCTATATTTACAACAACTACACATGCATGGTCGGATCGAGCGAACTGCGCGGTATCATCAATAAAAAATAATCTATTAAAAATATTAAAAAAAACTTTAGCAAGAAATGTATTATTCATTTGTGCATTGTTATGTTAGACATTATGTAAATTATTTTGATTAAGTGAAGTACTAAAAATAAACTGGTGATTTAAGATAATTAGTGAACGTAATTAATTTATAGTGTCAAATTAGTTTACTTACATCAGTACTTTTTTCAGATTCTAATTTGCATCAACAAATGGCGATGAACCGGAGCAGCAATTACTTTAAAACTTTGGATAAAAGACGTAAGTAAGATTATTTTGTCAAATAACGAACCTAGGAACAGGGACACACACATTGTTTTATGTGCAAATTTAAATACATATTTTTATATTTATATTGTGCATTACGTATAACCAAACTAATGTTGACAATTACTAGTCACAAAAGGTGTCAATGAAAGGTTTTAGATGCAAGAGTTGAATTGATAATTTTACTGTCAACGTTCCAAAGGAGAAATAAAATTAAATTGATTACATCTGACATCATTGAGATACAGGACATCCCACAAGGGATTGGTTATGTTGAGGAACCATTTTGAGACTTGACGACAGGATTAGGAAATATTTAAATATTTTACAACGAGATGATAGTTGTTTATTTGAATAAAACCAATTGAGGACAACTAACAGGACATCGTGGAGAACCATTTTTGGACCTGACGATTTTCAAATGGAACTGAGGGCCAAACGGCCAAACCTACGATAAACTAATGGCGTTTTCATGTAAACGCCTGCGTTATGTAAAATAAAACTTGTAACTTTGTAACATTTACTATTCAGTTCCTGAACCTCGAGGTAGACAGAAGTATGTAGAAAAACTGTAGTCTCCTTGTATTACTTTCTTACGACATGGAGTATTAATAGGAACAATTATTCAATTACAATTACAACTAATTTATCAAATGGTATTTGACTTCCGTTTAGTCTTTGACAAGCTGCCGAACCGCTACTTTTGTTTACCACTGCCTTTATAAACTATTTTTATAAACTACTTACCATAGCTAGACAATTTCTTCAAACCCTAATTCAACCACATTAGATGTTCATCAGCCACACAAAGCTGTCTATGCCGATGCAATCAGGAATTGTCGGAATGTACAATATCATGAAGTTTAATCAAAACAGAATACACACAAAGCAAGCAATCTCAACATTCAAATCATATTGCGATTCAAAGCTTGTCTATTAGGAGTGCGCCTCTTGAAGGTACTTGATCAATGATTGAACCCATACAAATCTCTACCCTCTGCAGTTTTAACAACCCCAGAACAACGGGTTCTTATGTCTGCCCCTGGTAGCCAGCTGCCCCCCCCCCCCCGGCTGTCGAGGGTCCGGCATGACATGAACCATCACCCCAGGGCCTCGCCCCCCTGGCCACTCTATCCGAGTGAATAATGAGCTGTGTGATTTGTGGAAACGTAAAAGTTTTACTGTCTTGAAGTATACTATTGGAAGGACTCTGTTGAAGTATTTGCGAATGCATTTTTGACAAAAAATAAGTTAATCGTAATGGTTTTCATAGGTAGAACGCATACCATTGACAAAAGACACCATAAACACCATACATGGAATACATAGCATTGACACACCATAAAACTTATTTATGTTTCCTTTATGGCATGTTGTCAATAGTACAACCTTTTGGATACTGAAGTAGACATCCCATCTATATTGACCAGCTGTCGCTTTTTAATTATACCCCCGCCGCAGCAAACCTGCAGACTAAGCGAATTTCAATTAACCTGATTGGATTTACACTAAAATGCCTCCATAAAAATAGCACATTTATTTCATATTAAATAGAATTAGTTTAACGAGTACTTAGGTTTGCTGCAACAGGGAGGGTAAAAAAGATTTTTTTTATAAAATGATAACAGTTTAGTAAGAAATAAAAACATTTTCCAAATTTGATCAAAATATGTTCATAAACAAGCAAACTACAACAATTTACTTATTCTCCATAAGAATAACATGGGAATTAATTTTTTGGAATTTTCTCCGTAACCATTAGGCGCATAATAACACTTCAATATACTAAATTATTTGTTTTTTTAAGCTCTACAAAATGGTTTGGAAAGAAATTGCTAAATTTTATGTTTTTTGGGTCAAAAATGGGAAAAACCTATTTTTACCCCATAAAACCCCCCTTAAACCCCCGTTCCCATGGTCCGATCATGCTGGATTGCGAACTCGTTCGAATAAACGTAGGTTTACACGTTTGTACCAAATTTCATCAAAATCGGATCATTTTTGCTCGAGTTATCGCGCTAACGGACATATATATATATATATAAATATATATATAAATATATATATAAATATATATATATATATGAATTTGAACGGATGGTGTTTTTGGCCTCTAGGGACCTCGAAACGAAAAAAAAAATCGGTCCCGCGTCCAGGTCTTACCATGAGTACTACGGTAATAGCTTATTCCCTATATGGGAAATTCGCTAAAAAAGGAACTTAGTTATGTAAGCCAGTCACAGATTGCGCTAGGGTCTACAACTCAATTTTCTACCTTTTTTTGTTGCCGATCAAGTTGATGGGTCATAATAGTTGCTATAGCTTACAATAAGTCATTCCATTAGTTAGTTAAAAAAGTCAGTGTATTTGACATACATTAGCGATTTAGACCAGCACAATCTGACGTTGGTTCATATCAACTACACGATTTTGATTATGTTTAGTTGTATCAATAGTCAAAGGTACAACCTTGTATTGTACAATGATCAACGTATTGAGTTTATGTTACACACTACATTTTTCCCACGTGAATACATCGAACTAATAAATAGTAAATGTCAAATAAACTACCTTTACAATACCTATCGAAATCGTAAATTAATTATGCATCCGTCCCACATTGCCTACTTCCTATCCAGACAAGGCCACATGATGGATAACAATCGGTTCTCGCTCAATAAAACATGATTGATGAACTATTGACATGTGCTGACCATAAGACAATTGTCTGCCCACAGGTCAATATAAATCCCAGCTGGAGTCTGACCATTGAATATATCCTCTGACCCTACTTACTGTGGCGTGGAAACGTAATACACCTTGATAACACTGAGTAGAAAACTACCTGATTGTACGTTCACTATAACTTTATATAGCCTGTATGATGGTACCTGTCCCATGACCCTTCGGTTACCTGGGGACTGGCTAATGGTTTTAGGACCTGGCTAGTCCTATGTAGACAGGGTCAGGAGACAGGTTTCATCATACAAACTATAAAAAAAATATAGTATAGTAAATTGACAAATGAATAGTGTCAGTATGGTTTACAAGAGCAGTTTGCTCTACTTTACGTTTTTGTGCTCAAAGTTTGCCGCTAAGTATTAAGTAGCCTATTAACGTTGACTGTAAGGATTTACAGTCAACGCTATTAACCACCACTATACCGGAGGGGGGGGGCAAAAGAAATCATCTTAATAAGCTTGTAAAGTAATAGGATTGACTATTGGATACAGAAGTATCCATTGCTGTTGTAATAGTAATAAAAGTTTTAATAATAGTCAAAGGTAATAGTTACATAATTATTCACATCGATTAGTTGGTATAAATTAGTAGAAATATACATAAATATTCATTTCACACAGGCTGATAATAACAATTAAAATTGGTTTTCAACAATTAAAAACAATGTGTTAAGAACTACTTACGAATGTATTAAACTACTGTAATTACGAATCATGACCTTAAACGTTTTGTACCATCTAATTCATTAGGCTGTTGGTACTAATATACTATTGTGAAAGGCAATTCTGAACTTTGGCAGTTAATCATTAACTGCCAAAGTTCAGAATTTCCTAGTTAATCACGATTCTAAAAATGTTCATAAAAATTTCCTTTTGAAAACAAGGGGGTTTCAGAGGAGACATGACTAATACTTAGTGTCAAACATCTTTGTAAAATATTAATATTGTTCATAGTTTAAACGTAATTAATTATTTTTGAAGAATTTGAGAATGTAGAAATTTTACTGTTTTTACTGTTTTGTAACATAATAAAACACAGCGAATCTGTACCTGATATTACATTGATTTTAAAATGATCATGTGCTTGAAAATGCTGGTGGATTTGTAAATGAAAAGTTTTAATATGTATGTCAGAAAATCAAATTAGAGCAGCTTAGTTAAGCAAAGTTTCAAAAATAACTAAATACTAAGCCTCAAGAGACAGGTGAAACCAACAATACATTACCAGAGACTTTAATTACAACTCTAAAATCTACAAAAACAAACCATGAAAGTACCAGTGTACTTTTTAATACAGTTTTGTGTTAGTTCAAAACAAAACTTAATTACTTTGTAACGATAAATTGAAACAGTTTTCACGTAAGGCCAAATATATAAGAACAGTATGAAGTAATGAAGGAAAACTGTGTAAACATTGGCAAGCCCGCGCTAGAGGCATCTACTCTTGATAATTATCTCCATTAAGTTAATGAACTTTCTCATCCGATCCTCTATTTAATGCACGGCGTCCAGTTCAAAGCGGCATTTTGATGTGTATTTTACTAATGTATGATGTCAAGATATTTCTGTATATTAATTAACTCAATTCAAGAAATTAATCTAGTCTTAGAGTGTCGTGAAACATATGATTTTGAACTAATTTACGAGATACAGGGTGATTTTTACAAAACACAACCGAAATTAACAGAAATGTATTGCTTAGGGACAAAATAAGTTGATATATTTGCAGCCCTGATTCCCTTACTTTGTTTATGATGGTATTAGCTATAGTATCTACTCAGTTTAGTGCCAAAGGAATTTGTTGAGTCTTTCAAAAGCTCAAAGAGTACGTTATGTATTGTGGAAGAATACATCCATACTGTAAATTATCTGGGGTTTTCAAGGAATATATTCAATTACGTTTTTGGTGGGATTACAGAAGCCAACAAATCAATAATAGGTTGTAAAAAACGTGAAGATAAATAATACAATACTAATTATCGTGTATGTGCGTTATCAATCTTAAAAGTAGGTTGCGTCTGAGAGAAAAAAATTTGAATCTTACTCACAATAAATTCTATAGGTATATAAAAAAAATCGTGTAGACAACAAAAACTAAATGTATATCAGCAAAACGGCAATTAAGTATAAGAAGCAGGGCTACCAGCTAATGAAAAGCTTTGGCTTGTAAATAGTGTGTATTTATGCTTGTCATCTTGGTTGCATTAAAAACACACTCTGTATAACATATGTATAACATGTGTTTAAGATATATTGAGAATATGTACTCTGAAGCGATTGAAGTACATTGAAAACTGAATGGTTTTTTAATTCGGTTTTGAGAGACATCTACAAGTTCCATAGCAGCAGGTGCGTATAAGTATTCGAATTTCGAAGACGATTGGAAATAAATCGAAATATAAAGATGGGGGGAGCCCAATTGTTCTTAGTATTGAGAAACGATGCAAACATATGGCAGAAGATATTATGCTCTGCCTAGCCTTTTATTGTTGTAGTGCGGGAGATACTAAGAAGACATTTTAAGATGTTTGAATCAATGCGACGATTACTATATGAGTTTGATTTAAGAAGATTAAAGTGGTGCATCTTTGAATATGTGTTATATGATAATATACACTGATTTTACTTTGGTAGCTAGTATAAAGAATCATATTTTAAAATTATTAAGTTAGACTTTTAACTCTGTAAAACAAGCTAACCGAGGATGGACTGTTAGTATGAAGTTGTGTTGTGTGGTTTTATGGAGCCAGCTCTCATTATTTTTTAAGGATGTTTCATGAAAAGTCTAAAATTTACTTCCTTAAGGACGTAAATTTTTTACTTTTCATGATGGACCTAATTTTACAAAAATCAGTTATACTTTACAAGGTACCAATAATATACCTTGTAAAGTAGAACTGGTTTTGTGAAATTACTTAGATTTAAAAAGATTTTTTAAGTAATATTATGTTAGTCATGACATTAAATCCAATAATTAATGTATATGTACATTTACAGTTAATACTTATGTGAATCAGTTAACATTCTTTGAAAAATCAATTTTAAAAACTAAATATAGGGAAATAATCTTTCCTCTGGCCAGACTTAAATATATAAACTACCTTTCGCATTTTTATAGTCCAATTAGCGAACCTACTTTTACTCTTTACCCTCCAAGTCTCTAAACCTAATGTTTATAGTCCCTTAGAGCTAGTAAATACATCCAGATGAGCCTATACATCAAAGTTCAACTAAAGCAGTACTGTACTGGCCAGTAGCAGGGTAGCCAACCTAATAAACAACGTCGGCAGCCACTGTAGCCAGGGGCAATGCTATGTTTGTGTTCCAAGTGGGTGGTACCACTGACTGGTGCGGGTATGACTGCTCCAGGCCAGTTAGAGGGTCGTAAATTATCTGTGCTTTACAAAACTAAGTTCAAACATATGTGCGAGAATCGAGTGAAAATGTCAATTAGTGTTGCAATAAACCACAAACATAAAGGTTATTATTTCATAAAACATAATGGATGACTATTTTCTAGTTGCGAAAGTTTCAGTTGTGCAAAAAGTGCTACTGCAATTTAAAAATTCGATTTTTTCATTCATTTACATATTGTGACACATTCTTATAAAACAAAACTTTTATCTTATGACTTTTCTACTACTAGTCTTACACATTGCTGAATTAATTTAACTTTCTGATTCCTTAACGCAAAAAATAATGTAAAAAAAACACATATAGTATGTTGGCATAACACTGTTTAACTGTCTTCCACTGCCCAAACCTTAAAAACAGACACACACTCCTAAAAATGCTAAATGTAAGCTGTTACAGCATCCAACAGATCCTAGCATGTTTTTAAAACACTAATCTGTAATTAATTATTGAAAATATTAGAATTATGGATAGTATTAGAATCTTGTATATTACCCAATAAAAGAATTGATTTGGTGTAAGGATTCAATTTGATTTAATCACCTTAAATCTGAAAATTGCTGGTATCATCCATAGGGATTGATTCTGAACTCAAATGCATTTTGTCGCTAGGCTATTGAAAGATTACGTTGATAGTAACAAGACCAGTCTGGACGATTCACTTAAAAGAATATACGTAAAATAAGTGCATCAATGGTGGATAAAAAAAAAACTATATGAATATGCTGTCATCAAAAAACATTGGAAAAAATATATTATTGCGATGAAATCTTTACTAACCTTTACATATTAGCATACCCTATACAATACATATTCGGAAAGATTTTGATATGTTTTTTCTGTACAGGCATATACAAACCCATGGAACACGAGGCCAACCCAAAATAAACAGACAATACACAAGACTTACCAAGATTCTGGCATCCTTCGACGCTACAGGTATTTCTCTTTACCACTTTGCCCTTGTTACCCAGTATTTCAACTTCATTAGAGAAAGAATTATATGCATGGTTTATTGCTACATAAATAAAGCCTCGAGGATTTATTTAAAGTTGATTAGTGTAGTGTAGCAAGGTCTAATCTCACTTGTATTTATTATACTGTAGGGGGAGCGAGCTGGTCTATTGGTTAGAGCGCTGGACTTCGGTTCCTAAGGTCCCGATTTCAAATCCCGCCAAATCACCAATGGATGTTATCCATGTAATAATGCCGCAACCCCTAGCACTAGCCTCAAGTATCGTGAAAAACAATTCCGGGCTCGTGCCTAGCGTCCAACTTCACTTGTATTTATACTGTAGTTTCGAATCAGAGCCTGTCTATCAAATTGTAATTTATTTTTAAGATTTCTTTCTAGTTTTTTGATCGACAGTATTGGTAACAAATTAAAATATAGTATTTTAAATACAAAACCCATTGCTTTTACGGGATTAAATTAACAGTAACAAATCGTATACCTAACAGCCTTATGTATTAATAAATAAAATACAGTATACCTGATATAACATTACAGTAACTATAAATTATTAATACAACTACTAAATTCTACGTAGCATCGCTAATGTTACTCCATAATCTCATATTTTCATAAACCTTTGAGTAACCTGTCATGGGAACGATTAATACTGTTTATATATTGGCATGGATAAAAAACACTGAACATAATCCTATAACATGGGGAAAAACTGCTACAACAAAAACCGCAAAAGCTTTTAAACTAGAATTTAACCCGCAGCAGAAGGTAAAAGGTAATTTCACGGTTGAAATCGGCGTTCAGTAGCAGAAACGGTCGCCCCAATCGTGATTTATGACCTATAACGTTATTTTTTGTAGAGGGAAGGAACTGTGGGCAGTTTTGGGATGTGACAATACAAGACAAATTGTGTGGCTTCCGACCCACCTGTGATAGGCGGATATGAGGCTGGAAATGGTGGGTGTAGTTGTCACTAGGGGGTTGTGTTATGTGGTTGTGTGATATATTGAATTCTATGGTAAATTATATTATTCAGAAGGGGGCGAGCTGGTCTAGTGGTTGGAGCACGGGACTCCGGTTCCTGGCGTCCCGAGTTCAAATCCCGCCAAATCACCAATGGTGTTTATCTAAGTGATCATGCCGTAACTCCTAGGTCTAGCCTGAAGTAATGTGAAAAACCATCACGGGCTCGTGCCTAGCGTCCTAGGGCAAAATAATGGTTTAAGTGATCGTTTATATAATAATTAAATCAGTGTTGATAGCACGTTCTTGGTGAACTAAGAAATTAGCCTTGGTTTCTCAACACTTAAAACTCTAACAAAATATTAACATAAATTAATTGTTTAAAATAATTTTATTTATAGATATTTAGAAAATGACTCTCAATTTTTATACAAAAGCTTGCGATGGTCGCTTAAAATTGAAAAATGTAACGACATTTATCTACTTATGCTGTTTTGCCGTTAAAAAAATTATATGAAACAATTACGTGAATTTTAAATCAAGTATGTATTTATTAATAAGGTGAAAATTATAAGAGGGTTAATTTTGTTATATATTATCCACTTTATTACAACAAACAATACCCTACATGTTTCAGCGATGTAATGATTTAAAACGATGAAGTTGTAGATTGATAACCATATTCCATTTCATATTCCGTAAAATTAATAACCCCTAAATTAATTGTAGTCATATTATGTCAAAACTGTTTAAGATTTTTCTAGTAACATTATGATATGGTTAGAGAAATTCCCATTCAAAATTAAAACTTCGTCTCCTCAAAAAGCAGTTTAATTTTTTTTAACCAAGTTAAACCATACTTTATCAGGATTCGGCCCCTCGACTGTTTCAGTCTGCAACAATTGACTAATCAATTCCACGTCTTATTATCAGCTGATGCAATCGTCACTTGACATTCCGGTCGCAATCAGCTGATTGATTAATTCCTCGGTCGCGGACAGCTGATCGTAGCCTGCATGTTAACTGGACCACCCGCGCCTAGGGCTGCGCTACACTGTACAATCATGGCCACTGGTAAATAGATAAGGGTGCAAATTCAATTTTGAATTTTTTTATGGATTCAATAATAAAGAGTCATATTATATTAGGTCAAATCGTGTATATTCCATTAGAAGAACTTGATATATTCTTGTATTAAAGACTAGTATTAAAAGTCTAGAGTTGTGGTTTTAAACTGTTATGACTTTTGTAGACATTTTGACAATTCAATACCTATTCTTTGGTAAATTGTTTACCACGTTTTTCAAACTGGACGGTTATACCATAATCACTGTCTTATAAACTTTTGAAATATTCAATTGAACCGTAAAAAATCGTTAAGAATACTCTTACAATAATTTGTATCGTGAATCATGAAACATTAAATGAGAGTGTGGAGTGCATAATCGTATAACTATTTATTTGGAGGGTAGCGAATGAATAAAGGAAATTATGCAATTTGAAAAATTATTAATTAAGAATAGGTGGGCTGTACGGCAATGTACAGATAACCCAGAAGATTACATACATTTTACAAAACTATAATATCACAAGTAGGGAAATAACCATGAATAAAATACACAATAGGCTGACGTCACTAACTGATTACTTCCACTAGCCTACCTTGAATTTAACCAACCAAACTCGAGGAGTTAGAAGTATAAGTAACCTAACCTAACCGAACAACCCAACCTAACCGAACAACCTAACCTAATCCAACCTAACCTAACCGAACCTAACTTAACCTAACCCAACCTAACTTAACCTAACCTAACCTACCGTGAATTTAAACAACCAACCTCGAGGAGTTAGAAGTATGAGTAAGCTAACCTAACCCAACCCAACCTAACCTAGAACCTAACCGCTTCACCTAACGCAAATCAACCCAACCTAACCTAACTTAAATTTACTGATGGTCATTCCTTTTAGACAGTATTATATTGTAAAATCTATATACATACTGGCATCGTATCCTAATTGGTGTAGGATTGAAGTAAGATTAGCGATAATTAGAAATTACTGGTATTACTAAGTTACAAATATAGTATTTTTTTACAATATAATTTGTTTAAATACCTGTATAAGTGTTTCAAAAACCTAAATACAATATTGAAAAAAATCTTTGCCTAAAGTTAAATACAAAAAGATCGAATTTCACAAAGAAGAACGACTAAATGGGGACCGGTTTTCAGACAAATACTTTGTCACAAAACGGTTACTTGCGACCAACTACAACCCTCCAAATTACAGGGATTGATATTTATGTGCGATTCAATCGGTGGGAAGGCAGAAGGCAAGGAGGCATTTAAGGGACACCTGGTGGACCAGGCTGACAATACAAGACAAATCACCCAGCCTCCCATCAAGCAACTGTAGGTCACTGGGAGAGGAGGGTCTATGTTCCAATTCCGGTCTGGGACTAGACTCAAAAAAGAAACAACTTTTTTAGATTCTGTTAATATTGGAAGAGATCTAGTTGAGGAAATTACTAGTTTTACGTTTACCTTTAGGTTTGTAAGAAAAGGAAATGTGTGGGTGCCACGAATACTGCAAATGGCATAGGTTCAATGGGTTCTAAGGTTTGCTGTTGCAAGGAACATCGTTTTGATTAAATTTTGAAATTTAGAATAAAGAAATTTGTACACAAATTTGTTACAAGCAGATAAGCTATCAATTCTCTCTTTAATAATTGGTGTAACTGATATGAATTTCTTACCACTTTGTAAAATTATTTTGACTTCCAATTGAGACTTTTCGTGTCGATATTTACTAAAATTCCAAAGTTGATAGGTATGGATTTATAAAATGTGTAATTTTGATTAAATTATTCAAACTTGTTTCAAATTTGTGTAATAACAGTTTTAACTCATAATTTTATTTAGGTCCCATATGTTAGCTATAACTAAGAATTCAGTGGGGTTGAGTATAAAAAAGTCTGGTTGGTAATACTGTATAGCGGTATTGGTACGTCAATATGTAGACAATATAACCTGCTTGCACGTAAATTGTGAACTCTTTGTAGACAAAATTCTCCAGCGACAATAAAAGATGTCCTAATTTGAAGATCAACCCTGTATGACGACTGTCCAGGTGTTGAAGATAAAACAGCTGTTGCAGATATCCGGCACGATGCTACATTTCCGGTTCCAATTGTATTGGCGATCAGCTGACTCCGTAAACACAAATGTAGCGAATCACGCGATTTGGAGACACGCCATTGGCTGCCCAACACGCCATTGGCTGTCCAACACGCCATTGGCTGTCCAACATGACATTGAGTGAAGAGTGTATAGAGCGACGAGTAGTTAACATGTTTTGGGTACAGGTTTTGATTGTAAAATTTAACTAAAAAATTGTTGACTAAATTTAGTATATATATGGGGTCTCCACTGAGTTAAAGATTCAATATCACGTATCATAAAAAGATATTTTATTGAGAAAACGAAATTAAAATTGTTAGAGTCATTGTATTTGTATCATTAGCACAACATTCAAAATAATACTTAAAAACGTGTAAACTTAAAGGTGGACTATTAATTAAGAAATTAATAAGTAAATACATATATTTGGTTTAATGCTACCGTACCTAACTTACATACAAAATAAAATCAAACCCAGCTTGCAAACCTATGCCTAAATAATAAGGACTTGTTGAAAAAATAGTTTTATCTTGTAATTATTACTCGTAATATTATAATGTCCTCAATTATTTTCAATAATTGCCCATTGCGTTGGAAGCCCCGTATAATTTTAATCGTTATGCATGAAGAGTAAAATTCAAAATAATGAAGCTCCGTCCAAAACTATGGAAATACAAAAATGAGTTAGCTTTCCATCTAAATAACTTGGCTAGATTATATCCAGTGAATATTTAAGATACATTTAAGTAATGAATTACTGAGGTTTAGCTGCAGGTCTCAAGAGTAAACACAAAGGCAAGGGTGAGCAACAATAAAAATCCCCACTGATGTCCCAAACATTGGGAAACGGACTTTCGGCCTGCGCTGCCCCTGACTCGGCCTGGGCTGCCCCTATTGTGTGTTGTAAAGGGTAGGTTTCTCGGGAGCAGGTACCTGACCTCAGCTTGCACTTTACCCATTAAATCCCAGGAATCTCCCAGAAATACTTGTGGGGTAGTAGTCAGGGTCGTCGACACAGGAGGCATGGGCCAAGCCTTCTAAGAAATACATTAGTATTGTTCTAGAATATTACTGTAATCTTTGGCATTAAAGATTCAGGAAGTGATGGTGTGATGGTGGTAGTGAATATCCGCCACAAATAAACGTCGTTTTGTTTCAACATTTAAAATACAAAAATATGTAAATGTCTACTACATATAATTCATCAGTTATGCTTCTTTTTATGGGATATTTTGATAGTGATTTTCTAAAAAACTAATTTTTATCGATAATTGTACTTGGAGAAATACAACTTTTTAAACATGCTTCGCAAACAAGTGAACCACCCTAGGTAAAAGATAGTTGAGGAAAAAAATTGTTTAAAGTCAAAGACATCAACTGTCTTTGCTTTGAATTGTACATTATGTTTCTTGTTTTAAAATAAAACTAAATCTTTAGATAAGGAATTCCATTTAATGAGCTACAAGTAAGTTTGTTTACTAAAACATTGTTTACAAAAAACAACATAATAATAATTAAGAACCATATGACTT
The DNA here is from genome assembly GCF_028750875.1 of Macrosteles quadrilineatus. Classification (NCBI taxonomy): domain Eukaryota; kingdom Metazoa; phylum Arthropoda; class Insecta; order Hemiptera; family Cicadellidae; genus Macrosteles; species Macrosteles quadrilineatus. The sequence continues at coordinate 71,119,897 of NW_026542602.1, forward strand.
TATAGTCATATGTCACATTATGAAAGATTTTAATGTAATTGTTAGAACTTGAGTTCTTTATTTCGTTTGCCGCACACGCTAAATATAAAAATAACAGATTTTCGTGTACAGTAGTAAAACAATACAAAATAGTGCATTTTATCACTAGAGGGTGCCTGTTGAACTGTATTGCGAACAATTTAAATGTAAAATACCTGTAGCAATTTGAACTTGAATTCTTTATTTCTTTGGCCGTGTGCGCTAAATATAAAAGTAATTGTGTAAAGTACCTAGTAAAAGAATATAAAATTGTGCATTTCATCACTAAAGGGTGCCTATTTAACTGTATTACGAAATATTTAAATGTAAAATACTTGTAGTAATTGGAAATTGAATTCTTTATTTCGTTGGCCACGTACGCTAAATATAAAAGTGTTCAGTAAAAGTTAATTTTGACACATTTCCTCTGATATTTTACCTAATAAAACATTAAATTTAATTCTATCCAACTGATTTTTTTTGGAAATACAATGTTGAATTATGTGTTCCAATTATTATATTACAAATTGCATTGATTGTTGAATGAAATTCACAGATTCATATTGGATTAGATATATTATTATATCTAAATATATTATAAGATGAAAATGTTATACCAATTAAGCGAGATATATTGAAATATACAGGATGGGTCTTCTAAGGTGTCCTAAACAGATTGCAGACAAACGGCTTGACATACAGAGATGAAAAAAAAAACTTTTCCCCACTAATTCATATACGAGGAACAACGTGGTTGATACCAGGGTTAGAATCTCAGAGTTTTCAAATGTAAACGTGCAGGACTGTATTGAAAAGTGTATCTGCATCCACTAATCTCCAGTACTGCACGTTTAACATAGGTTGTATATGGGCAATTGGAGTTTTTGGTTAATTACTAGAAAACTACTAAAGATGGGTTTAAATTTATAAGTTTTTTTTGCAATACCTTCAAAATGATACGCCATTTGTCATATGTTTCTATTTAAATTTTTTTATTTACATGGCTACCAATATAAAAAAATCATTGAAAAAATATTTAGTTTTTAAAACTTTGACATATTACATATAATATTAAAGCAGAACTCACGAGGATTAAGAATTTTTAAACAGAACGAAAACAGGTTTAGTGGTTTTAACAGGGTATTCTGTAAATATCAATTAATATTTTCAATACAAATGGCCGCCATTTTGAAACGGATAGAGATAAAGGAGTTCTGTTTTCACTAAATTGCTTGTCTAGTCTAGAGCTAAAAACTATGCATAACATGACATATGTTAAAAAAACTTTTTACGTTGTTCCTTGCGTATGAATTCGTGGGGAAAAGTTTTGTTTCATCTCTGTAAGTCAAGCTGTTTGTCTGCAATCTGTTTAGGATAGCTTAGAAGACTCACCCCGTATTTGGTTGATACTGTCTTTTGGATTTCGTTGGAATTATTTTAAATGTGACAAAAATAATTTTATTTTGGATCTAAGTCCATGTTAGATATTAGCCAATGTAAGATTTAAATAGACGCCTCCATCTATAAAATAAATTGCCTTTCCGGATTTACCAAAAGGATTATGACCAGTTAAATTAATAAAATTAGAATTTCGCTGATTCATTGTTGTTTTGTTTAGCATAGTTTTATTTTTATTTTATTTTAAGCCTAACAACTCAATTGTATCTGTTTGTCTGATATGGGTGTGGTTGTTTGTTCATTTGTTACGCTTAAGCACCATATTTGTTACTGTAAAAAACAAGTGTACAATTATTGTTAATCAAAATGTTTAATGGTATAGTACCTATGAAACGGTGAGGTGGTGTTAAGCAATTTTTAACTAGGGTAGAAAGGAGTCCTAAATAAAAAAAAATAGTTTTCTTCATGTTAAGTGGTCTGGAAATTCTTGATTTACTCAACTTTTAAATTTGTTTCAATGTTTAACTCCTATGGCAAACAAGTCTTAATTAACTTTTGTCACCACAGATCGTTCCACATGACGAATTTTACGAAAAATTCGGTAACGTGAAAGTAGTTAAAATAGAGTCACGCAATTGCTTTTTTCTGTACAGTAATAATAACATTTTTAACATGCAACCGATTGTTATTTTTAAGTATACATGTATACGTCGTATAAACATTCTGTAAAAGTTAAATTCATCGTATAAATGCTTTTTCAAATAACGTGTACACGTTTCGTGTAAATAATTTATTTAATTTATAAATGGTTTATAAAACTTTAATACATATATTATGTAAGGCGGATGTTGTCCCCACCTTCTACAGTAGCCTGTCTATAAAAACTATAACGTCTTTAACTAATATAATGGTAAATTTATACATACACCACTGTTTTGGTATCTTTAACTTTTTGGGCTGACCCATACGTGGTCAAATTGTCGTTAAAGTCGGTTAAAAACTGTTTAAATGAACAATTTCAAGCTCGGTGTTTGTGGCTAAGCCAGTCTAGACATTGAATTAAATCCATCTAATGCCTGCTCTAGAGTGCCCTGGGGCTCAGGTCCTTCCTGGAAGTACTAATCCAGAATCCTATTCATAGTTTTTGCCCAGCTTGCTGTGTCACACACCCCTATCTCCCCTTCCCTACTTCCTTTTACCCACAAAACCTTTGAAATTAACCTATAGGGAATCTTTCGGGAGCAACAGACTCAGAGCTACCTATGTTCCCTATTGTTTGTTGCGGAGGGTAAGTTCCTCATAATCACCCCAGGCCGAAAGTCCTACACTCCCCAAACATTACAGTATTCATTGTCTCGGACGAGCTGAGCTGTAACTACTGAGACGGTGTTTCATGGGCTGTGAGCTTTAAACTTGTATGTGTCTTAACTTGTGTCCACAAGATAAATAAATAAATAAATAAACAGATAAATAAACTTAAACTTCAGAACATATGTATAATATAAGAGAAATTACTAAAATGCATGGAGATGAATTACCTGTAGCATTAAATAGAGGCTAGGGTATATTTATTGGCTAATCGTCTTATAAAATTACCAGGAAATGTGCAATTGTTTTTGGTTAAAGAAACCTTGATTCATAAAAAGATTTTGTGCACTTCAAAATACCTTTGCACATTGTTGGTTTATTTGTGTTGTTTAAATCAAGATTGCACTTTTTTAAACCCAATTCAAACGTTTAATTGTTGTAGTGAAAACTTTTAAGGACATTTATAACACTATAGGCTACTGTATCAATAAGGCAACTATAAGAAATGCAATCGTCTTCGGTCATTTGGGATGAAAGTAATTTTAATGCAGCGCATTTGAATATAAAATCAAATAGAAACTAACTCAGATAAGCCCATAAATCTTATTTCTTAAGTACAGAGAAGTATTCTAGATTTTTCAATGTTACAAAATTATTTGGGAAAGTAACAAAGAAGCATTTTCCCTACTGCCGTTTTGGTTGTCTGAACCTTTTGACGTGCACATCTGTCTGTCAGGCGAGACATACGTCACTCACACTGCCATTGGTCCAAACTCACAAGTAACATCTTGTTGCAACTGTTTTACATCTCTTTTTGATGTTCATTTTTGTACAATCAAAATGTATAGTTTTTGGTTGCAAAAATATTTTTAATAACCACGAATCCGTAATTGCATACATAACATAACACGTTTTAAGTGGCATTTAAACTATTGCATGACAGAGGAACCAACAATTGATTTGATCTAAAATTAATACTATTAGTTATCAAATGTTTTTGTAAAGGAATCGTAATATTTTAAGCACACATTTTTCTTTCATAACCTATTAATCTTATACTTCTATTGCCTGTTTGTCTGTAATATACATCTCGAAATCCAGCGGAAGAATTTTGACCACATTTTGGAATTAGGGACTTATAGCCCTAAAAACATGATTGGTGACAGCCACTACCTCAGGAGAAATTCATATTTCGCTACAAAACTCATTTGAAAAATTCAAACATTTAACATTGGCCTTGTGGGTTGTCAAGTAACTACTGTATGTTGGTTGAACCAAATAACAAGAAAAAGTAAACAACAGATTTGTACAAACAAGCCATCCGCAGTATACTAGCAAATTACAAAATACAGAACAAATGGAAATACATACATGATGTTTTACTATTAAGCAATGATAACACCAAAGATTACTCGATATAGGGGGAAATAGTTTCGATGAAATACTGATTATTTTACTTAGACCTCTCTCATGTAAACTAAAAATGTATATCCCGTTATTTTGTACTTGATTGTCGTGTTTCAGATTTTAAATTATATACTGTATTTTTTGAATAGTGCTGTAACTCGAAACTCGATGACACGAAATTGCAACAAACTTCCAATGTTATATACATTTCACACACGATTATTTGTAGTAGTATTGAAGTAATTTAATTTTAAAGAAATTCAGCAAAATTTACATAAAATGCATTAGCTACGTCAAAAACTAAATAAAATACAGTATTTACATTTATTATTTTTAAATATGTTATTGTTAAAATAATACTTAATGTTCCTGATGTCATGTCTACCTGTAGCGACCAACACGACGGTAGGTCAATCACCACAAAGTTTAACAAGCATGGTTGAACCACCTACAAAATGAGACAGCATCACTAACTCAAACATATGTAAACACTATCCAAACATAACTTTAGTCGAAAATCCCAAACTAAACTACCACCTTCGCTCAAAACATCCACTCAGGAGCTCAAGTAGATTCCCTGATAATCCCTACGATGAGCCATATGTTAACAACAACTTATCCTGTATATCCATCATCGGATTTTCGGTCTGTCGCAGGGAAAGCCACAGGTGACCACATTGTTGAAGAGTTCAAAATGAGAAGCGCCTACGTAAGCGTTCCCTCAAACTCTCGCTTGAATTATTTATGAACGGACCCGGGACACAATTAAAATTTGAATAATCGGGATTCCGCCGCCCCAAAGTCTCCGTTGGATTACCAGATGATTTATTGAAATTATAAAACGTCCGGTTCAATAACAAGATGCAGACGTTTGTTCTACTCGGTTGTCTTCAATGTCTTCTTGTTATCGTAAAAGTTCATTTAGGAAATTCTTTGGGAAATTCAATATTCCGTAAAAGAATGTTACCGCAGGTGACTGCTATCATAGATAAAAACATACTCCCCCAAGTTACATACTGCTATCTATGTAAAAGAATTTGTTGGATTTGTGTTCAGCAAATCGAGGCCTAAATATTTATTTTTATAAGCATATTTGGTATCAATTTAAAGCTCTTATCATCTACGTGTGGATTTTGTGGGTTTGGATGATATCCCGCGAAAGTTCTTCATCCTATAGGTTTTTAAAATATCAGAAATTGTGCTGAATTCGGTTGTCAATCACATGAACTTTTTCAAGTTTACATTTGTTTACACCAAAACAGATGGTGATGATACAATTTTACATCCATACCAAAATGGGGTTATTGTTACAGTTGGTGTTACAGTGCTAGTGATTACACACACTAAAAAATACGACTTGGATTGAGGACGTAGACAAGGTATTTAACCTATTATTATTATTATTATTAGTGGTTACATTGTAATGTTATTTGTATAAAATGTAAAGAAGAACATGGCTCAAGTTAAATTTGGTGTTTTCGTAGTATGTTTCATTAAACTCATTTCAATGTTATGTTCAGGGTTTGCTTGGAAAAATTAAAAGTCAGTTAATGATAATCACGCAAAAAGTATATAATTTACAACTTAACTCAGAGCAATAGAAAATTGTAAATGAATTCAAATTTATCACGGACTTTGAAGTCACGAAGTGTGTGTAATGAAGTGTTTGACAATGGCAGCTCGCCGAAACATGTACCTAACACGTTGACGAAGGTTACTTTTGGAACTGATAAAGGTATTGTAAAACCAAATATTTCACGAAGTGTACTAGTAAAATTATTAGTACTCAGATTCTAGGTGGTCCCAAATATGAACTAATTTCTCAAGGTAATTCGATAGTTGTTTTGAAAGCCCAATAGTAAACGGTTATTGTCTCGCTGTTAACATCAAACAATTTTATGTTACAACAATCTTTTGGAAATTCAATATTCTTGAAAATTATCTAGCCGAAAGAAGTAAACCGTTACATGAAAAAAAGTTATGAGCATTCCGCTTCAAGGTGGGCCCAAATATGAACTAGCTGCTCCAGCTAGGTAATTCGATAGTTACTTCGGTCCCTAATTTTATGACGGTTACTGTGGTCAGGGATGCTAGGGTCGACGAACACCTAAGTGCTAGATCACGAATGATGTGGACCACCTAGCGAGCCAATTTTAATTATTATGGGCCAATTAAAGCCCACACTCTAGATAATTTTTATTCCGGATTCGTGTTGAAACGGAACGTATATTTTACGAGTTGGGTAACCTATCTTTACTAGTGTGCCATTTGGAACCCAGCACTCCTTAAGTTTGGGAAAGTATGATTGTACTTCCACTGAATATAAACTATGAGTTTGCCAATATTTGTATTCTCCTCATGATTCATTTATTTAATGTTTTTATTTTTGTTTGCAGTAACTTCTTGTTCTGCTGGTATTGAATTGTTAGCCTATACATTTATACTTTTTAGGTATGTCTAGTGATCCTGTAGTTGTTATATTTTTTATATAAGTCACATGTTTAAACATGGGTTATCTATAAAAAGTACTTGTAACCCACACAACACACACTTAAAGCTATTTGAAATTGTTGAAAGCAATCTTAAGATGGACATTAACTAAAAGCGTTATAATAAACTAAAACCTTTGTCAACTTGGGCTAGTTAGGCAATATAAGTGGCAATATACTACATAAAACTGTTCAATTGTATGATTTCATGTTACACTATACACAGTCCTCTTATGTAAGAATATAAACTAATAAGCTAGGAAAAACAAAAATATAACACTTTTAGTCAACATCTCACCAATGTAAGAAATGGAAAATAATGATTATGAATGTATATAGTATTTTTTAATTTAGAACTCTGCAAGCTCTTGTTAGCAAAATTCCCTTGGTTATATTTGATTTTCTGATTAAGATTATTTTTTTTCAAAAAATACTGAAATTTAGATGATTAGATTTCTTAGCGTGCAGATTCTCAAATAATGAAGCACGTTGGCAAGACTTGGTTACTGAATTTACTGTAGCAATTGTCGGAATATTGAGGCTGGGCTAATGGCTTACCTCATTAAACATACCTTTGAGAACGTATTTCATTAATACATTAATGATAGTACAATTCGTAGTTTTAGCGAATTTCCCATATAGGGAATAAGCTATTACCGAAGTACTCATGGTAAGACCTGGACCCGGGACCAATTTACTTTTTCGTTTTGAGGTCCCTAGAGTCCAAAAACACCATCCGTTCACATTCATATATATATATATATATGTATATGTGTATTAATCTTTACTAAACTGTTAACATTTTAAAACAAAAACCCTGTTTTACCCTCCCTGTGGCAGCAAACCTAAGTACTCGTTAAACTATTTCTATTTAAATGGGGAATAAATGTGATATATTTAAGGAGGCATTTTAGTGTAAATCCAATCAGGCAAATGAAAATTCGCTTAGTTTGCAGGTTTGCTGCGGCGGGGGAAATATTTCTTTTCCACTGGACGCTCTATCTCTGGCTCTTAACACTTAGTTCGACACGAACAAAATTGTAGAGGGAAAGAAATAGTTTAAAAATGTGGAATCACACAGTTTGACACCCCTCAAGACAAATCCGGTGTTTTTTCTCAGTTTCGTATGTTTTACAATCTGCTACGTGCTCAATCCCTTCTTCCGACGCGTCTTCACGTTCCCAGACACACACACGTCACGTAGCACGTCCCTCACTTCCTGACTCTGTTAATTGTCTCAACTGGTGACGAGTTCCTCGGTCCCTCTGAGGTGCTTCAACACTGATTAATGTTTCCTGCAAGATCTGACTCGTCTGGTGTGTCACTGTCGAAATGTTAATGAGCTCTTACAGTTCGACAATTTTTACTTTCTCCCCGTACACATAGTATAGGGAGAACGGTTTATGTTAATAAAAAATGTTAATGAGATCTTGCAGTTTAACAATTTCGACTTTCTTCCCCTACATAGTTGAAGAGGAAAGTATTGTTTGGGTTAACATTTTCAAGTTGGATGTAGTTAGCCATTTTGGCCCCCCCCCCTGAACCAGAAAAGTAGTTTTTGAAATTATGTCTGTGTGTATGTGTATACTGTACAGAGCTACAGACTACACCTCCGATTTTGATGAAATTTGGTAACTGGGTACTAATCCATAGAATCTCCATGGGTTAACATTCTTCTTGGGGATTTTAGATTTTTTCATAGTGATTTTTCCTTAAAACTCATCATGTAAGTGGGAAAATAGGATTTTAACAAAACGGTAAGATCGAAACTTTATCGGTTATGGTCCTTATATTTCTTTACAAATTGGAGTAAATCTCAACGCTGAAAAAATACGTTTCAAAATTTACTTTTGTGATTTCCCCTATAAAATATCATAGTTACTCCCATCGATGTATATAACCTAACAGGTTAGGTTATATACATCGATGGTTACTCCCACCACTTGCCCATGATAAGAGTTTTTGACAAGCTTGAAGAAAATATGTGTCAGATTGCTATTCGTATTGTATTCGTATCGTGGTGGTCGTTCACGAATCTTGTGTTGGTGTTTTTGACCTTATCATCACTTGTTAGGTTTCTGATGAAACACAAACACAAGTTAATTTTGGTTTGTCAACTCATAATAGCAACTTCTCCCAACTTAGAGAGGTTCACCTAACTACATTATACTGACCTAACCCAAACTATGTTGACGTAGCTGAGAATATGTTTTTATATAACTTACTTCTTTAATGCAAAAGATTTGTTAAAAATCGTAGTTGTTTAATCAATTTAAACGCAGATAGTTTATTAAAACTGAACGGTTAGTCACCACCACTGTGTTTATTCCTCAGTTAAAAATTTAACTAAAGAATCTAAAAGAAAATACCATGATTTGAACACCTGATATTTAAATCAAACGATTCCACTTGAATACACTTATTTTTAACAATATCAAAGTTAACTCCCAACAGTATATCAAAAGCTAATTTTTCCTTTTAATGTTACCAGTATATTAAAAACCTAAAGAATCTGTTAATATATATCTTAGGGTAGATAGAGGATCTTCTAACAAAAAAGATTACCGGTTGAATACTAAAAACAAGTCAGAAATTGCTTCATGGTTTTAACTGATCCAGCTGTTTGAACATTTTGTCTTTTAATGAATAGACTTTGCTAAAGAAAAACGGCTAGATTTATTCATTATTAAGCTACATAAGCATTTCATACATTACATTCTTCACTCGTCCTGTACTATTTGGTAAACACTTGGGATAACAGCGGCTGGTAGCGTTACTATCACAACCGGTGACTCAAACTCAAATATCTATATTTTTGACAGTCGTTACAAACTGCATAATAGCGTCAACACACGTGACATAATGGTAATATCTTTACTAATTAGAAAAATCATAAACCTAGCCCCATTTTAAATTTAACTACTGTTTGCGGATCATTATTAGGCATAGAAATTTTCAAAGATTTTTCATATTATTTCCATTCTTTGACAAAACATCCTGACCATATGTTTCACACTATTCACAAGTCTTGTTTCGCGCGTTAACATGTCACGCTTGCGTTCACGCTAATCGTGTATTGACAGCTGTCTGTACACGCGGCGTCACGCTTTGCACGCTTGGTTTAATTACACACTTACATCTGTTGGCGTTACTCCGGCGAGACCAGGTCTAACTAGGGGTTGATGTATTGTGTGTAATAGTTAGTGGCCACATGGTTAGTTAAAGTATTGCGAATAGATAGGGTGGCCACATAGGCAATACGTAGTTTAGGGTTGTTGGACTGTTGAATATGGTTAAGTTGATGTATCGAGTAACTATTATTGTAGATATAGTGTATAATCTTATCCTACAACCTTTTCACGTCTTGTTCAAATTATTGTTGTAACTTATTTTAATTCTCTGACATTTCAGCAATAATATTTTTTCGTTTCCTCACTAAATAATAGCATTTTTCATCGTATGCCAGACGATTCACTAAAAACAATACTGTTCTTCTTTTCTTCTTATAATACAGCAGAGTATCCTTAAAATTTGTAATTTAACATTGATTTATGATACTTCCATATAGATTTTTTCTGGTGAGACAAATTGCATCAGAGAATGTAACAGCAAATTACATGAATATTTTCCTATGTCCACACAACTGGTTGAAGTAGGTGGTACATTTTCCGACAATTATTGTAACTGATAAAAGAAATGCCTATAAAAATAAAATATTTATATAATTTTATATTGTTTGTCTCATAGAGTGACGGTAAACTATGGTTCATGTATTCAAGCTAACAAATTGTTATTAGTACACTGTTAACCAACGAAAGACGGCAAAGCCATATGAATTTATTGTTTACAAGTTCGTCTAGCACTAAACAGAGCACAAGTAAACGTAGCTATTACTTCTCAAGAAAACACACACACCTTTAAGGAGATACCGATCACCAATTTTACACTTATGAATCGATCAATAAGCAATAAAGTGTCACATTTTCAAACTATCAATTTGTGATAAAACCCGAGTATTCCATCTCACGTCCGCTAAATCCATAATACAACTAGTTAAACAATGTAGCCACGACGGACAACCGGTGTTCCACAAGGCTACAGCGTAGGGCCAGCATTGTTTCGGTTTATGTCCCGCCAATATTTTATGATATGGTGTTTTATGAGTGAGTAGCGAAGTCCACGTGGCAACAGTAAAGGCGGGATGCAACTTTAACAATGGCGTGTGATGCGGCGTAACGGGACAAACAACGGCGCAAGGACACCTTTACAGCGAGCAAGGTATGAATACTGCATCGCATTGTCGCGTTAGTATTTGATTTTTTTCTGCTTGTGTGATTAAAGTTGGAATATTTCAATATTTGGGGGGAAATAGTGAGATAGTATGTGTTTTGTGTATTTGATAGATGTATACCTCAGATATTAAGGAACGGGTGTAGTTGTAGAGTGCAGGTCTTTGGTCTCCGAGGTCTCAGGTTCAAGTTTTGCCAAATACCATTGTGTTTTATCTGAGTAACAATTTCACGAACTTCCTCAGACATAGCCTGAAGTTCTGTGGAAAACCAAATCCGGGCTAGAACCTGAAGGGAATAAAAAAATAACCTTACAATCTAAAGGTGGATGTATTTAAGTGACCTTTTAGTTCACCTTTTTAGGTACTTGATCATATGACTTAGAGTAATAGTCCAGGCCAAAAAAATAGCTGATGGTATATTCTAGATTGATATGTATAAGCGGTTGGCCAGTAGAGCAGGCAGGTGATGGGGCAGTTACCTGCCTTTGGTGAATTTTAATTTATCTGAGGCAAGTAACCTGCCCGCTGGCCACTTGTAAACGCGGTTCAAGTATAAAATGTGTTGTGTTAATTGTTAAAAACAGTAACATGTATGTGAAATGCAATATGAAACTAATATTTTAAGAATTTCAAAAGGTATATCTGTGAACTGAATACGTCCTTTTGTATACCGCAATGGGATTTAAAAATAAAAAAATTGCAAACAAACTCAAAGGTCTAAATTCCTAATGTGCAGATATTAAGGCTTTAACTCGATTCAACCTCGATTTAACTTTAGGTAGCATCACACCCTCTCACAATTGGTCAAATAAGACTTGACGCAACTAAGTAAAGACCGAAGAGTGAGAAAGCAAGTCGCAGAGACACTGAAGGAGCCGGCCCACTCTAACAGCCTATTACGACCCGATGGAGCTATTAATTGTAGACCAAGGAACAAGCTTCGGACGATAGCCTAACAGCAGTTTCGTGTAAGGAATAGAATGTAACACCGAATCCCCGCAGTGGGGTCAGATCATTACTTTATATCAGTTTAAGAGGAGTTATCTAAATATGTCATTAAATCTGGAGGTAATTACTAGAAAAGCTTCTGAACAAATGAAACTAGTAAAACTCGTTTGGTTTGTGTTAAATACACAATGAAGTAATCTCATACATGCATTTAATTACACTTCACACAGGTATGACCTTTAATAGGGAAATGTTATAAAAGTTTTGCTAAAAATAAAAATCACAATGAAAGTCATGCTTGTGAAAATACATAAAATTCAGTAAGCACGTCGAACACGAACAAAACTAGGCAAACAAGAGGGTTTCAGACATGCACAGGGTAAAGTAAACAGCTGATATCGTGGCATGTGTTTACACTGGATTGGATAAAAATGGAGATTACAGAAATAACTGAACACATCGGTTTAGCTTGGACGCGATAACTGGGCATGCAACTGAAACTACCTGGGATTTTTAAATTAGTTGGTTATTTGCATTTCACTCGTTTATGCTATTGTATAAATGTTTAAGCTATTTAAAGTAACATTTTCAAACCGTGGAATGCAATTCAATCCCAAACATTGATTGTAATTTTTTTATCATACAAAGTATGGACGTTGCAAATTGAACATTTTAGTTAGGGTTTTTACAAATACACATGGTACAGTTACTCGTTAAGTATATGCAGTTTGTGCCCTCATACCAAACACAAAAAGTCTTATACGAACTGAACAGAACACTTATTTCCATTTCTCCCCTTATGGGTTTATGGGGGGTTTTATGGGGTAAAAATTGGATTTTCCCATTTTTGACCTAAAAACATAAAATTTTTCTATTTATTTCCAAAACTTAAAAAAACAAACAAAATTAGTATAATGAATCATTACAATTTGCCCAATGGTTACGGAGAAATTTCCAAAAAAAACTGTCAATTAAAAATTCCTAAGTTATTCATATGGAGAATAAGTAATCTGTTGTAGTTTGCTTGTTTATAAACATACTATGATCAAATTTGGAAAATGCATTAATTTCTTACTAAGCTATTAATAAAAAAAAAACACTTTTTACCCTCCCTGTTGCAGAAAACCTAAGTACCCGTTAAACTAATTCTATTTAAATAGGGGAAAATGTGATATTTTAAGGATACATTTTAGAGTAAATATAATCAGGCAAATGGAAATTCGCTTAGTCTGCAGGTTTGCTGCGGCGGTAGCATTTGAATATCCGGACTTCTTAACGAAGTCAAACTGATAGGACTTAAGCTATAGTATATTTTATGTAAGGTCAGCTATCTAAGCTATTTAAAATTGGCAACACCAACAGTTGGTCTGTATATATGGCATGTCTACTTAGGTACCCATAAGTCAATGGACAATTGTCAATACACAATCTGCAGACGAATTGCGAATTTTCGTCATTTAGAGTCTCTAAAATAAACTCCCTAATCGTCCATTAAATGATTAAACTAATTAAACGGGCCATATAATTAGCCGAAAAGTAACGTGTTAAACAGTCGTTAGGTCGACGTTTGCTCGCACGTTTCGCGTGTGGCGCCCCTAATGATGGTGGTTAGCACTGGCTATTTAACAGGATTGAATTTATTATCAAAACAAACTTTGCATCATACATTTGTAAAATACAACCCCATAACTCGAGAAATACAGTGTGCAGAACGAGAAATTCACGTTGTGGCTCGTGTTAAAGTTTATGAAGTTGTAAATCGTAATAATGTGAAGACTACGGTTTGCTCATATTTTTCCAAGTTATATCGAAGGAAAGTACTGTATTGGTTGTTTTGGCTGATCCAAATACGTTTAGTAAATTTTCCATTTAGGGAATAAGCTATCGCCGTTAATGGTGAGACCTAGAACCGGGACCGATTTGGTTTTTCGTTTTGACCCAGATACAAAAATGTTGATTCTTTCACATTCACATAGGAGTGTACCATTAAACCTAAGTACTCGTTATACCTGGTGTTATTTTAATAGTAAATACAGCTTGCATGCTAAATGAAATAAGTGGATTTCCAATCAGGCCAATGGAAATTTTCCTAGTCAGCATGTTTGCTATGGCGGGGTTATATTTTGATCTATAGTGTCTAATAATGTGAACTTGTATGTAACATGGATTCTTTCCTATTGTAACAGCTGAACACGAGGTGAATTTTATCCAGTGTGATTATTGATTAGACTATCTTTAATGTAAACTGTAATTAATTTCGGGATAAGAGGATCAATCTTTATCGGCCTCAGTTTTCTGAGGAAACTAGAAGGAAAGCCCTAGTGTCATAGTTTAAAAGGCCTAGCCCGAAGTAATGTGCTAAACAGTTCTAGGCTAGTGTCTTAGGAGATGAAGAGTTTTTTAGCCGGTAGTCCGAAGACTTTGAGCCCGCGGGAGTCTGGCACTACTGAGATGACATTGAGTATCTCAGTGTGCTTATATAGTTTTTTACCTCATCTACATAAAAAAAAACTGTAATAAATTTTTAATTTACCTATTTAAAATTCAGTTTAACAAAATAAAACGTTATATTTACAGTATAATGATTTTTCGGTGGTATAAAAACGAAGGTTTGAATGCTAATTTGGAATCCTTACTTTTTCCTTACCTTTTAAACTCAATCATATTTTCAAGCTATTTTTAAACACAAATTTAGATTCGTTGTCGGCACTCGAACAAAATTTGATAACCATAATATTGATATACAACCATTACATACAACCTTGGACCACTTTGTTAACTTTTTGTTAATGAACTTACAAAAAGATGGCGAATCTCTAATGCACAGGTAAGGTAGGAGCTTAAATCATTATTGATGCCACCTTAAGTTATATTTTCAAGAACCAAAAAATCTTTTGTGTTTCATACATCGGTCAGAAAAAATATCTAAAACAACCAAATACGGGTTCACCCTGTCTCCTGGAAAGAGGCCACAATGGTGTGAGAAATTACAATGAGTCGATTCTCATACACAATTCCCATAATTCTCTAGGTTACTGTGTGTTTCCCCGAGTCACTAGGTAAACTGTCTCCGTGGTTGTGGACTTGTGTTTGACGGGTTCAAATGTTCAAACACTCTGTCTGCCCTCTGCCTCTTCTTGTTTGTTCAACACTCATGTCTGTCCGTCTGTCTGTGTCTGTGTCTGTCCTTGTTTGTCTAGCTCTTCCTGAGGCATCGTAGCTGCGTGAAAATTGAGTTTTGGTTAGCTAGGTGCATAGTTTGTTTACTTCAGTTCGGAAAAATAGTGAATATTTAAGTATTTCATGATGAATAACTTAATTTGCATGGGTTTTTAGTAGGTATTAAGGTATCCGTTATTAAGTACTAATACGTTTGTGTTTGTGATAACTCGGAAAAAGAAATACGATTGTGGAATATTTTCTTGGTGTTGATCAAATTTAAAATTACAAAAGTACAACTACTTATAAAAACAAATCTGAATAAACGGTATCAGTGCACCAGTTCACATTATTCCTGTAAAGGTTAACATTCAAGATTCAAGTAAAACAAGGTATCATTTAGGCGAAGTTAACAATAAATAAGTCGAGTATTATCCGTGACCAATTGCAGGAAGGAAATACCCTGAAAAGGTTGTAGCCAAATAGCTATTTTTGAAGATAAGACGGGTCTACTTGTTATAAATTATAGTACTAAATACTGTATTTTGTAATGGATCAATATCGGATTTCACTTTATTAGAATAAAAAGTGGAACACAAAATGTTCAACAATAACTAAACATAAATCAATTGATTACGTATGACAGAGTGGAAATTTATAAGGTTACCGATAGGCATTCGTAGTTTAAGTGGCATGAAATAATGTTGGCTAACACTAAAATAAGCCAATACATTATACATATAGCGTTAATTTAACCAAATCCTATGTAAAATGCTCTTAAAATTATATCATTTTCGTCGACCTACTCACTTGAAAAACTATCTCTAATCAATACAAATCACCCGCTATGGCCGGGGGTGTTTGTATCTTCCAGATGGCTCTAGTTTATTGATATCGCTGTTAGGTTTTATGAGTACCACTGAAGTAATAAAAATCTTGTTCGTAGAACTTAACACATCGTAATTTACACATCATGTGAGTTGGGGCGGGATTTATAAGGCTGTTTCATTATTATGCTAATATCGATACTATGAGTAATGAATATGAATCCGCTGGACAGTGAGTTAATTTAGTACAATTTTACTATATTTAAGGTGAAAATTGAGATATCTGTGTACAGTTTATTGATGTGTTGAATGATTTGCGTAAGTAATGTGACTAATCTGTAATGTGTGTGTGTGGATTTGCGTAAGTTGTTATAAGGTTCGAGATGCAGTACTGTATTATGCAGTGAGGGTCCTGCTAGTAGGTTTACCACAGACTTATGGTGGTCTATTGCATTACATATGCTAGGCAATGACCACAATAGCATTAACTGACTATCAATACTCTCAGGGGCAGTTCTATGTTATGCAGAAAGGGTATTAGTTTAAATGATAAAGCTTAGTAAACTGAAATTTTATGATTTGATTAGGAACAGATTAAAATTATTTCAGTTAAATTTTATTTGGATAAAGGAGGCGCAATGCCCCCATTAATATTGTTAGACCATTGCTCTTTGAATATTATTATTAATAAATAGTGTATTTAGAACTTTTCGTAGCCAACTTCATAAATCATTTGATAGCACATTCATTGTACGTAGATAATACAATGTAATTTATTAGAATTCCGTAAAGTATTTTAATATATTTATTTCTAATTTAAAAACCTTCATTTAGGATATTCCTTTGAATGTTTTACCTTGGCTAATCTATGTTCTGTTCAGTTGAGGATAATTTAGTAGATCTAAGTTTTTAGTGGACATTTTGTTAAAAGATTAAATTAATACTAGGTGAAACCCGTCGAAATCGACGGTCACTGTCTCTGTGCTCATTATTCATCTACGGAAAGTTAGGTATAGTGGAATATACTTGAAGTGAAGTTGGCTTTTACTCTTCTCCTCGTTTATATGGTTGTGCGGCTTCTTTGGCAACAAATAATTCAAATAACATAACAATGCGGCATTTCCAAAAAGCAATAAATACTGTAAATTGGCTGTTACGTAAATATTGACGTTTACATGCATTGTTAAACAACGTATCTTATAAAGGATGATGTGATCTAGTTTAAAAGGAATATGACCTTTCTGTCATGACAGTAGCTGCTTGAATAGTATTTACTCTTTGTGCCTTTTTTATAGCCAAAATGTCGTGTTATTTTAAATCATGGTAACAACCCAGTGAGCCACGGTCCGTAATATAGACCACTTAAAATAATTTGTCAAGATAGTTACCATTTTAGGTCAGGTTTCTGTGTTTGGATGTTATTACACACGATAAGAGCACAATAAACTTCTTCTGCAGATAAATAATCTGCTGGAGAAATATAAGCCGAATTATAAATGTCACAATGTGACTTTGAGCATTTTGTAACTATATGGGTACGCTACAAAGTATTTTCGAGGCTCCTGCTCAGTGCACTTTAAGAATATATTTTTAGAGATAAATTAAATGATTTTTGTTGCTGAGTAGCGTTACTAAACATGCACAACCCATTTCGTTACTCTAATAACATTCAAAGGCTCTCTAAGAGTTCAAATTCTTATTTGTATACTTATCTATATTAGGTTTTCATTAAGCTGAATTAACAACATCGAAGTAACCTCTATGAAAAGTCTGTAGTAAATTGCAGTTAACAGCTTAATGAATTTCTAAATCATGCACATATTTTTACATAAATATTATAAAATGTTTTATCCAGTGGCTGTAAACTACTATTAATTTAGCAAAATATGGACACTGCTCAAATGGGCAACGTGCCCTTCTGCACTTGTATAATTTTGTATTGTATTACACAATCGAAGATTTTTCCAATGATTGAAAACATGTATAATAATAATCTCGTGAACCTCTGATGATCTGTAGAATAATATGATAAAATATAGGCAAAAGTGGGGGAAAAGGCAGACAACAACTCGTACAACAGATAATAGATAGTTCAATAAGAAATTACTGTAAGAGTTCTGTGATAAAAAGAATTTCCACTGATTTTGTAATGGAATGTTATATTGCAAAAAATGACATGATACAGAAGAAAATAAATTTTAAAATCAGAAAATAGCATTGCAAATACTTCTTTTAGACAATTTAGTAACTCCCAATAAATGTGTGTTGTTTAAAACACAATTGAAAAATCAACAGCTGTTTCATTAAAAAGTATTATCCACATGGTCAAAACATAAATAAATCTGTAGAGGGATCTTTAAAGGCTTTTGGGGCAGAGCCCTAAGGGAATTTACTTAGTTTTTCTTTTGATAACTCATCTACAGACCATGACCTTTCTTTTGACACCCCTACCAAGTTTCTACGCCCAGCCGTTCTCTCAAATTAGTGGAGACAAAGTTTCCAATTGAATTTCTAGTTTCCTCCATGTTAATCTTATGGGGAAAAATCCAACTTTGATGGAAAATCCTGCCCAAACTAATAAAGATATCAAAAAACGAAAAACACTTTGCAAAACTACAGATCAGGGCAATCTTTTTGACACTTTAATCATCAAAATCGGTCCAAAAATGAGAGAGGAGTTCTGTTCACAAAAATCGGCTTATATATATATATAGATAGATTTTTTTTCATTGCACCGAGTTATTGACAAACTGAGGCCACAGCTGATTTAGTGAATAGAGCGTCCTTCTGCGGCTTATGAATTAAAACCCCCCAATTTACTTTGTTTTAACTATGCAATGGTGACACTTATCAGTAGTTCTATGCCCACAAGCGTCATGTTAGCCAATCTACAAATGTATATAGAAAATCAAAATATATAAAGATTTAGGCAAAATATACTCTTTTTGCAAAGTTAAAGCTCCCACTATAAACCATTCGGCAACACTTTGAACTTTATACTTCTATTTGACTATCTTGAGAACCTACTCAATTCAACCCCTATGTGAATCCCACTTGGGTCAATTAGTAGCAGTAATTGCTAATCCTAAACGCCAGCCTGGTAGAAGCCGCTCTCGTGACCCACGGTGATTTATTAAGCTAAGTTTCGGTGTTAATAAATCCCCTTGATGATGTTATCAGGGCTACGCGTGGTACCCTACGGGCGTAGCGGGTAGCGCTGTGGAAAGTTGACTCCGGGCTGTCGTAGAAAGCGTGGCTGAGATGGGAGGATCCCGCTACCCCGGTGGGCGAGAGGTGATGATCAAAAATGTGGAGTCGAAAATTTACAAGTGCAGAGGTTTATTGTCAGTCTATACAAGGTGTCGTGTAAGTAGGCTACAAAAGAATTCGGTGTTATTGGTCACAATGAAAACAAAATCAAATAAAAGTTTCGAAAACGAGTATAAGCGAGTGATAATATGAGTGATTTACTCACAAATCGATACTCGTGTAGACACTAACGAAAAAATGTTCCTGCATTTTTTCTAGAAGAATAATTAATATTTTGTAATCTGGTGCTACACCCTACACCCTCTGGTAAATATCATTGAGGAGAGCGTAGGAATTTTGTCCCTAAGGTCCCGGGTTCAAATCCAGCCAAATCACAACAGATTTTATCAAAGTTATAATTCTTCAATCCATTGAATCTGGAGTAGTGTGAAAAAACCTTGGACTAAAACCTAGTGGACAGAAATATGTCAGAGTGTAGAATTAACTTTATAAAATCTTCCTCACGTTCCTCGAGAGCTCCTAGATAAACATCAAAACAGACTGCATATTTGGAATAAATAAATTACTTACAGTAGCCATAGTCAATGACTATACTCAAGTATACCTCTTAGTCAGCTGACCACCAGTTAGTCAGCCGCAGTAGTACAGCACCACATTAGTATGTGCGACGCGACCAGCTGTAACTTATCAGTGTCTAGGGGTTTATCACCACCTGTCTGAAATTATTATTGCTGCCGTCGCTCGTCTCTGTGGGAAGTCTGGACGGACGAGGAATCTCAGATTCTGAGATTCAAAAATCCACAGCTTAATTTCTGTGAGTTTATGAGTTTGTTATCCCCATTGATATTTTTGGAATTTTAAAGTGGTGTGCATCAATCGAAAATGAGAAACAGTTTTTAATATTTGTTGTTTCAAGGATTTTAATAATATCATTGACTTTTGTGTACTGAAGTAGAATAAGTTTATATGGACCAGCTGTCACCAACTTTTGCTAAAAAAGAATCTAGTTGAGAAAGTTATTTAGAGAGAGCGCTATTGTATAAGATTGTTTTTACATTTTTTTTTTTTGTGACTTGGATAGTTGACATGATGTGAAATATATTATAGCTTACAATAAGTTATGCTATCAGTTTGACTTGGATAACAAGTCCAAATATTCGACAGAAATCAGTAGCTTACATTAGCGTTATGTGTCGTTGGCTCACTCCTCACTCCAACTACGTCCATTTTGAATTTTAAAACTTACTAGCTGTACCCGCGGGCTTTGCCCCGTTTAACTTCATAAGTATTCGCACGGCTCATTCACGTCCTGGTTGAAGTTCGTTCGCTACGCTCTCTCACCTTTAAGTTGGAGCTCGTTCGCTGCGCTCACTTCCCTTCAGGTTAGCTCATTTGATACGCTTACTCGCCTCCTGTTTTAATAATACTAGAGGTCGTCCAGTGGTCGAGACTCGACCAAAAATTTGTAATGTACAGACTTCTCTCATGGTGGAAGGAAAAAACATAGGTGTGCTATTCCCACATATTCTGACGTCACTCGGATTGCAAACAAAAGATCACCTGATTGTAACTGTCAAATTAGTGTGTATTTGTTTTGATTTTGATTGTTATTGTTTTTATAATAATAAAAACAATAACAACCAAATCAAAACAAATACATATACTAATTTGACAGTTACAATCAGGTGATCTTTTGTTTGCAATCCGAGTGACGTCAGAATATGTGGGAATAGCACACCTATGTTTTTTTCCTTCCACCATGGACTTCTCTATTACCCCATACTGTAAATAAAACATGTGATTGGAGTTTCTTCAATTTGTTTTGATTTTCTGTTTATATTTCGTTGTTATTTCGTCTCCAGCATGGAAACCCATAAAGCCCATGTTAATTTTTTTCAAATTTCAAATTCATTTTTTTGTGCTTATTTCTGAGCCTATTTTAGTTTATAAAGGGATTCTGCACACCTACAGAACAATATCTTTCTAACAGTATGCGAAGATTTTTCCTGCGATGCACATGAGCTGAGAAAAAAGGTTTTAAAGAAACATGCTTGCCTATTAATATATAGATAGATTCTAAGATAATACACAACAAAGAAAGCCACCATATTTTTACTATATGTATTAGTTTGACCTTGCTGAAACTAATGTAAGTAGGGACTTTAACCCCTACACGTTTCAATAGTCATCTACTAGGAATTCGTAGTGTAGGAATAGAGCCATGGTTTAGACCGTTCCTAAAAAAAACTTGAAAAAAAACAAAGGGGAAAGTTCCGACAAAAATATACCCACACTCCCTCTGAGGGACAATAAAAATAACATGACAAGAAAATATCCAACTCGTGAAGATTCTTTAAAACACAAGAAAACAATAATAATGTGATAAATAGTGAAAATATAACAAAGATAAAAACTATTAGATAACAGAAATCCAAAGATAAAAACAAAACAAAAATATAAGAAAACTTATGGTCTTTCGCTTAGTTAAAGCTATCTACAGATGATACACAAAAAACAGCTACATGGTGCATGTTAAAATTTCTACGTGGAAACATCTGACAAACACCAAAGCTAAAAAATAACTCGATTACAATGATGAAAACAACACAAACATATCTAAAAGTTAAATACATTTTTCTACAGAAACATACAAATTACAACAGTCTGAATCCTATTCCAAAATAAGACAGAACGATCTATTTTTAAACCTGTAGTTTTTCCTTCGCCCGGCTCAACTCTAAGAGCCTGGATAATCCAGCAGCTGTTCTCATCTTTCAAGTCGTTTCTCAAAATCTCGTCGCCGCCGGAGTTAAGACCATCTTTAATTCAACACATGGCTGCTGTCGACGAGTGATAAAAATAATGTAGCCCAAACTGGTCCTGGATTATCGGGCAAAGAGGTTTAATGGGGTTGGGGTTTGTAAATCATTGTGGTATAGTTGGTGGGCGGCTGTATGTCACTTGGAGTTATGTGTATAAGTGTTGGTGGAATTTTATGTTAAGGAATTAGTTCATACTCGATAATACACAATCCATACTCAAAACAGGGTGTTTATTTTAACACAGCCAAAATAGTATGTATTGTGGTTCACGCTTTTTTGTATTCCAAAGATCCAAATTTGTAAAATGTTTGACAAGAGTATAAATAGTTGAAATAGGTATTGGAATCACACCTGGAAACTTAATTTAAAACTTTTCTTCGCATGAAGTCAATTATTTACTTTTGATGTATTCTTTTCTAGTACATACTCTTTGAGCCTGTGAAAAAATCCATGTCGAGTCTCTAACACAATACATTCCCAATAACACTCCTCATAGATAACTATGCAACAATGCATATCAGCTGATTTGGAATGAAGTAAAGAAACCAGGGATACCAACATTTGAGCTTGCTTTGTCGTTAAACATTTTCGGTTCTTATAGAATGCGTTAAACGTATGCTCAGTTAATGGCCGGATCTGTAAAAGGTGCGAATCCTTTAAACATATGGGATTGAACATAGCTGTCGCTGATTATTGTGCTGATGGAAGACACTGGACGAAGAACAGGTCACTTGTGGTTTAAAAAATTTCAAATTAAACTGTTCAACTAATTTGATTGACTGTTACAATTTTTGACTAATATGGCATAAAAGTCGATGCTCAAGATTCATGGTATCTCATGGTATTCATGGTAGCTCAAGATGTTTTATTTTTTACAAGTATTGATGGTGATCAACCATCGTCAGGCGAAGTCAAGTAGACCAGTTGAATCCACTACGTGTTAATTTTAATATGTCAGTAAGCCAAGTAATTTCTTGAATCAGGTATGCACAATTTTAATTATTGTTTTTAGCTCAAACAAAGACTGCACAAGTTTTACAAAATCCATGTTAAATATCTTTCTCTCTAGTCTTTGCGTCAATGTGCTATGATCAGAAATTTCTACCTAGTACATCTACGCAACGTTGTCTGCATAAGATAATGAGTTAAAAGAAAAAAAACCGTTCTTCCTAAAACTTTATCTTTGCACTGACCAAAGTGTGGTTAGTAAATATGCATCTTTTGAACTTATAACGCATTTGGGATAATGAATATATTTCCTTGTGTAATCTTGTAGGATTTGCTTTAAAATGAGACTTCATTTTCCTCACTTCAGTTCTAGATTACTGCTAGAACGGGCTGCAACATCTATCTACTTCATTGTCAAAAAGCAGTTTTGAGATTCATACCACAGCTTGTTTTACTATCAGCACCAAATAACTTAATACTGTGAAATAGTTTAGATACACAAGGAAGATATCAGTAATTATATCAAATTTCGTAAAACACGCAGTTCAGTCTGCAACACCCACCAAGCTGTGACATCTGTCAACACATGGCAACCTTCTTTGAATTCCCTAACACATGTTTTGTGCATTCCGTGTCGCAAGAAATTCACCTTCCTTCCGTTGGTTGAAGATTACGCTACAGCCAGGTTCCCAGTCATAATTCATAACAGTTTTACCAATTGTCGTCGGGAATTCTTGATCTTTTTCTTGTTAACCTAACCCAGGCTTCTCCGATTCTGTCCATAGATAGACTACAAGGAAATAGTGCAGCGTTGCTATGCTAATTAATCTTTATAATTGTGTTTTTGTTTTTATGGGCTTCCAGTATTTTTTTCACAAACAAACAACCTTTAATATCCATTAAATGGGTGTTTCATCAAATATTTTGCTTGATCTAGACATTTGCGAACAATAAATTTGTGCATTGGTTGTATTTCATCTGCTGGACTCTAAAATGTTTGTTATCAGTAACTTTTGCTACTTCTCAAATATCCTGGAATTTTAAAATGTTAAAATGTTGTTCTTGATCACCCATCGCAACCATGATATTGACCTTAGATTCTTCAAGTAGACTTGTCATCTTAGTAGTTTGACGTGTGTTTTGAGTCCGGTTACTTTTCAGAGCTCGTTTGTAGCTCATATTCATTTCTCTTATTGTAGACCGACTTAACAGTGATATTTCATAGCTGAACAATAGTTTGAAGTTGTATAGTTTGTCATAAACAACCTGTATATTGAGTATAACGAGGTGGTTTAAACCAATATTCAGTAAATAAATACTACGCACCTATCATATTACACAATCCAAATAGTTCTGAAGTGAAAAAAATTTACTAAAACTCGGCATCCACCAAGGTACTCTAACCGTTACTCATCTGCTCAAACCATCAAAGGCCTTACCGAAAAATGTATTAAAATTTCTCCAGCTGATCATAAGGATGATGGTCAAATCACTAACGCCTATCTACAACAGCCTATGAGGCTATTGACCAAGCCTACATAGCCCGGCCGTGTAGTGCGTGAACCTTGGTAATATATTCCAAGTGCGTGAGTATGTTACGCCGTTAACGCACGACTACACAATACACTGGCACTAACCACGGCATACCCTGTATAACCGATACTCGGCTCGCAACACGCCTAAACAGCGTTTGTTGTATGGGTATTGCTGCCAAAATAAACTTATGTAAATTTAGACACGAAACGCAGAAAAAAAAACTAAACTAACAACGGGTGTAATGTGGGATGGTAGTCATCATGAGCAAAGTTTAATTGGTACAAGTCCTTGTAGAAAATAAATTTACGTACTACCCTTAAACTATTTCCATATTGGAATTAGATTTATTTATTTATACAATTGAAAACTATTGACGACGGGCAATTGATTGATTCGTTGGGTTATTACAGTTTTAATGGATACTGCGAATATTAGAAAGTAGCAGGGTCATCGCTTTATCAGTTCATGTGCGTTTATAAATTTTAGGACTTTTTTCCTTTTAAATTTTTAATCGAATCCAGATAAAGGGGTAAGATTAAGGAGAGGAATATCGAAGGGGTGTACACCGGCAGTCTTAAAAGAAGCTTAAAAAACAGCAGCATAGAAGTTTTGGTGAAAAATGTGTTAGAAAAGGTTATGTAACATATCATGGTAAATGAATACCACTATACATAATATTATTATAATTTCTAATAAAAAATTGATAAATGAAATAATTAACACGGATATAAAACATATTCGTCAAAATACCCTAGTGTGTTGATTCCCGTCTTTACCAAACAAAGCACTGCACATTGATTTCACAATGGTTGCTTAAATAACGACACAAATGTTACTTTAACCTTTGGAAGATAGCACTAGTTCAAATTTTATGCTATCAGTGTGTTTACAGATTGGGACTTTTTACGATTTTTTTAGCAAGGTAGGGCTTTTATACAATTTTCATTAATCTGTTAAGTATTCATATAGATGAATTATTTATTCTAAGGTAGGTACTACTTAAGACATGCTTGGACAACTACTACTTTCCCAACTGTGTAATATAGTTTTTTTTCTGGTTTTACTAAATACTTCTGACACTTTCACACTTTCAATTGTACATGTTTACGTTTTTACAGCGCTGAACAGTATAAAAGAGAAGTGGCCCGATAGCACCACCCTGTGCTACTCCGTACATCGACCAAACACCAAACACCTCGGTGTTGCACGGTAGCCGTAATTATCAGATAACATCGTAGTGTAAACGCCACTTGCAAACCGGATGTAACCAATGTGCTGGGCGGATTGGTCGGTCACATCCGGTAGTTTCCGCTTCCGGTCGCGATCGCAAAGCCTCACCTGATGATGTCGTTTTGACACTTGCTGACTGCGAATTGCAGATTGCATACAAGTTGCAATATTGGCAGGGAATGTTGCATCGGATGACGGTATATTCATTGTAGATTCTCACTGGTTGAAACCACTGAAACAGAGGACTTGCTCGAATATGGTTATCTATATATCTGATAGATTTGAAAATAAAATTAATCTTCCAATGATAGGCATCACGGTTATTCAACCTTTTTTCGGAAGGATGCCTAATTTGCAAATCTTAATAGAGGATCCTTAGGGCTTTGGGGTTTGGCTCAAACTAAAAATTGGGCTTGTTTTGTTATGTTGAAAATGTAAGCAAAGAATATAATTATTACAGTTAGTTTAATAAACACAAGTTGTCTTTTAGCAGTGCATCGCAACGAGTTGAGATCACAAAAGAGATTATGTAAAAACTATGCGATTCTTTGATCTGCAAAATAGTTACACACCCACCGTTTATCATAAAAAACTGTTATCTCAAAACTTAATTTTATAACATTCCCTTTAGTGCAATTCAACCAGCTGTGTGTCAAATTTATTGAATTGTGGACTTTTTGCCATGGAAAGCTCAATATTTGTGTGGAAGCTCCACCTAAAATTCGTCGTTTACTTTAAATGCATATGTTGTTCAAATTTATCATAACCTATCAATACAAATCTATCCTGGTAAGTTCAGTTGTTTATTTACCCTATACAAACACACAAAGAAACCAAGGTGTTACTAGTAGGCCTACACCAAAAATTGTGAAATATACTATATTAAAATTACTATAATTTTTCCTAATGGGTTATCTCATTCAGTCGCAATTAATTACAAGACAAAAATTCTCTTCAACTTAAGCCAAGCCTTTCTCATTGGCATGATTTTTTAATCATAATTATGTCAACATTATTGTTCCTTGAAAAGAATACTGAAGTCAGAAATTAAAACTAATATGAACTTAATTTAGACATATCCTCAGTTTTAAAAGCCACTTAGATTAGAATGTGTATCATTAATGTAAGTCGGCAAATTACAATAATAAATTACAATCGCAGACACGATCGGTAATGGAACAACCATGTTGCTTAGGTGAGCCTATTACATGGTCCGGGAGTGGAGTTGTATTACAAACCGATCACTTAACTGATTGCTTCTTTGATATTTTTCTTCAGATCTAGACAGATTCGATGAATTTTAATCAATTTCTTTATACAGTAAGAACGATTTATATAAATAATTTTAACAAGATTTTTGTTTTAGTAATTCATGAGTGTATAAATCATGTTTTGAAGTTATTGGTTCTCAATAAAGATTAACTCTTTTAGTATATATAGCCTATGCATGTAATGTAGGTGGTGTGTTTTTAAATCCATACAAATTGAGTCAATGATGCCGTCATTTTCGGTCATAAATGAAATAGACAAGTACCAAGTATCGAGTATGATCTAACAGACCACAACTTATAACCTGTGTGACCTGTAAGATCAGATTGGGCATTGCGCTTGTTAAAAATTAGCGACTTAATTTCATACACAATTTGACAACTATAAATACCAGTTAGTTTGGAATGTCTTAAAAGAAACAAATCATCAAAAATAGTGTCTTTTAAAATAATTTGTATGGTTACTAAACACTATTTATTCATAACTAGTAGTACGCTTATTCTGCGCGTAACGGGATGAGTGAACATGAGCGCAGTAATGAAAGAGTCCATCCACACCTAGCCTACTTACCGGTGTCACTGGTGAATACAGTGTTATTTGTATGGGCAAATCAATCAAATCTCAGTCAACAACAATCCTAACTTCTCGTCCATGAATTAACCAAAGTCATTGGTAATATACGTAATGGATTTCCAACAGCTATCGATAGGAGGTAAATCCATCGTTCCTGTACAAAACATCATTTGATTGAATGAAGCCTATTTCCTTATTAGTTATGAGGCCTATCATAAACAAAACTAAGCCAAACTGAACTAATCTAACTTAACCTAATTGACAAAGCACGGTGTAAGGGGCCTCCTTAAAATATCGTATGGCTTACAATGATGATTTATAACAACGATAGCGCTATTATATCACATAAAAAACTTTTGCTGTACCGGTAGTATAAGTTACATAATTATTGGTATCATGAACAAAGAACCACACAGAACACTATATAAAACATGGTTGTAGAACACAATAAAAATCTTCATCTGAGCAAACAAATCCTTTTCCAGCTGCTTCTCACGATCTGCCCTCACCTTATCTGTAGATAAGAGTTTATAGTGGCTTAGCTTCATCCGAGCAAAGCTAATACAGCTTAGGTCATAAAGAGGTTATGATCATACGCGAGCTAAAACGCTACAACACATCACCTTGTACTTTGGTACGACGGAGTTGCTCTTTGGTACGATGTAGTTGTACCTCGGTACATTGGAGTTAAATCTTGGTACGATGGAGATGTTCTTTGGTACGATGGAGTTGTACTTTGGTACGATGAAGTTGTACCTTGGAACGACGGAGTTGTACTTTGGTACGATTGAGTTGCACTTTGGTACGATGGAATTGCATTTTGGGACGATGGAGTTGTACTTTGGTATGTCGGAGTTGTACTTAGGTACGATAAAGTTGTACTTTGGTACGATGTAGTTGTACTTTGGTACGATGGAGTTGTACTTTGGTACGATGTAGTTGTACTTTGGTACGATGTAGTTGTACCTGGGTACGATAGAGTTGTACTTTGGTACGATGGAGTTTTACTTTGGTACGATGGAGTTGTACTTTGGTACGATGGGGTTGTACCTTGGTACGATGGAGTTGTACTTTGGTACGATGAAGTTGTATTTTGGTACGACGGAGGTGTACTTTGGTACGATGGAGTTGTACTTTGGTACGATAGAGTTGCACTTTGGTACGATGTAGTTGCACTTTGGTACGCCGGAGTTGTACATTTGGTACGCCGGAGTTGTACCTCGGTACGATGGAGTTAAACCTTGGTACGATGGGGATGTACTTTGGTACGATGTAGTTGTACTTTGGTACGATGGAGTTGTACTTTAGTACGATGGAGTTGTACTTGAATTGTAAGTTAATGTGTATTTTGCTCTATCGATTTTAAGCGTGTTACAAAGGGAAATATTGCCTTTCTATACTTAACATTATTTTAAAGTGTAATGCGGTCCACAAGAAAAGTGCAAATCTGTAGTCCATTTAAATAGTTCCTTTGAGAATAAACAAGTAGTTTCAAAACACATAATATCAAATTTCAAGGAAGGTACATATTCTAGGCAGTATGAATACTATCAATGCGATGCTGCACCCAATTCGATTCGAACTCTGGACGCACCTAAACCAGTGGGCTGAGTTATGTATAAATCAAAACCGACAGTTCCCCAAGCTATGAATGGAAATCAATCTAATCGGCTGGGGATCTTTCCTTTTGAGCCAGAAATGAGAAATCGCCAATCAGTCCATAGTTGAGTTTGAAGTGGTTTGTATGTGTTCTTAGACCTTCATAATTCTATGTTTTATAAAGGAGCAATAAAATTTAGTATTTTAATTTCAAAGAAATCGTGAACGATCAATTGGTTTCATTTCAAAACGAGTTACCAAATGACTTTCATAATTAATTTCGTCATATATGTTAATTAAGTTATTGAAATCCATCAAAAAACTTCATAAAAATAAATATTACTATTAAAAGATATAGGTTAATTTTTGGAATGTTTATGTAAATTACAAACTAAACAATCATCAAAACTCCAGCAGCGTGAGAATGGTATAAACCAGACGTCGATTCCAAAACAAAGTCTCGAATGATTCAAACATTGCAGTTGCCAGTCAATAAACATTCCTATAATTTATCGAACCTTGTGTATCCCCGACTGTAAAACTATCATGTTCTGTAGGTGTGAAGAGCAAAAGGCAACAGAAAGTTCAAACGGTATGACACTTTGGCCGGGTCGCCATAAATAAACCAGTGGGAGTGAAACTAGCCAGGCATTGGCTAGGAACAGCAAAGAAATGCAGATCAAAACAGACTTCCTGTGCAGACCAGTGGAGTGCATCTGGGCGATATGAAGTGCGCAGAGATTGATAATGCTTTTCATAGAGTGATGCACTGCTAGAGACTGAGGAATGTGATGTAGTCAATGACTTTTGCAAAGTGCATGTAGAAGAAGTATAATAGCTAGATTGTTTTGTAAAAAAAGACTGGTCAATGAAAATTTATATTGCACTAGACTTCTTGAGAAACACCCTGATTAATAGTCTTCAAACATAAATACCATATAACACAATAAAAACTATAGATGTTGTAAAAAATTCTATTTTTAAGAAGAGATAATTAACAATTTGTGATAAAACACTAGAACACATGCCATCAAAGCAAGCGTTGTGAGGTTTAAGTTGAAGAATATTTAGATTTTTGCCGGAATTTTAATGAGAAGAATCAAAATTGACCTACTATTATTTGTCTATCTAAGTTTTGATGGAATCTCATCCACTAGTATTTTGAATATACGCTCAATATTGTATGCATATAACATTTAGAAATTAATTGTCAAAGTCAGTAAATTACATATCTTCAAATTTAATTCGAATTAAATATAATTCTTAGATCTGTTTAAGTAAACTTGCAAATAATTAAAGTAACACAGAAAACAAAAACGGCCCCAAAGCTGAGCCTTGAGGTACCCCAACACTGTAGCACCCTAACGACTATGACGTTGCTAACACCACGACCATGTCGGGATGATTTACTTGCTATTCTTGCATTTTGTTTTGATTCGCCAAAGCCACGCTCACGACCGAAATAAAACGCTTTACAATGTTGAAAACACGTTTGAGATATTTAGTCGACTCGCTTAATGTTGACAAAGGACTACAATTACACGCAATTCCGGCTTTTGAATCTATATAATTTGCATGAATGTGCCTTTTGTCATAGCTGTAAATATTTTCGTGTTGTCAAGTTAACGGACTAAAAAATCACATAATAATGTGATTGGATGTGATGGATGTGATCACATAATGTATTGGAAATGACTTCAACAAGTAACCTGTCATAAACTATCTACAGAATTTGTTTATGCCTATTTTAGCATTTAAAATTGGCTAGTAAGACTATTGATGGAAGTTAACTTAATCCAACCCAAAACTACCCTAACAGTCTTTCACAATCTTGTTCTTGCTTTATTAGTAATTTATTTTCCATTTTTTACCATCATATTTTGGATTTTCCAACCTCTTGTCTTGAAAAAAATATGACCTTAGAAATACAATCATTTTATATATCATAGTATTTACTCAAATAATCATCTCTTTTCACTATCCAATAACCTCTGTTATCTATTTAATTCCTATTGTAAAAATTACATTTTGAGAACAATTACTCTTATCATAATAATTAAAATTCTAGTATATAAGTGTGAGGATAGGGTCTATTAAAAAACAGAAGGAATCAAATAAAACAACATTTATACAATATTCCTTTCCTACAAAAATTATTCGTTTCCTATTCTCTCTGGTAGTAGCGTCTCCAGCGTTTTATCACCTTCGCCGGCCTCCACCTGGCCCTGTCTCATAATTTACATAACCCAGATTTTTCAGGCGGCTCACCAAAGACCTCCTAATTAAACCTTGGACGACACAATGGTAGGGTGACAATGCGTGCGAGAGAGACGACTATAGGGAGTGTGCATGTGTGTGTGTGAGAGGGAGATTACCCGTTTATTTACGGGCAGCTGGCCGGTGGCGTGTGCGTGTGCGTGTGTATGCCACCTATAGGGTGAGGGGTGGACCAAAATGATATTCAGATCCCCTTCTTCGCGTGCGACCTACAATGGGGCAAAAACTTGATCGGGTATGTTTTTGCTTTGAATACTGTTGATCCGGTGGTACAAAAACAAATAAGTTTATTGTTTTGGGAATCGAATCAGGGATGTAAGTGAGAATTGTAAGGGTGGTGTATAAAATATAATTTTCGTTACTCTGTGTGACACGAAAGGAAATAGTGGTAAAAACTTCAATTACAATACGATGTTACTACCAAAATAGTCGATGAGAAAATGTTCATTTCGAGATGACAGAAGTCGCCCTTGACGACACCCAATTTTAGTTGTGGCGAAGACTTCTTGTATGCAATTAAAAAAAAGTATTGCTGATGTGTTCTTCACAATTTTATTACTCGTCAACAAGGAAGGTGGGGGACGCTTGCAAGTTATTTCATAATGTAATATAAAAGAATTAAAGGAGGTTATACATACTTTCTAATAATAGAGCAAACCATCGATCTCTACTAGATCGATGGGGCAAACTTGTAGTAAATAAAGTCTCATGAGATAGCTAATTTATACTCGTATAACAAACACGTTTCAAATTACAACAATGCAGATTATTCATACAAACGTGTCACAATTTGTTGACGTCAGTATTATAAAAACATTGAAAACACACTGAGCGACATGAATATGACATCAAAAGATACAGAGACGTTTTCTGGGAAATTTATGTCAAATTTGAAACTTTTATTTCACTTTACATACTCACGACTGTCAGCTGTATGTTAATGTGTAGAACCTTCATGGACAAGTATAGCAATGGGTGTGTCTCTGTGCTAGCATAGTTGGCAGCACCAGAACTAGTAGTAATGTATGAACAGTATGGCAAAATTACGACGAAGCACGAACCTTTAACATGGTCCCTCATTCCGCAAATGTTACAAAATGTAGTATTTTTTTATCTGTACATCTTCTCCATACTTAACAAATTTAAAGTCTTAGAAAATCGCCTCAATGAATTATTGTCATATGATGTCATCATCTGCTAAAGGCCTTGAGTGTTTTTTTAAACCCAAAACAACAATTAAAGGTAGTCTAGATTCAAATTCAAATTTGATTATAAATTCGCTGATTTATATTATTCATATATCATGTTTTCGTTACTGTCAAGTGTCGTTTTACTCTATGGAGCTTACTTAAGACTCTGGGACTAACTGAATCGGATTGTACTGGATCGAGATTGGTATAATTATTTTCTTCAGATTCTAAGTTTTCTCCCGAAGTCTGTTTCTAGAGACTATTCAGTTTCGGGCCAAACATATTATTATAGCAGACAGATGACGTGCGTATTTGTAAACATCATGGTTAACCTTACATCGATGACTGATGTGTTTTATTACGTGTATTGTTGTTTTTAGTGATTAAATAATAGTGATATACGTGGTGCACAGTGAGAAGATTTAAGTGATGTTGAAGTGCTAGTTGATGATCCTGGAGAAGTAGGTAAGATATTGTTGTAAATTATCCTTCAGATTCTTCGCTATCGTTGGCTAATGATTCTTAGCTATAGCTAAATGTGCGAAATGTGTTTTTCACCTATAACTTATTTATTTACAAATTTATCTCCCTATATAACTATATTTTTTTAAATCCTCATAACATTTAGAACAAAGTGGCTTTTTTAATATATTTATCTGTTTGAAAATCATACAATTTTATTGACCTACACTTTTTCAGTTTTTTTTTTATAATTTATGAAAAATGTTAATGCCACAAAATTTGTTGAAAATTTGTCTTGTAATGTTTTATATATTAGCCTATAATGAAGCCCATAATTTTTCATAACAAAATAATACTGTACATAAAACAGTATAGTTTAGAGTGTTTTTAATTTTTTTAGATACATGTTACTTAGGGGTTTACAGTAGCAGACGTGTATGTGTATTATGAAGATCACATGAAGAGGCTGTTCGTTGCCGAAACTAGTTACTTTATGCAATGTTATTTCAATGGTTAAGCCTAGTTTTTTACCCTGTTTTTAATATATATCCGGAGGTCATACTGTCACGAAATTTAAAGGAGTTATAGGAAATCTTTTGCAAAATGTTACTCTTCAACTTTCACCCTTCTAATTTACAACTATTTCTGCACAAATTTACAACCCCGACGAATCCTCGACGCATTTCAGGGCAGAACGAACCGCGTTTAAAAACCGTCCCTTGTCAGACAATATTTATTTGGGGCAGCCGCTCTGGACCTTGGACCGCCTCCTCACTGACCTAAGCCACCCGTCCTTCGCCCCTTCGGCGAGTCCCGGGGGACGGAAGCGATATATCACTTTTACCTCCGCCGCTGTTGGAAATTTGTCACCAAATGGTTTCTGGACACGTTTGTCGTCTGAAGTCACGCTCGGTTAGAAGTTAGAATCGGTTTGTGAAAGTTGTGTTTGTATTACGTTCTTGTTTTATTTTTTGTTTCCAAGAAAGTGACTATGGGTGTTTAGACTGCGTTGTGGTAGTTGTAGGTCTTGACAATTTCACCACCAACATCTTGTTAAGAATTGTTTCCAGAGTGTTGAGAGTTATTTATAGTTCTATTCGTTTGTCAAAGGCCAAGTAAGGTTAGATAATATGGAACTTGAGTGTTTGCGCCTTGCCTTACAGTAGGCCTACACTTAATTTAAGATTGAAAGAGTTTCAAAACGCCATATCTTATCACAGAGACGGTTTCTCTCGACATATAGTGATGAAAAGATGCATACATTAAAGCAAGACAAATCACAAAAAAATAACTACGTAAATCCACTATCACCAAAGACAAACGTGAATGATGGTTTTGTTTTGTTATACAATGAAATTTTCTTATATGTCTTTGCTTTTACTGACTACTTACTGCTGTGGCCACTGGTCCATAATTCTTGGCCTCCCCAACACACTGCTCTATACATCTCTGCATCTTGCGTCCTCCTTCCTTCTTCCCAGTTTTCTTATGCCCTTTTCTATTTTTTCTCACCATCTCAGTTTCGGTCCACCAAGTCTTCTTTCTGGGTTGTTCTCCAGTACTTTCTTTGGTAAAGAGATGACTTCTTTTCTTGTCCTGCCCATCTCATCCTTCTACTCCGTACTGTCTTTTAACAGCAAAAATGTCATCTTTATGTTTCAGCAAGATGAATTCACGATCTATAGTCGATTTTATTAAATTATAACAATTGTTAATTATCATCGCTCACTAGTCTCAAGAAGTATTGTTTCAACATTAAATTTCTGAAGTATCCTACTTTTATTTATTTAAGTTTTACATTGGATAAAATGCTTTAAATGTGACATAGTAAACAAATCTAAATGATGTGTGGACTATCAAATCTAATAATAATCTCACATATGTTTTCGTAAAACGTTTTGACACCTACGTATACAAACTTGTACCTACGTAATCTTACAAAATTTACCTCGTAGAGTGTAATTTTCAACCAGTGAGTCAAACACATTACAATTTCCCATCTCAGAATCTTTGACGACCAGTTTCTTTCTTTCAAGCCTCCTAAAACTCGACCCGGCCCATTCCAGGCGATTACCTCTTGAACACATGGAAATCTCTGATAAAGAAGAGATCAGCCGAACAAGTTGTCCTAACAGTGGATTAATTTAACAGACTTCGGCCAACTTCGGCATTGTTCGGGCTGTGCCGGAATCACCCGAAGTCCGAAGTACTCCGGCTGTCGGCGCGGCGTACCTTTTCTGCTGTCTCTGTCAGTCGCCCCGTGGTCGTGTCGAACTCCGGTTGTTGTTGGAAGGTGAAAAGAGCATCGGACTCGCTAAAATACAAACTGTTGTAAAGTTTTTGTACAAACAATCTGTGGATTTTTCTATTAGTGTAGTTTTAGAATGTGTAGTTTGTAAGCATTTTGGAGAATTAGAAGTACCAGGTAAATGTTTTCCTTAAGTTTGTTTCTATGTCTCTTAATGTTGTTTATTGTGATGATAGCTTAGGATTTGAATCGAGAATACAAGTACGAACCTATCTTGTTACTAGACGATTAGGCTAAATACCCTACAAGATTTTATATAAACTTCCAAATCAATGTGGATTTAGTTAATTCTGTTGATATTAATGAGTACGGTACTTTGTCCACTGTTTTATTAACGTTGTATACGTATGTACAATAAAAATAAAATCAATAATGAAACATTGATGAAGTTATTGATAAAATGTTTAAAGCTTCATTGATTGAAACGGTTACTTTATAATCTTAAAATCAATATTACTTTGAAGTAATTTAGTGCTTACAAGGTTTCATCAATAGATACACTTGTTTAGAGATGAATGGTCTTTATAATTAATCTCAAAGAGTTCCCCATTAAGCCATACTTACGGACCTTTTCTGTACTAGCCAATTCATTAATTTTGTTATCATACCGTTTATTAAATTTTGTTGGATCATAGACTTACCTAAATATTTAGATATTTATTACTCATACAGTAGTTTGATATATTTTATTCCTCCAAAAATACATCAGTCCGTTTGTAGTTTATCCTTGTTTCCTTAAGTACATTACAATACATAAATGTTTGGCTGAAGGCGTTCTTAATTAAACATACAGTAATATCGTTCATGGAAAGTAGTACAGTGGAACCTCGATAGGAGGACCCTTGATAACAAGTCACCCTTGATAACCAGTATCATTTTAAAATATTCATAATTATTATACAGTACTCTTAATTTAATGTGCAAACCTCTATAAGAAGACCTTGATTACAAGTTTTATTTTATACCAATATTATAACCAATGTTATTAAAAAACTAATACTGTTTTTTTGTTTCCAGATATGCATCATGTTTTCCAGCAGCGTTGTAGTTCCCACAGTCAGTTCAGTTCCGAACTGCGTGTTAGTGTAGATAAGTGTTAGTGCGAGTGTAGTGTTAGTGTATTCAGTGTAAGTGTACAATGGCTAGACTCTCAGTGCAAAGTGTACTTCTTTATGTTTGGATTTTAAACCTCTCTGGAACAAATGGTGAGTTGAATTTTACTATTTAATTAGGTTAAGTTAGTTTAATTAAGTAGTAAAGTGTTTAAGGAATCACACTACTACTACTTATAAATTATGATTGTAACAAAAATTAGTGCTGATTATAGTACAACGTTACGTTACAAATATTTGATTGTAAAATATTTTAGATTTGAACTTCCTTTCCTAATGCATTAAAAGTATCCATACATTTAAAATAAGCACTATCAAGATTATAGAGCGTGTTAAAAAGGGTAATGAACTTTTGTAATCAAATAGGCCTAGATAAGATACCAACACTAAAGTGCATTTAGTGTAAGTGCACCTAATTGATATCTTATCAACAATAGATGATTGAAAGCGCAATTCAATATTTGATCTACGACCGGTGCAGCAGACCTGAAAACTAAGCGAATTTACATTTGCCTGATTGGATTTAAACAATAATATAGTATATGCTTTAAAATGTCTGATAGGTTTGCTGCTACAGGATAAATTATAAAATTAGGTTTTTAGTAAAAGGTTAGCTTTTTGTGAAATAAACATATTTATTTCGGTCAAAATATAGGCCTATCCATAAACAAGCAAACTACAGTATTATCAGCGTCAAAATACTTTCAGACGTCCAATCAATATTCCAATAATGTAATGGTAAAATTCATGCATGACTCCTCCATAATCATAAACAGCTGATAATTTTAGTGACCAACATAACAGCTCGTATTTATAATACAATAAACCATAAAATTACAAGGTAAACGTCGCTTATTACAGATTTGCCACAGTCAATGTTTTGGGATACATCGCAGCACTAATGTGTGTTATCTGGTCACGGGTTCGAATCCAGGCTTAGCCTCGGTCTATGTGGGAGGTCGACAGATGTTATCAGTCATTGATAAGCGTTAAGGGGGGGGGGAAGGGGATCAACAGTAATCTCACCAGCTCTGTCTTTCAAACCCAGTTCCAGTTGGTTTAATTCTATCCTTCTTCGGACCATTTGGAAACTACACTACGATAAAGGATGTATTTATATTAGGATAGTCAAAGATATTGTAGCTTACACCTCTTAGGATATAGGTGTGATTACAGTGTAAAAAGGGGGGTTCCCTACTCGAAAAAGGGGGGTTTACAACTTAATCAGTTTTTTTACACTTTTTTTTAAGTTACACATACACATACACATATGGTCCAGCCTGATCTACAAGTTGTTTTTTTTACTCGTTCGGAGCTTACTCAATTTGCTCGTTATCTTAACAACTGAATTCATCCTACTCATTTTTAATTTCAACTTTTGTGAAGTCCTACTCATTTGACTTTGATACTGTTTAACTATTTTAGGAGACCTAACATAGAGGATGATGAATGAATTAAAAAAATATTCGTGATGGTTCGTATTTTTAAAATCAATAATGAGAATTAAATCAATTGAATTAACGTCATACATACACCTCATGGATCTTGGAGGGTATTCAAAATATATATTATTGCTAAAATTTTCCCCAAACAGTGAGTTACAGGATAAACTAAATCAGCAA
This sequence comes from Macrosteles quadrilineatus, assembly GCF_028750875.1. NCBI lineage: Eukaryota > Metazoa > Arthropoda > Insecta > Hemiptera > Cicadellidae > Macrosteles > Macrosteles quadrilineatus. The sequence continues at coordinate 71,157,960 of NW_026542602.1, forward strand.
CCAAATTCTACTTATAAGGATTTACTCTTTGGGTACCCATACAACTATTGTATTGATAAGGTATAACCAAAAGATACATAGTAGCTCTATAAATGCAACACAACCACACTAACAACCCTCAAATTGGATAGGAAATTTATTTAATCAAAAGTTTGGTCTTTGATGCATACAAAATACAATCGTCAGTTCAAACATCATTGCAAACTCAAAGATCATCCCTCTTAATACAAATCCTAAATTGCATTCTTGTATTGAGATTTGTTTGATCCTAAGATTGTGATGCAAATTGGGAAACGACCCTAGAGGGCCCATTTTCAAATTAGGAATCTCAGGAAGGGGACAACAATAAAAGGTTCGGTGAGTCGAGAATAGGGATGGAAAACCGTCGGAATTCGATTTGCCAGTAATGGGAAATCAAAGATTTTTGCGACGCAGCACTAAAGGTTTTATTAAAATAAAATTTAAAGAGATTGTGATGGCGTGGGCGAATGAGATATTGTACCGTCAATAGACGGTTGTTCAAATCCACACATTATTATACAAGCTACCAAGTATATCCTACTATAATTTATCGATTTTTGTAAATCTTGAGATACCCGGGCTTAAACCTGATATTTACACATTGTGTATTGGATGTTAGATTAGAGTTTAGGTTCGTGCATACCTTTCTATAAAACCAGGCAACTACTGGAACCGGGTCCTTGATAATTGATATAAAAATACAGGTTCACCTCTTGTATATTTCCTCAATCTCTTCAATCAGTGCCTGCAGTAGGTCTAAATAAAGGTTATTCTTCTTTGAAAATAATTTAAATATCCTTTGTTTAAAATTTGCTGTCGGCAATTGTTTGACTTAACTGAAATATTATTTCATAAATTTTCCATAACCAACTAGTAAAATATCTTCTTCGACAGCACTGAACATGTCATTCACATATTGGGTTTGATGATGATTGGAGTGTCCACATCGAAATCGACCACCACGTACCATCTTTGATATTTACTGGCTTGGGAGTGTAAACTAATGTTTCAAGCGTTAATATACATATTTTTATTTACTCAAACTTACCGATTAGTAAAACACAAATTTTATGACGTTATCCAGGATATGATCTCGTATTCGGGTGGAAAAGAGAGCTAAACATGACTAGATTACTACAAACTCCCACCCACGTAAAAGGTATCAAAATTCCAGATACTGAAACGTTATTTAGACTAGGCGTTTTACAATTAGTGGAAAATGTATAAAATATTTATTGAAACATGTAATATCCAACCCAAGACTACAAGTTACAAACCATTATGTTCTGCGATATACTAAAATCATGGTGTACACGATTTTTGATGCGGCACAAATTGTTTTGAGTCGAATTTCTGACACGTAAATTTTCTTAAGGAGCTCACATAATTTTAAATTCAAGTAACGATTTTAGTATTTCGATTGACAAATGTACAATATCTTTTAAGCTGATGGCAAATGCAGAATTAATTACCGCAATTCATGTATAAAAACTCATACTTTGGTTGTCCTGCAATTTATACTTTAGCAAAGATAGAGAAATAGAACCTTCGCCCAATTGTTATTTCACAATACGATGGGTTTCAGAAATACTACACCATTCAGAAGCGAGCAATTCTACTTGTCCTAGTTTCCCTGGAATTGCAGTGTTCCAGACCGGGTTTATTTAAAATGCAGATTTCATCTCTCTCGATTTATGTTTTTAATCAACTTTAGAAGTTATAAAAATTGACAATAGTTTGAATTATATTGGATTTGTTATCAATCCAACTGTGATTATATAGTTTATTATCACGTGTTAGATGATGAACGTAATTAAGGTTTTTAAAAACGAAAGGATAGTAAAAAACCCATATGTTACAAATGGTTTATTTGAGAACCTTTAAGGCGCTAGACATAGCCTACATAGCTTCCTTAATAAGAAAAAAACTTTGGTGTATATTATTGCCAGCGGCCTTGATTTTTTGATATGGAACACCTAACGTTTCTGTGGTGATGGGAGTGGGGTGCTACAGACCTGCCTTTGGGATCGTCAAAAAAGAGTACGTGGTAATTCTACTTATCCATGCACCACCTTCTGGGTTTTCTTCTAGATCGGTAAGCTGTGAGAACTGATTTAGTTTTGTCACTTTTTATCGATTTCATCTTTCTACTCATAATGAAAAAGGTAATGAATTACCACTGTCTACTTTTCAGCATACTACAGTTTAAATGGTTCGAACAACCCTAGTGGTCCCATCATTTTCTTCAGCTGCCTTCCTTTGTGTTCTAGTTGAAATATTTGAATCTTCATCAACAAATAGAAGATGTCACAAACAGCGTACCCTACCATGAAAACTTACAGTCACATAAGGAAATATTTCCTGATCATTCCTAGCCCGAGTAGTCCGGGAGGTCCTTTATCCTGTTTCCAGGACCTCTTACCAATGTTTCCCACATAGACACATCCTGGCATCGCGCGGCCATCCTTTGACCAACAACTCAGTATTCCAGTCACTTCTCACACAGGAAGGCAACACACTGTACCCGGTCAAACATTGGCAATGACATCACACTTACAACGAAATCTCATTTCAGCGGCGCGCCAAAGTACATAGCCAACTAAAAGCTCAACTCGGTAAATATTAGTGCCTGTACTTTGCCTGGGAGAAAACTATATTTTCGTAGTTGAAACCCAAGACATGTTTAAAATTTTGATTAGAAAATGTCTATTGTATACAATAAACTTTATGATCCAATCGTAAAGATCTAGGTAGTCTCTCAATTCATGGACGTCTTCTTTTGTGAGGTTAACTTCTTTCTAACCCTAAACAGAAACATTATACTGGGTGTGTTTTTTTTACGCAACCCAAATTACATGTACCAAAAAACGCCTTTTAACGACAAAACAAGCTCATTTGTGGGTATCCCTGTTTTCTTTACTTTATTGCCGATCAGCTAATATGCATTGATGCGTAGATGTCTTTGAGGTTTAGTGTTATTGGAAATTAATTGTAAATAAGAATCAATATGGTGTTTTCGCTCAAATTGTGTATCTATTGTAGGCCTACGTTTTATTGGTTTTCCTCAGTTTCGATTTGAAACAATTTTTGACAATTCTATGAATAGTTTATTTTTTTAGATACTGGAATCACACATGGAAAATTAATTTAAAACTTTTCTTTGCATACTGTAAAACTAATGATTTACTTTTAATGTAGTATATGTACATACTATTTGAGCTTGCGAAAACACTAACTTATGTTGAGTTTTTTTACAGTAAATTATTATTATTCATAGATAACTATGCAACAATACATATCAGCTGATCGACAATGAAGTAAAGAAAATAGCCTACCAACTAAAGCTTGTTTCGTCGTTAAATAGTGCATCACAGTATTTGTAATATTTGGGTTGTGTAAAAAAACATCCTGTATCAACAACTATATTTAAATTGTTAAATCAACTCAACACTGTTATGGTTCGTGTAACGCACCAGTTAATTATCGTTAACTAAACTGCATTATATTAAATAGGAAAGCGAATCTGCGTCTCCTTTATCTCACCCTTCTTTATAACCGAATAGAACCCTTTCATTTCCGGGGCGTAACAATATAAAGAAAGAGAAGATCCCCTTGTAGGTCCGTTATCCCGACAACCCTTTGTAAAATGATACCACGTAATCAATTGTTGCAGTAAAAGTGAGGCTCTTTCATGCGATGGGGAACGTGGTACTTGTAAATTGAAATGTGAAAAGTATCATTGGCATTCGAATTGCTTTAATTTGTGGGACATCTTGAGTTTGATATCTTGATCGTCTTGGACTTTGGAGTTTAAGAACGCGATTTCGTCAATCTTGTCAGAAGCATAGAAGATGAAGGTATTTCAACTAATTCATTGTATAAGGATAGCCTAAACATAGTGTAACCATGTCGCTACAAGAAGAGCAGCCTTTGAAAATTGTGGACTAGAAAGGCTATCACTAATATCTTAGGAACGAATGACTTAGTGGATATAGTGATTGCCTTCAAATTGAAAGGCTGCTGGTTCAATCCTGTTATTAGGCTACCAATTGGTATTTGATGAACATTCACCATTGGATAGTAAAATCAATGGTCTGTCCCATTTTCTCGTGAGAACTTAAAAATACCAGTAGAAAAAGGAACACAAAAACTAAATCAGCTTTGCATAGATTGTTAAATCTCAATTTGTTAACCCCTACGAGACTCTTGAAAGATCGTTGAGGTCCTCATTTCCTCCGATTCCCCGGTCGGGAGACCCGGCGGCCATCATTAGCTGCGACACGCCCAGGATCTCTCCTGGAGGACTTTATCCTGCGGGACATCTCCATCCTGCATCCTTCTGCACATCCTCTAACAAGCTTCATTAGCAACAGATAGCCATCGGTGGTCCCGGCGTGCCGCGAGCTCCGCAGATTAATTAAGAGAACTTCGAGACTTGTAGTTTCTGCGGGGCTTTTGGTGGGTCTACTTAATCAAGGGGGTTCCGCTTCGGATTGCAAAATAGTTTTTTTGTAAGAGTTTGTTGGATTCGTGCCGTATCAATGGGTACAATTAGGAGCTAAACTGTTTTGGAATTAAAGAAGTTCTTTGTGTATGGTGTTGACGTTAAGTTCTATTGAGACGAAGAAAACCTATGGTGGCTGTTTTAGGTCTAGGTCTAGGCTATCCTCTTCAGCCTAAGTAGTGTATTTATTTTTAGTTAGATTCGTCGTTTAGGAAGTTATGTCTTAGAATAGGTAAAAAAATTAATATATCACCTAGTGTAGAAGGATCGTCGGGTGTGTGAGCAAATGTGTATTCATAAGTGTACACTTTACAAACGTTTTACGCATTTTCACACCAAACTGTTATTAACGATTTATCAAGAGATTTTAGGGTTAATTGCATCCACAAATAATACAACATATAATATGGGAGGTTCTACAACATTCATAAGTGAATAAAGAAGTTCTCCCAGAGTTAACCTTTAGTAGTAACATTTGTTAATGTTTAACTACCTTTGTGGATTATGTATCAACGGATTTAGTAAAAATACGTTTTATTTTCAAGCTATCCGTATTATTTTTCTAAATGATCTTTTACCAGATGAAACACTTAGCTTTAAAATTTAAATGTTCGTGAGCTAAGCCACGCCGAGTTGTGCTAGTTGTCTTCTATGCTTTGCTAATCGGGTGATTGAATGTATTGAAACATAATTCCAAACACACATAAGCGAGGATTATTAGAAATATTTCTTTATAGTACATTTATTATAGTACACAACACTAATGTGCACCTCATTATTAATTTTTCACGTTCATAAACAAAATTTACGAGCCTGTAAGGTGCTGTAACTCTCAAACAAAACAGATTCAACTATATGTCCTGTTTGTAAAGTTAAGCCTCATTTTACTGCCATTGTAACGACACATTCAGCTTTACAGACACTTCACTCATAGCGACGCGCGGCTCGATGGCGGTCTAAAAGCCCTTATATTCGACTGTTATTTTTGCCAGAGCGGGAAGCATTGTTCCCAACCCTCCGCGCCCATTTTGAAAAAGGGAGTAAAACGGAACAACAAGGGCACTGTCTGTTTGTCCCGCGAAATATCACATGATATGGGGCATTTGTATGATATAGCGGGGAGGGTTATGTATTGATACGATGGGTGGCACCTCCAGTAGCATTCGGTTTAAGCTACCATATTTGTGTCTTTAGTCGTCTTTTTAGTGTTTTATGACGTGTCAACGCCAGGTGTATTTTAAGTAAAAGGATCACATGGGTTTAGGGAAAATGGTTCAAAATCCTTTTTTTCGTAATTTTGACGCTTACCGAAACCGACCTTCTCTTACTGAATCCCAGACCACTGATACATCCACTGTAAACATAATTATTTAAACCTCCTATAGCAACGTCCAAAATATTGGAGTAACAGCCCAACTTTCTCATATGATTGCATAATATGAATTCTAATCTCACATTATGGTAGTAGATTTAGCTACCTATATTGGAAAACGTACACAAAAACGTGCACATGTGTGGTACTCGAGGCTCCTACCGTTATACAATTAAAAATGATTTTTTTCAGGCGATCAATTGTTTTTAATTTAATCAAAAAACTCTTAACGCAGTGTTTTCTCTATCTGCTTTAACTGCTGAAGGTCTGGCTCGTTAATTTGTTTACGTTAAACCGTATAGGCAATTACGTTATAACCGAATAACACTCTACAATACATAAATAGTCTGAATCTTTGCAATTTTACTTAAACACATGATTGATTCCTTCAGAAGAAGATTGACCTAAGGTCGTCAGAAACTAACGTTGCTAAACAATGTTTTCGTTATTATATAGAAACCTTTTCGTTTAAATTTCTTCGCGATTGTAAATAGTTCGAAACTAAACAAAGTTTATCTTTAGCTAATCCAAACCTCAACTTACACACGTTCCCTAGAAACAAACTTGACCCAACGGAACTGTATAAGTTTTCAGTGGCACCGTAAAGGCTTTAAGATGCGTCATTTAGAGCAGACGATAGCACGAGAGGCAACATTTAGAGAAGAAAACAGAGGCTTTAGTGTTATAGCGTCGTTGTGATAAGAGGCTGCTCTCGATCGAATCTAGACTCCTTTTATTGGCATATGGATACTTGGCTAACTGTATCCCCTAATCTAACGATCATCTGATTTCTTTCTTTTTTTACCGAACTTTTATTCTCTTTGATTGAGCCTACTGCGAATTATTGTTTGGGTTTTATTGGGTAATGAAAGTTATTAATGAAGTGTCAATATTTATTGTAGCTACTTAAGAAAATACATAGCTAAAATACAGCTTATTGGCGTAAAAATAGGTACAATAATGAGGTACAGTAAAAATAATCTCTAGGCTAATAAAAACAAAAAAAAATATTAAGGTATGATTTCTTAAATATTTCTTTGCACTTCTTTTTACTACACAGCACGATGTTACTCAATGCATTTAAGAGGTTTAATTGGCCAAACTTTACCAAAAGTCTCACCATAGAACAAACTATCATGCCCATCACAAGCTTATTTCTAAGATTTTACGCATTATGATTTAAAATTTTTGCATAAGATAAGGCTATATTTCACCGTCGTTACTGTTAGTTTATTCTGTAGGCTACATCGTTGAATAAAATGTCTTGACTGGTGGTTCGATTAAGTTAGTCAATGGTCAAAATGTTGACTTAATCTTTGGCACGCAATAAAATAATAAAATACGAAAAAAGTGGGTTGATGCATGATCAAAATCACTAGCATTTTGACCATTCCCTAAAAAAAACTTGAAAATGCAACTAGAGTCCATGCAGACAAAATAAAATGAATCATGAACTTAATCTGTTTAAGTACTTCTCGGCTTCAGATGGCACAAATAAAGAGGCGAGCAAAGTTGAACTTTGCTGTTACGAACATTACAGTTGGGCAAAGTTTTATTGTAAACCAACTGAGTCGAGCGTGGTAAGTTGGACAAAAATTACATCTATAAACTCGCCTTATCTCAGAATGTTAGATCGAATTTGCTCAAGGATGGGAATGCGAACGTTGATACGATTGAAGACTTGGCAAGTGTAGCTTTTGTGGAGTTATTTGTATAATATGCAGAGAATTATAAAGAAGTAAAAAAAGTATTACAGTAGAGTTATCTAGTCAATTGTTTAATGCCTCACATACTTGGTATTTAATAAGTACTACTTTCGTAGTAATGAAAGTTAATTGTAGTATTTAAACACAACAAATCCGTAGCTAAATCATATTTACTGTTAATATTGATCTACTATGTTCAAAGAAATTACCTATTTCCAATAAGGTTTTGTAAATCTCAAAAAGTTCTAACATAAATTGGGCTAAAAAAGGGATTTTCCTAGTCCAAACAAAGCCACTCAATAAGCTATCCTAATGCATCTCAAAATGATATCAATATCTTGTTTGATGGAAAAGTCACAAGCAGATAGTTTTGGGAGATACTCAACATACAGGTCATTTTTCTTTTTAACTCTAGAACTCTTTGGTTCGGATGATAGTCAATTATAGATATTAAATTGTCAATACATCTGGACTCTAGGACAGGTGAGGAGCAATCAGTAGTATACCAGTATCTCCTAGTTTGATAGAGAAGGCATACGACTATTCCAAATCCAAACCTCTTCAAATAAAATCTTCAAACTGCACTTCCTTGGTCAATAATTTTCGAATTTACAAAAATCAATATGAAAAGTCCCAACAGGTTTCAAATCTGGCGGGAAGGTTACAAAAGTTGAGATGGAGGGAAAGTTTCTCTTCTGCAGCAACCAGACCGCGACAAAGACCCTTACACCCGAGGCGTCGATGAGAAATCAAACGTAGATTAGAGGAGGGGAAGATTTATCTGACACCTACAATTTACCCTCCTTTGATTTAAAATGATCCTGACTTCCACGGCACTTCCAAAACTAAAATGTGGGGGTTCTATTAAAATTTAACTTAAGACTACAGTATTGGTAATTTTCTCAGTAAATTCCCAGTGTATTTCCGCTGTTTCCTTATCAAGGTCTTCTAAGCTATTTAGTGGTGTTATTAGAAGAAGTTTGCCTAGTGATTACAAAATCGCTTGTTCGATTCCAAAAAGTCAGTAGCTTTAGTTGTTATATACTGGATGCAGGTGTCCCTGATTATTGAGCATTCAACAAATAAGTCTTGCTGAGATAACCAGCGGATCCAATCATTTTAAAGTTGCCATCGTCCTCATTCATTCAACACTAAATTTACTCATCTTTGACTTAAAAATGCACTCTGATGCGTCAGCGTATAAATCTTATGTAATTGTTTAACTATTTTTAGAATGTAGCAAAGTACTACTTAATTAAAGAAAAAAGTGTCCTAGGCTCAGAATAAAAGAATACTGTAAAAGTCTAGTCGAGAACATAGAACTATGTAACTCTTCTGGAAAATGTAATGTAAAGATATCATTGAATTATCCAACTATATAATTCCAGCGGTGTGCATTCAGTCTGGAGACACTCGTACAGATACAGTATTTAAGTGAAAGGTTTGTCTGACCATGATCGCCGGTATCAGACGATGGCATCTGGACCGTAGAGCCAGTAGACACTAGAGTTGGAGTCCGACCGGTCATGATGACCGCAGGCCCCACATCAGCTGTTCGACCGCGGCGCGTGGCGTCTGCTAGCTACCTTCACGTCTGGAGTCGATTAAAACTTTACTGGAACTATCATTGCAGACGTATTGCATTACAATTATATTTGAAGATATATGGGTATCTAAGTTCACGCCTTTGGAGTATTTACCCTCAGTACTTAGGTCATTGGTAGAACCACTATGCTTTGCAGAGAATATTAAGGTTTAGGTAAGAGTGGATTAATGGCAATGACGTTATAGTCTGTATTGTGGAACATGTCTCCTGGCCCTTCGTTTACCTAAGTCCAACCCGGACCATAAACCATTTAATCAATCACCATGTAGACAGGGTCAGGAGACAGGTTCCATCATACAGACTATAACTACACATGTTGTATGTTTATTCCGAGTAAGGTTAAAATGGGTGTTCGAGTGGTCATAGTGCTCGCCTTGAAATCTAAGTAGTTGGATCTAACCTGAGTAAAATAAACTTTTGACCCAAATTTGTAATTTTTGACATTGGACTATCAAATAATGATTCTAACGTTTTCGACCGTTCACTTACAAAACGTATAACAAGTCCAGTGTCGTCTAGTACACAAAAACAACCATCTAAAAAAAATCAATAGTTAAATCTACAGTTATGACAAAACACAAGACCGACGACCACGCGAGCTCATGCAAAGCCAATGGCCTATTGCAACAGAAGTAATCATCTAATGAGCCAATTGAAGATTCATCTTAGTTGTCGTTGGAGAGTGGCCTCTTACTCAATGTAAAGTTGATCATGTGATCTTGTGTATACTTTGTGTATATATAAGTCTCTAGATTTCTCAACTTTGTCGTATGTACCACTAAATCATGTGTATAAGCACCCTAAATAAATTTAGTATAAAGCTAAGAGATAAAAATTAGTGACGTTCAACCTACAAACTACACAAGGTTCATCAATTTGGAGATTCATTTGCAAAAAAATATTCTGTAAAGCTAAAAAATAAGATTTTCCAGAAAACAATATTTTTGTATCATCTGCTGATGCACTTTGAATGAGAATCAAAAGATTACAGAGGATTTAAGCCGCTTACATCTTCCTAATCTGAGCCGAAGTCTACCTCTGTTTTTCTTTGGTGAAATTAACTTTCCTCACTTGGGTGTTCATAACACGTAACGTGAATACTAAACAGAAGGATTAAACTGTTCAATAGTTTTGAAATAATCGACTTAAAATATTAATCTAGAAAAAAACATTGCTTCTAGAATATATTTTTGAATATTTTATAGATTTTTCCTGCACTTTGTACTGGGCTGACTTTTACCATAACATTTTCAGTTAAAACAGGTATAGACTCTGATAAGATTTGAACTTATATTAAGCCTTCCAAAGGTTCGAGCCTTCTTTCGAACATCCTTGACGTTTAATAAATCCTGTTAAAAACGTTGTCCATTTCACAATCATCAGTTCATTATTTTTCCTTCAATCTTATCGCATTATATGTCAGCGTGGTGTATTTCTGTTTTCAGTAGATTTCAAAAATCCTCGTTGTATTTTTCCTACTTCCTCCCTTTGCGAAACACAATTAAAGCAATTAGTCTATAATTTTAACTTAGAATTGATTAACATTTTCTCCACTCATAGAAATATCCCTTCTTTCCTATATCGTTAGGCCTATAATAAAATTCCCCCAACCACATTAGTTCACCACATGATCAGTTGAACTCCCCCCCCCCTCCAACCAAGGTTCTAGGTCTAATTAGAACACCAGGCCAATAAACAAGTACAACGAGTAGACGTAATAGAACTTCTGATCTAATTCCTGGCGATTGTCAATTATTGTCTAATCCTTAGTTATTGACGCCTTCTTGTAATTGCTAACTAGTTTCCAGATGTAATAAACTACTTGGGTTACACAAGCTGGCTTATTTCATAGTCTTTGTTAGCTAGGATAGCTTGACTGTATTGTTGGGATGAAGGTGTAGTTATTAGATGAATCTAGTTACGGTATGATGTATTTTTATTGTTCGTGTGGATTTTTTTAGTAGGCTTACAATTACATATATATCATTTACGGTTGAATCCAATATATTTGAAACCTTTTTAATGCTAATGTCCTACTGATTGGTCAACTCCAATTTTTTTCGACCAACCAGGGATTGATAGAGACGCAAAAAATAAATATTTACTTTTGTATAAGAAAAATAAAACATTTTCAAGCTATTAATGTAAAACAAGGTTTCTTATAATGAATATGAAAATTTTAACTTGTTTTGACAAGTTTTAACCCTCAGATCACTTGGTTATTTTTTTCTTATCCATCCAAGAAGCTTGTACAGAAATTAACTTAATAGTTAACTCTAGTTTTTACACACAATTCTCGGGTAGTTTTTATCAATGAGACATACTATATTCTATAGTTTATTCGATATTTGGATAGACATTAAGATATTATAGCTCATGTTATCTAGTTTTGTTAAGTATATCTAGGTTTGTCGTTACATTTGGGTAGTTTGCGTTTGGACATCAAGTTGTTGTACCCAAACGGTATAGTTGGGTATGGATGTTGATTATAGGCTACATTTGGGTGGTTAAACGTTCGGATTTCTTAGTTCAGATAGTTGCCGTAGCCGCTAGAGACGACGACCTTTCTCGTTCGCTAAAAAGGCGAGAAAGTTTGACCGGTCGTCTGTACTCAGGCGTCACCACGTGCCAATCACCTAACAATCCGAGGAATTGCGATAAAAACTTGTCGATAACATTAGTTTCGTAAAACCCCCGTCACAGCAATCCTACAGACTCAGAAAGGTGTTTTGCTGTCTGTAATATAATTGGTGAAACTTACCAAGAATCCAGATAAGACTGTATAGGATTAAGGATTACAAATATTGTAAGCATCGATATTTGTATTGTATTCAGGTGAATCTGGAATTACACGAGACATTGCATTTCCAACAGGAAGTAGACAGGGTCCAAAGCGGGCTAATAGGTCAGGAGATTAAGTGAGGTTTCCAATGACGTAGGAAGACCGATCGTCGAGTAATAGTGTATAATTACGTGAAACCATGCCGAGCTCCGCTACCTCAGTCTGTGACTATAATGGGACCTATCTTGTATGGATAACTGGCGGATCTGTACATGTGTTCAAAGTGTGTCAAAGGAATCATCTAAGGTGTCTGACCTGTAAGATTCTTGAGAATTTGTTAGACCGTTGTCTTGAGATATCGTTGAAAAATTTCCCTAACTAGCAAAATCTGCTGTGTTTTTGTATGGTGTTTCATGATCGCGAACGGTTAATTTTATGTGGACTTAATTTGTAAAATTGTATACGATTGGTTTTACAGTGTGACCTTTACTAATTGGTTATGATATAGGCTAAGGTGAGAAGATTTTGATACACTTATAGCGGAACAGTTTTAAAGTAAGAAATATGTGAATGACATGAAAGTTTGCTCAAGCGTTCACGTATGTAAAACCACCTCATACTTCTCCTTGGACGAGTCGTAAGGATAAAACATATATAAAATAAGACTACAAGATAATTAAATCTATGATTGAATTTGTGTGTAAAGATGAGTACCTATAAAATTTTTACGTAAAAATGGACAAAAATAAATTAATAAAATTCCTGAATAAAAGTGATAGTGAATAGATGGGTAAACTGATTCGGTTTATCAATGTCAATTGGTTGTAAATGAAAAGCGTCAGACGATTCCCGGGAGCTATAGTTGTAAACACACACTGTGGCCTATACTGAATAAAGCGTAAATGATGGTAAATATAATATATCAAATCTATTTTATCGAGATTCTCCAAATAGAACGATCCAGTCCTAATTTATTATCACTTAAAAGATTATTCGTTGTATTTTTAACACATTACAAGGGAAAAATCATTTAAATTGCTATTATACGTTATATGATAATATTATAGAAGTTGTAAATTTGTAATGGCAATAATACTAGTTCACTAATAAATTAACTACCTATACAAATTTCAATCTTTCATGTAGACTATCTAAAGAAAATGATAGTATGACTGATTTTTTGTTTTATTACCATTAACATGTTAAGCTTGTGATTGGGACTCTGTATATAACGTTTTTATAAACAGTATGGACCATGTTCAACAATTTCCCCAGACTGTTACGTGAGCCATTGAACTATTAGTCTGTGACATGAATTATCTTATCAAGACAGCGTCAGTCTACAAAGGGACCGGCACTTGGGCTGTTTATTATCCACTTAATTTGAGACATTATCACTTATCATAATAACAAACTGATATTCATTTCTGGAAAACAACAACATTTTAGTTTTAGTAAATGGAGAATATTGCAATGTTTTTGACACTATTAAGTAGATAATTCAAAGCTAAGTCCAAGGTAGATTCCATTGTTTGTTTCAATGCTCGGTAGCCTCGCCTTCACTGGACAACGCATGATTATTACGGTTTCAATTCGTCACAGTTTGTGAGCGAAGCGAAGCAGAGAATACAACATCAAGGAACAGCAAGTCATAGCCTTGAATTCGGCTACTCGTCCCCCGTGCGGAATTGGCTTAGAGCTTGGAGGGAAAATTATCTCAGATCAGATGTAATATGAAAATTTAATCGATGTGATACCTGATATGACTGTTGAAAAATTAAAGGGTTTACCCAACTTTAGCATTATGGGTTCAGTATTTTATTCGTAGGTGTCCCCAGTGTGCGATGTTGTAGATGTTAGAGTGTTCATGACTACCATCAGTGACCCTATAACTAGAAAGTTTCTCGGTCAGTGGCCCTGTATTGTATGTAGATACCGTGACCTCATCCTCTACCCTCTACAGTAGCAGCTCTACACGAGGTGTCCCCAGTGTGTGATGTTGTAGATGTTATAGTGTTCACGACTACTATCAGTGACCCTCTAACCAGACAGTTTCTCGGTCAGTGGCCCTGTATTGTATGTAGATACTGTGACCTCATCCTCTGCCCTCTACAGTAGCAGCTCTACACGAGGTGTCCCCAGTGTGTGATGTTGTAGATGTTAGAGTGTTCACGACTACTATCAGTGACCCTCTAACCAGACAGTTTCTCGGTCAGTGGCCCTGTATTGTATGTAGATACTGTGACCTCATCCTCTGCCCTCTACAGTAGCAGCTCTACACGAGGTGTCCCCAGTGTGTGATGTTGTAGATGTTAGAGTGTTCACGACTACTATCAGTGACCCTCTAACCAGACAGTTTCTCGGTCAGTGGCCCTGTATTGTATGTAGATACTGTGACCTCATCCTCTGCCCTCTACAGTAGCAGCTCTACACGAGGTGTCCCCAGTGTGTGATGTTGTAGATGTTAGAGTGTTCACGACTACTATCAGTGACCCTCTAACCAGACAGTTTCTCGGTCAGTGGCCCTGTATTGTATGTAGATACTGTGACCTCATCCTCTACCCTCTACAGTAGCAGCTGTACACGAGGTGTCCCCAGTGCGTGATGTTGTAGATGTTGGAGTGTTCATGACTACTATCAGTGACCCTCTAACCAGACAGTTCCTCGGTCAGTGGCCCTGTATTGTATGTAGATACCGTGACCTCATCCTCTACCCTCTACAGTAGCAGCTCTACACGAGCTGTCCCCAGGGTGTGATGTTATAGATGTAGAGTGTTTAAGGTTAAATCTTTTAATTATTGAAAGAACTAGTCATTAGCCTACATCCCTATTTTAAGATGCCACACTTCCTTAGTTGAAGTAAGCCACCAACAGACTGCGCTGATATATTGCAATGAATTCTGTTCAGTACTTGGACTTTCCAACCAATTCTAACTTATAGGTGTTGTTATTGTAAACTAAACCATCTTATATACCTCAGTAAATATTTTAGTAACAAAAAATAAGGTAGAAAATAAAATTTTAGACTCTAGCACACTCTGTAGCAGGCTAACAGAACTTCTATTTTTAATACACAATTGCCGACAGCTGGTCCATATAGATAGGATATCCACTTTAATATGTATGGATTTCCTAAAGGGGTTTGCTGAAAGTCAATGATGTTATAATACCACATTTACTTTAGGTTAAGTCCTTGGATCTTTGCAATGCGTTAAACCCTTTACCCTGTAACTTGTGTCAGTCAACCACATTTCTTATTTAATATTCTTCAATAACCCTAGTTTAAGGACACTCAAGCTATGATACGCATTCAGATTATTCTTTTGAAGATATGTATGATATTTTGAATGATCCTTTCATAATATTTACCTTCCGACCTCTTTTGAGCACCAAGATATAACGGCGATTTCGTGACTCACATTTTCCATGTCATGATTTTTATTTGATGTAGGGACCTACATAGGCCTACTCTGATAGCTTTTTGTTTACATTATAGTGGTAGGAATCTTTTGAGATAGTTATGCCATTGCATATATTTTGAGATAATAATGAAAAATCATTCATAAAACATCATTCTTGAGCATCTTAATTTTGTGTAAGAGAACTAAATAAATCAAACTTACTCAATCAATGTGAAACGTATTTTAGTCTTTTTGAGTCCAGCTTTAAAAAATTAGGACTTGTGATGGTATATTTCTTGTTAAAGCTTCAAAGCGATCTTTTAAGCCCCCCGTTGAGCTATCAACGGAGTGCGGGAAATATTTTGTCTTGCTACCAACGTCTAAGATACTAAACATCAACATAAGAACATATTTTAAGTCATAATTATTTGCATTGTCCTTAATATAACCTTGAGTAAAATGTATAGGAACTTGAGACTTGATCGAGAAAAAAACTGTATGAATACCATAAAATCTATTTTCTTTAACATACATCTTGTGACAGCGAAGAAATGCAGATCCATAAAATATTTGCTATACTGAAATAATATATTATCACATCGGTAACACATAATTCTGTTTTGCTTGTAGATTGTGAGGTGGAATTGGTGTTTGGGGGAGATATATTGTTGTGATTTTTCTTCCCCAACGGAATATCGTAGACTTGCCAATGCACTGTGCCAACAGGGGCAAAACCACCCAGTAAAATATAGGTCGTTGTATACATGTAAATCCTCATTGGTGTAATCCTGCCATCTTGATCTAATGTGTACTTATAATTTATAATCGTATGAAAAGATATTTCTCAATTCTCAAAATTAGCAAAGTAAGTTTAAAAAAGTGTATGTCGTTGAAAGTGGTGCTCACCAAACTAAATACTGCCTTTCTTGTCTTATTTTTCTTCTTCAGATCTTTAATTTTATCTAACTTCGTGCTCCACTGAAGTTGTATTATCCATTTACGTAATAGTATATTTCATCACCAGGGCTAACCTCTCAAAACTACTTGTAACTTGTTTTCAATTTAACATGCTAATGGAAACAAGCAGCTGTTTAGTAGGTAAGTGATTCATTCGTTTCGTCTATTACGATTGTGTTACACTACATTTAATACCATCGATATGTTGAGCAATCGACAACAATATAATAGGCGAAAACCAAATCAATTGATCGATCGATGCGATTGCCACAATAGAAATGTACAACTGTTTACAACAGCTGATTCCCTAGAGACTAAAAATGATTTTTGCTCCCTAGAGAGTGTAAATGCTACTTTAGACCCGCAACACATGCATAAAAAACGGCTGTTTTTTCTGCAGTATGACGAAACCCTGTTTTAACCAGGGCACTAACTACTTCAGGCATTTTTGATCCGTACGCAGGTTTTAACGGAATAAACATGCAGTACTAACATCTCCTGTAATATATTCTAGTTGTAAAATTAGTTTTTTAATTGATAGTTCATGGACCAGTAAAGCTCGATCAATTTTAAACCTAGCATACAAACTTGTTGAAAAATTATTCGTCATGTTGTTTTCGTTTTTAGAGTGTAGTGTACCCGCTCACATATCTTAAGAATCAACTGAAATTTCTTGATTTTCAATTAGCCACGTCACCCAAAATTTGATGGTTAACTAAATAGCCAAAGTCACCGTCGGATGGACTACAGTTTAACATTATCAAGGCGCAAGGGATCGCTCCACTTCCATAAATTGGAACGCTTTCTCCCCCGATTATGATAATACCTCTATAGTAACAGCGAAAGTAACAGTGATTGCCTTGAGATACATTATGATTCGACGCCGTTGTAAACCTGATTGGCTTGATGAATATGACGGTTACGAAATATGCATTAATGTCAAGGTTGTTGTACAGTATTATTATTCATATAGATTTGTAATTAATTGACGTAGATGTATAATATACTAATTAATTGACATATTTATATACCTAACTCGTTGACTTACGATATTTCGTAGATATATCTAACTAAGTGATATATAATTAGGTGTAAAGTTTTCTGGTTTTTCCACCTTTAATTATTTACATAATTGGAAAAGATACAAAAAAAAAAATGAGGTAAAACAGTAGATTTATACAACGTTGAACTGTAGCGATCTGATCATGCTTATAAATGTTTTAAACTTTGTAACAACTGTTATGATAGTCGTTTCAAGTTAAACACGTTTTAAATACAGTTTTGTAATTTCTAAAGAATTAATTTAATTGACCCGAGATGGTTCAACAAATCTGTCTTTTTAGCAACATGTTTTATGTCTACGGTCTAAACTGTCTAACACATTTTAATCTTGATGGTGATATTTATAATAAAATCTTAAATAGTAAAAATAAAGGTATTAGCAAACCATGCCATACTTTTTCCCCATTAGGTTGTAAAAAATCCTAAGTAGGGGTGAGATTAACAATGATATTTTATAGGAAAAATTACAAAAATTCAAATAGTTTTTTAACCGTATTTTTCAGTATTTGGTGTTGTAAAATTTTTTCTAAGGTGAAGTAGACCACGTCATAGGGCCTACTAAATTTTGACCAAAATCGTTTTGGTGAAAAGTTGATATTTCCGTTATTTTACGGGTGTATCTCCATTAAAAAATCTAAATTTCAAAATTATAATGAAACACCTAGAGGTACGATAGATTGGTGCTCACCACATTTCGTCAAAATCGGACAACAGGTCTGTAGCTCTGTACACATCCACAAATTCCACACACTCATACAGACACACTTTGACATTACGAAAACCACTTGTTTGAGTTCAGAGGGGGGAAACTCAAACTCAAAACTTCTGTCGAAAACTAAACTTTATCTACATAATGTGTAAGAGGACAAAGTAATATATAAAATATATCTCTGCAACTGACTGCAAAACCACTGCTAAACGTTAAATATCAGTGGTGTTGATAACCGTATCATTTAACGGTGACCGATGCCGCATTAGCGCTCGTTAAATGGTGTTTATGTGCGATAAAACTAGCAAATGTAAGTGGAAGCCCCCTCAACGCGGGCTTTATCTGTCATATCTTCTGTATGAGATTGGTTAAACTAATTTTGCACTTGAATCGAGCTGGTATTTCATATGTAAATTACTTATTTGTCACACATAGATTATGTGCAATGGTTTTTATTGATACCAATGCAAACTGTTGATTGAAACATGTTTGGATGTGCACTAGCATCTAGCACCTTAATCTGTCAGAATAATCCTAGAGATTGGAATCTCTGATAGTATTTGTCCCTGAAATGGTGTTTAGATGTTTTTTTACAACATCAATACTCAAGGTATTTACTATTCACTACGGTAATAATAAGTATAATACCACAGAAGAACCAACACTCAATAGAAAAACCAGTAAACACGTTCAGTAAATAAGTTTTTTTTTTTCAGAATTAATAAAAAAAAAAAAATTAAATATCAATTGCTCTATAAATAAGAATTAGAAGATCTAATGGGTAATTGATACTAAATTGTTGAGGAAATAATTAATTTTCCTTTGAGTATATAGTTTAGAGTATGAATAAACATTTCATTGTGTAACTATATCGTCTGTGCTCATGCATTGATGTAATGGTTTAACTGTGTGTCTGGTATAATGTTAAATTAAACATTCCGGTGTCTAGTTTGAAAACTGTGTCTACAAGTCTGCCCTGTGGTATCCCTTTATTTTCACCCCTTATTTCGTGACTTCTCCCCTACAATTACCTCGTTTTACGTGTTTGGATATTCGAGCCTCCAAACCACGCGACCGGGACCATCTCAGGCAAACGTAAATTTAAATCGATTTGCATATCAAATAACAATAATTCTATAGGAAACCTCAATAGGTCCTTCATAGTCTATAACAGCTGATGGTGATACTTATTCAGAAGATATCGAGCAAAATTTATCATCGATGTTTTTCCATGCGGGCTACACTATCAGCAACATCTAACTATAATTTATTTCCAATTAATTACCTATTAGAATTTAGGAAACCGTGACCAATGGGGACCTAATAATTCATAAAAAAAGTTGACGGGACGGAATTTGCAGAGCTTTAGAACAAGTAAGGCCTATATTTGATATTTTCTGGGGCTGGTGAACACTACATCATGCATCTTTTTTATCTAGGGGGGGAAGAAAACATTTGATCAATTAGAGGACAATATGCATCCTAAACCCTATCCCAACAAAACAACATGTACCAAAGAAATTTACTATGGGGAAATAGAAATTTAAAATTCAGGCTATATTTAAAATGTTGTCTTAATTTGTTAGCAAAAAGAAGTAGAGATTATAGAAGTGTATGGGTTTTTAGGTCTTATGTTAGGTGGTAAATTTTACTATACATTATAATTAATGTTTTCATTCTGTGTTTTTATCGTTTTAAAACCTTATGTATTCTGAATCATCCAGAATTCTAAATCAAATTTAAGCAAGGTTCAAACGTAAATATTTTATTTTTGAATATGATCGTGCTATTCGCTAGTATTGTTGAGGTTGATTCGCAATAATTGTCCTGAAATGTACCCAAGTCACTAGGTATACAATATTTAAGAAGTAAACCAAAAAACTCAATTAAAATTTGGAAAAGAAGAAAAGTAATGATTTCAGCCGTAAATCTCTTTGCGAACTTATACATTTGTGAACCTTTTTTGCCTTTGCAAGTTTTACTTATGAAATCTTTATTTTTAGATTTAGTAAATTAAAGCAACCCTTATACCGCAGTCACGATGGACTAGCCCGGTAACAAGCGCTTGAGGGATTGCGACCAATCAGAATTCTTCCCGCGCTCGTGGTTAATTGCCAACCGCCAACTCCTGCCGAGACCGACGCTGAATGTCAAGACTACTTTGTTCTCAATTATCCTTTCTATTACTTACCTCTAGTCCTGCTGATAATGGCTTGTGCAGGAATATGTTTGCATTATTTTTTTTAATTTGTTCATAAGATGTGTTATAGATATTCACGACATATTTCAAATCCGATCATTTTCTTAATTGAATTACAGTAGACTCCCGCAAACTCGGCGTAATGTGGACTGGAAGGGTGCCGAGTTTGTGAAATGCCAGGTTGTCGGGAACTAGGGATAAATAAGGCCAATACAATTTTTAAGCTTTTTAACCTCCATTTTTTTATTACAAGTCAGTATTAAGCCATCAGATATAGTACAAAAATCCTTGGTACGAGTTGTGAATGATTTTACTTGAGCTGGCTTGAGTCCATGTTTAGCTTGAGTCAGTGTTAACTAATAACTTGAAGAATAATCATTTCATAGTTTACCTGGTAAAAAGATACTTACGCCACCAACCACACCTAATAATTCTAACCTAACCTAACCTAAGGGTGGTTAGGTTAGGTTAGGTTAGGAAGATTTTGTTATTTAAACTAATTAAAATCTTATTTGGAAGTAGATTTATCGGTGTGGTACTTAAGTACCTGTAAAAAGGTGGTATTATATCAGTCGTCTTTTTAATATGTGTGATAGATTTCAAACTTAAGTGTATGGAAGAAATGTTTACAATGAGATACGAGCAGGATTACTTTAAATTACGTCATTAATATTGTCGAACTAATGTTTAAGGTTGCATGTTTATTTTTATGTCGAAACAATCAAAATAATAAGAATCGCGAATTGAGAAACAAAACAAGTACTTATTCCACTAAAATATAATTCTTTGCTCCTAAAAATTGAGGAAAACAAAACCAAAAGTCATAGTCTGTCAATGTTATGGTGTGGTCCCCATACTTTATCTCCACAAGGGGTGAGTTCACTATTTGCCACCTACCATCATTGTAAATGTTCCAGCCATCACATTATGGCTCCCCCACACAATAATATTTACTCCCCATTTCTCATCTGTCGGGCGCTTCTCACACATTTTGTCTTTTTGACAAAAATATCTCCTAATGTTATTTTCAACACCGTGAGTTTGTGTGTATACTGAAAATAACTTGGAAGTTAGTTTCGTTTACTAAAACACATATGCATTTTTTTGATACAATATATTTGCATTTAACATTCATGAAAAAAATAAGAAAAGTTTAATTGTAATCATTAAATTTATATCCAAACACTTTGCATAAAAACTTACACTGTGTTACATCCAGCCGAACCGAATTTATATTGATTCTAAGTGACCTTCAATAATGGTAGAATGTAAATAGGCCTAGTTCTTAAAAAAAATATCACATTAATATTACTGATATCGAAAATCGACTGCTACATACTATAACTTAGTTTCCTATAGTGGTTGACTAATCCAAAGTGGAAGAAAGTTTGAGATGACAAACGCCTAATTTTGAATTTTTAGGTAACCTAAAAATTCTAACAGTAGGTAATTAAAAAAAACCTTTAAATGTTTAAATTGCCATAGATCGACTAAGACCATCTACGAAGATGTTAGATATTAGATACGCGATACTGTGATACTAAAGTTGTTTGTTTGGTTTCAGTAGCACAAATTCCCCAATGTAATTTTGAAATGTTACATTTTCTGAGTATTCAAGACTTTTCCAAAATAGTCATTATAAGAAAATGGATGTTTTTACAAACGAAGTTTACTCAACACATCACATCCAACTCGTTTCGTTTACAATAAAACTTTGCCAAACTCTTGTAATGTCCGTCTAACAGCAAAGTTCTACTTCGCTCGCTTCTTTATTTCTGCCACCCGACTCCGAGGAACTTGCAACTCCGCCATTAAGCTGATTACGGGGCCATTTATTTGACAGAGTTAGGTGTAACTTTAACGGGATGTTATTTTGAAGGCGAACTCATAAGTGTATTGGCAGTTATGATATAGGCTAGAGTTTACTTAAAATTTGGTAAAAAAACTGTTACAGGTATCTTCATAGTTGGAAGTAACATTCGTTCGACAAAATAATAGTAATTTTTCCATTTATAATAAATATACACAGTATGCAAAGTTTAGCGCTTACTTTGCATACTGGTGCCTTTAGAATTAATACGTGTCCAACTAATCGATTTTCAATTAGTTTAACTATTTAAGATAAAAAATACCCCCGCCGCAGCAAACCTGCCGACTAAGCGAATTTCCATTTGTCTGAATTGTTAAATATATTTTAATAACATTAGGTTTAACGAGTACCTAGGTTTGCTGCTACAAGGAAACTAATAAAGTGTGTTTTTGAGTAAAATATTGATAGCTTAGTACAAAATAAATAAATTTGCCAAGTTTGATCAAAATATATCCATAAACAAGCAAACTACAACATTTGACAATATTCTCCATAAGAATAACATGGGAATTTTAAATTTACAATTTTTTTAATTTTCTCCGTTACTAATAATCGAACAAAAATACTTTTATATACTAAATTATTTGTTTTTTTAAGCTCTTTAAAAAGGTCTAAAGAGAAATCGGGAAATTTTGTGTTTTGAGGGTCAAAAGTGAGAAAAACCAATTTTTACCCCATAAAACCCCCCAAAAAGCCCCATTCCCATGGTCCGATCGTGCTGGTTCGCGAACTCATTCAAGTTTATCCCGCTTTACACCTTTAAACCAAATTTCATCAAAATCGGACAAAAATTACTCAAGTTATCGCGTTCACGGACGTATATATATATATATATATATATATATATATATATATATAAGTCTATATATATATATATATATACATATATAAAAATTTGAACGAATGGTGTTTTTGGCCTCTGGGGACATCAAAATGAAAAAGTAAATCGGTCCAGGGTCTAGGTCTTACCGTGCCACCTACGGTAATAGCTACTTCCCTATAGGGAAATTCGCTAAAAAACGCGACAAAGAACTCTACCGCTACGTTATTCAGCACCTACAGCACCTAACCAAAACAAACTTATTCAATAGCAACAATTGTGATATAGCAGAAAAGTATCCGAAATACTAACCAAACTATCCAACATATAATGTATCATTTTGAGCGTCAAATGCCTAAAGAATCAGAACACTTCCCAGATAGCGTTAGTCAACTCCCGATTCCCAATACCCAATAAAGTGAGCTGAGATTCTATCATGAACCCAATCTTTGTCTTTATCCGATAGGCCATAACGAGAGAATCTGTTTCCTGTAAGTGTTTTCCCCGTTTCCTGATACGTTACGTTGTTTTCTTTTCAACTTCAAGAACCGTAAATTTTTATCCTACTAAAAACCTAAAATATCAATATTGATTAATTAAACTATATTGAAAAGTCTTTAAAACCCCGTATCAAAATTTACAGTAAAGTTAATTCTAAAAACAATAATATAAAGTGTGTTACTGTTATTCATAAGTATGACATCTATAAATGAGCCTTTTAGAGGTCTTTGTAGCTGTTTGTTTTTATTTTCTTCACCTTCTTAAATTTTTTTATGATCCTAAAAAAACGTTTATTGTAACAAGAAACAACATTCACAATAGTAATTAAGTTCAGTAATATATACCTCTAATATATTTTTAGACCTATTATGGCCAACAAAGACCCCTAAACTCCATATTCGTATTTCTGTAATTAGTTACATAAAACGTATTTTATACCATAATCTAGTTGAAGGACATTTTTTATATTTTTGAGCTTGAAAAATTTCTTTTCACTAATGAATGCGTACAGCGATTACCACCATTACAAATGTTACTTGTGACAAAAAGCCCTCCAAAAATAAATTTTTAGCTATATAGGCCTATGTCTAAAAATTTGATGCACAGAATAAACCAAATTATCTACACCAGAAGTATATAAAATCCGCATCAAAAATATACCCAAGTGAATTTCCGCCAAAACCAACAGGAAGGCGCTGTGCCAGAATCGGAACTCCTGCAGTTTACCGGAAACCTCAATATTTGAGAGGCTTGTTAGCAAGCACACCTTCATATTTATCGTGGAGCACAAAATATGCTCCATTTAATTTGTTGAATATTTTAATATTTTTTTTGTATTTGTTCTTCTATTTGGTATTGTCAACAAATAATGTGAAACAGTTGATTTGATTCTTAAGTAGATGAAGAAGAAGAGTGACTGCATAGGTTTTGTAAGTATTTTTGAGTATTTACGTTCGCAAGTGGTAATTTCAAATTCTGTAAGGATAAAGTTTACATACGGTGCTTTTGATTATGTAGATAGCTCAAAACCTAAAATAAACGTTAGCAATCAAGTAAAGTCTGAATGAATCTTTTCTGCGTGTGCGATGGAATATGAATAACTGTTCACACAAACTTAACCACAGAAAACATATTGGACACTAATTTTTACCGAAAACATTTTGTGTTAGATCAAAACATACGTGATTGTAGATCGGATTGTTATGTTTTTCCAGAATCTTGATTATAGAAATACGTTTTAAATGTAATCAATCATTTCATTATTTTATGCTAAATAGTATTTCTTTACTCTAGTAGGCAAGTCAAAGCATAAAATTGATTCCAACCATCTTCCAAATGCAGCTGATTTTCATAATCAGTAATCAAAATGCCTCTTTTTTTTAACAACACAAGATGAAAAAATTACAGTATTCCTTAACTATTCCTTCACTTAACTTTAATACTAATCTTAACGAACTGTATAATGGATTCAAACTTTTCCAAAGAAAGATCACAGAGAAAGTATGAATTGCAAAATAATGATCTGGGATTAATTCTGAACAACAGAATGGACAGATTTATTGATCTTCAAGCAGACGAAACCCGACTTAATAAGGGGGTTGCGTTCAAAGCAGGGATGTTTATTAGAGAAGAGCCTTTGATGCGAAGTTGGACGATTTTGCAAGCTTGCAGGGTTTGTACAGGGTGAATTAGTTTACAATGTATGATTATGTTTCAAAATTACTATCTACCATTATTATTTTCACATTAATTTTATCTAGTTTTCAGTTGCATAATGAATGAAGTGTTGTGATGTATATACCCCTGAAACAGTGGGACATTATTCCAAATCAGATGCATTGAAAATGTTTTGGTTACATATATATTTACTAATTTATATTAGGTTTGAACAAACACGGAATTATAGAAAACTTAAATTAAATATTAGTAATCATTTTAGTATATTCCTTTAACAGTTGTACTTATCTTTAAATCGCTTAATCTTAAACATGTATATTAGGCTACCAGAGATTTGATAGCATCAATATACAATGCAGTTAGTCAACTTAAGAATTGTCTGCCAATTAAATATTGTCAGCCGTATAACTCATTCAGCTGAAATAAAACTTAAAAATTGCAAAGAAATACAACAGTCTAAGGAATCATACCAGTGAATTGTTGTTTTTAAAGTTTTCTCAATATATATTATGGAAACAACGTTTAGAATGTTATCGCAATTCTTGATGTAGTTGAAATAAAACTAACAATCATGTTCCTTTGCTTTGATTAGTTTGACTTTTCAAATGTCGATACTAAACAAATTAAAATACAATTAAGATTTTAAAGAACACTTAAACCTTTTTTCATGGGACGGTCATTGGCAGGAAAGTGTGTTTTTTTACCACAGACATGGGAATGGTTAACTGACATTTTTCTGTACCGTCATCACCATGGCAACACCAGATGCAGGATGGTTGGAGGACATTTCCACGATGTCTGATAAGGAAGCTGTCGGCAGATCAAAGTATTGAGTCCCTATACGTGACTTGACTATGTGTATAGACTACTGTATTGTTCACCTTTGGTATGTGAGAAAATGGGAAAACCGTCTTCCTACTCAGTTGTCTTTGACAAAGAAAAACGTCAAGAAAAATTAGTTTCATTTTTAAAGCCAGACTCCGTACGAACATGAAATGAGTTTCTTTATTGCAAAATAGTTTTTGTACATATTTTTGGGAATTACCTCCTTTTGAAATTGATTTGTTTAAAGAATTGGGCTAAACATTATTTTAAAATTGTATTTTTTTGTATACATAAGAGTTTTGTGTGTAAACGAAAGAAGGACATATAGTCTTGTAATTATTAAAACTTTAAGTGGTTGAAAACGAAGAAAATAGTAAATTGACTATGTCTAAAGTTAAAACATACGTATATGAGTAAGCAAAAAACACATTTACGCTAAATAAATTGCAGTTTAATGGTTTATCCACCCTCTAGCGTAGCGTGCAGTGGTTACCTCCTAATTCCATGTCATACAAAATACTTATGAAACGCATCTCAATAACCCTACTTTCCCTTCAGTTACCTAACAATGTACATGTTCTCTCACTGATTTGAGAAAGCAAAGTGGCCAATTCGCTCAACATTGTCTCACTCTAATTACTTTGTCTCACTCCAGATTTGCAACGTGAAGGCACGAAATAGTGAGCGCGTAACATGCAGACATGTCGTATGCGCGCGAAATACGTTGGCAGCACTGGCTGTAAATCAGCTGGTCAGCGGTTGTACTGTTGTATCATTAAATGTCATATTAAAAGTTCACTTCTGTGTAAAAATATGCTACGTTTCATCACTAATTTATTTGTTTTATGGTAACTGTATGAAAAATATAATGAGCAACACGAGTGCAAATTGCAATTGCCTCACTCGAGTAACTATTCCTAAGTGTTTCTCTCGAGTGAGTCAATTGCTCACTTTACTCACTAGTTGCACAAATAACTATTGCTCAATTATTGTTGGGTAACTTTTATTCATTAAACACATTTTTTTTATTCGACGGGTTTTCTTCGAGATAGACTATAAATAACAAGTAAAACTCACGTGTAAACGGATGTGGAAAAGTAAATTGTATTTGCCGAAACGAGAGGGAACCCAAATTTATGATATTTGGTCTGCGAACATCGATGTGGTAAATGGTGAACCTATCCTCGCTGGGGAAATTGGAAGAGTGATTTACACACTTAAACTCTCACATTCGGTGAGTACGTGCTCCGTGTGTTCTGGCGTGGGATGTGGATTTCTGACAACCAGCGGCAAAAAGGAAAATATTTCTAGTATATTTCATTTGGAGCTAGCTGGTCTGGTGGTAGATCGTGGGACTTCGGTCTTGAGGTCCCGGGTTCAAATCCCGCCAACCACTAATGGGATTTTTCGAATTGATTACGCCACAATCCCTAAGGTCCAGCGTGAAGTAACGTGAAAAACTATTCTGGGCTAAAACCTAGTGCCCTAGAAGAAGAAAGCTATTTCTTTTTCAATTCCGTAATTGTTATGTCTTGAATTGTGATTTAAGAAAGTTAATGCTTGCTGAACAGTTCGATTAAGATAAAACATGTATGATCTTGCTGTCAAATAAAAAAAAGCCATAGCAGAAATTCAAAACTTCAAGGGAACCGACCACACCTAAATTGGTTACTCTTAGGTTAGGTTACGTTAGATTATCTTCCGGTTATTTTATCCTAACCTAACCTAACCTAGGTGTGGTAACCTAAGCCAATTTAGGTGGTATTTTACCGACCACACATAAATTGGTTACCCTTAGGTTAGGTTGGGTTACCATATCCTAAAACCTAACCCAATTTAGTTGTAATCGGTATAATACCAAAGTACCATTTAGGATACCGAAAGTGTCGATCAAAATATGACAGGGCATGTATGTTGACGATCGCTTCAAAGTCTAAAGCCAAAGCTGTCAACATGGACTAGACAATGTTCAACGATAAACGCTCTGCGTTTAAACTAATGTATTTCAAAGATTTCGCATATATCTGAACTCTCCTTTTGGTTTCTAAATTCACAAACGTAAAGGGAAAATTCTAAAACTGACTTTTGAATCAGCTAAAATTACTAAAACAATTTTAAACATCAATTGTTTACTCTATCATTGTGGTTGTATTTAATACTTTTAAATTTTTTAGTAACTTCATTACTTGTGATAGAAAAAACTTCGATCTTTGTAGTAACAGTTCTTGACAAAGACCATACAACTGATTGAGATACAAACCTTTTTGTCTTTACAGTAAGAAGTATCCAATTATGGTTATAAATAATACACTTTTAACTGAAGAAGAAGTAAAAGACGAAGTAGGATTGTGATTCAGTGGTGGTCCTAATGCTGAGTTCGCACTTCCAATTAACCGCGCGCGCGGGAAGAATTCTGATTGGTCCTCACAACTCAGGGGTTGTTTTTCTTTCTCTTTTCATTTTCTCGCACTTAAAATATATGAGCAAGGTAAATCAGAACAAATAACTTTGTTCACCTTGTGTTTTTACTAGTTAAAGACGTGAGCACAGGAAAATTATGTAGCCTAAAATTTTATTTTTGTCTACATAAGTGACATAACCTAATAAATTATGTGGTAGGTTTGTTTAGTATGTGATTGTCTTTGTTAGCACAACATATGTTTCTGCGATGACTAATTAACGAAAGATGTAATAGTACTGTACTTTGAAATATGTCGAATCTTATTCTCTGTTGAAATATAAAAGGGGAAATATATATTTATATGTGGTACAGTACAATTCTTTGGCATTAAGGTTTATTTTGAGTATATATTTTTGGAATTCTCCGTATACAGTGGATTTTTTTGGCCTAGGTATAAAGTCTAATAAAGATGGTATGTATGGATATTTAAATTGATTGACCTGTCAATGTAAAAACGTTTAACCATATTCTTAGCTATAAAGAGATTACATTAGATCAAATCTAGAATCAATAAAAAGATAAAAAGTTATCTATATATATCTTTTTTACATCTTCAGCTATTTTCAATCTCAGCTTTAAGGTCTTTCTGGCAATACTCAAACTTGTTCTAGACTTCTACATTTAGCACCTCCAGTATTCAATTATACCCAAAATACAGCATAGGATGAGGGTGGGGGCCGATAAAAACCAAGGCAAACTCCTTCGGAACCGGCGGCGGCAGTCTCGAAGTCCCAGGATAAATTAAAAGTATAATGATGGTTCGGGACGGTCGGGTCGCGTGGTCTAAAGGAGGTCTCGAATTTCCGGACACGTAAAACGCAAGTAATTGTCGGTAATTATAGGGGAGAAGTCACGACAGGGGGGTAATGAGGGGGGGCGAAAATGGCGGTAAATCGAAGTCTAACAGGACGAGCTTCTGGACAACTTGCGGGTGATTGGCGTCAGCTGTAGATAACAACCTTGGGATATTGGCAGGTGCCGTTATCCTATTGGAGAGAATAACTAGTAGGATAGACCTACTTTGAGATTTAGCTATTTGTTAATGCGCAAAGTACGTTTTTTCTGCTCGAAAACTGTAGATGGCCTTACATTTTCGAGTGCGGCAATGACTGTTTGTGCTCGTAACACAGACTCGATTTTTCCTACCACCATAATTAACTTATAATACACTGATTTACTTTTTAGTCGTATACTATATAAAATGCCATTTAAGTCATGCTTCCTGTTTAGGTTATGCTATTTGCTTCGGTTGTTAACGTACCTGATCCGTGTTTGTGGTTGGTGTAGAAACAACTGTGAAATCAGCTGATTAGCAAGCGGAAATTATCCCTTCCCGCTCTAGAGCGTAAATGAGAGATTTTGCGTACTGTTTACAGATGTTTCAATGTGATAATCTCCATGTAGTGGTAGGAAAACATTTTGTTTAAGTGAGGAAATGTAATTGTTAGGGACTGGGCAGATTGAAAAGGTGTGCTTTGTACTGCTTTTTACTGAGACAAATACAGGGGAATCTAAATGAGAAACTCTCTATAACAAGTGACCCTTGATAAAAACAGCCATTCCCAAATACAATTGAAACTATTGTAAGGCTTTGTGTAGGATTGCCTAAGTATTTTTTTTCTTTTTAAATCGAAACCTACTCGATGAAAAGGGATACATATCAAGGCATACAAATACATGTCATAAACAATTCGCAAATATATGTTAGCAAATAATAATAATATTCCCGATTTATTATTTCATTCATAAACGAAAAGAAGAAACGTAATGATGCCCCTATTATCTAGTTCTTGATCACTTCAACATACATAAATTGACACTTTTTTAAAGACAGTGGTTTAAGATAATTATGTTGAAATTTAAACTTGTATTTTGCTTAATAATCACGTAAATTCAAGTTAAACCAAATTCATTTTGTCGATAACCTTGATGAGAAATAGTTTTTTGACTGATTGTATGGTGTCAATTGTTTATAACACAATTGAAAAAAATACTAATAAAGCAGAATTTCCCTCTAAATTTTCTCCATAGCATCCTTTATCCACCACCGTCAAATTAAGATTGCTATGAATCTTAAGATTATGATGATGACACAAGTTGTACAATTGTTCGCAACACAAGTTGTAGTATGTCAAAGTGCCGTCACTTGCGTTAACAGCTGTGTTTATCACACCGTAAACAGCTGTAATGTCAATAGTCTTCACACGACAGTGTTATGTCGTGTGCTGGTGTAGGTATGTAGAATATTCCCATTTACCGTTACTCGCATGACGTAATCACTTTAGTTACTTAATTCAAAGACATTTAGATTCCTGAAGAAAGTCGGTATGCATTTAAGTTATCTTCTATTCCTTTGCGTGTTTATTTTAAAAGTTTTGAACATTAGATATTGAGTAGGAGCAGTATATTCGCAAAGGAAATAAATGTATGACTTAACATTTTCTTAAATAGATCGAATCGTCTTAAATTGCTTATTATAAGGAATTAATATGTAATATAGGACGTAAATACGTTGAAATTATTCTTCAAACTTCAGTATAGTTAAATAATGAAACCATAAGACAAAAAAACATTTCATAACGTCTATTTACGCTTTAACTCTTATAACCGCATTGGTAAAGGTATTTCAAAACTTAAGTTTATAATTTTAACTTTTAAGTTTTAAGCCTAGCCCTATTAAGAAACATATATATTTTCACATTTCTTTCGTCCAATAATTTAGGTTAACG
Source organism: Macrosteles quadrilineatus (assembly GCF_028750875.1). Taxonomy (NCBI): domain Eukaryota; kingdom Metazoa; phylum Arthropoda; class Insecta; order Hemiptera; family Cicadellidae; genus Macrosteles; species Macrosteles quadrilineatus. The sequence goes on from NW_026542602.1 coordinate 71,189,163, forward strand.
TTATCACAACAAATTTTGTTAGCAAATAACACATAAACCCTATAACTTTTTCTTTACTAATTTTCCACGTACACCAAGCTGGATATTTTTCTCAGAGATATTTAAGTTAAACATTTTGGTAAGTCAAAAACGACGTTATGTGAGTATTCGGTTAAGTCTCAAGCTCCAAAGGACGTTTAAAGTTTTACCAAAATGGCCGTTGGGTGTTGGTAACTTTTTAATGAGAACTTTTACCACCAAAGAGAGAAAATGTCAGCCCTGATATCAAGTCCAACGTGTCAAAGTTGCAAGTTTGAAACGTCAAACTTCGCCGGGGATTGTTTCCATGACCGAAATACAAATTACAACAGCGTTTGGAAACACATGGTTTTGAAGGCTGGTCTTGATCAAACTTGTAACGATTTAATTAAATACTTGAATCATTGAAGTGTAAGGACCAATGTATTTTTATTTTGTACCCTTATCAGGCATTTGTTGAAGATAATTAGTATATAGATTACCCACAGTTTTTAGATAGTAACATTTATTGAATTAGTAGTAGGCAGGCGATTTTCCTTTGAGAAAATGAAATGAAATAATATTTTATTTCCCATTATTATATACATATCCCTTGTAGAATAGCAATCAGTAGGCCTACATTTCATTCACATTATAGCTATACTTTCAGATATATAAATCGTAAACATGTGTGAAAAAATTGGGGTGTGGGGTCATATAGGTTGATTAGGTAAATTTTAGAACACCGTCCTTATATACCTTCCCGAAAACAACCTCTAAACTCTTTTACAACCAGATGGAGCGAGCTGATCTATAGAGCGTGGGACTTCGGTGACCGAGGTCTTGGGTTCAAATCCTGCCAATCACCAATGGATTTTATCCATGTGATAATGCCTACACCCTCTTGGACTAGCCTGAAGTATGCCTAATGTGTTCAATTTCGGGCTAGAACTAGCGTCCTAGGTGTGAAGGTGGGACACAAAAAGACTCTTGTACAAAATCAAATATTTAATGCATCTCTTGTTAGTGTCTCTACAATTCAAATTTATCCCTCTGTAGTAAAAAGTCCCCCGTTAGGGATATACCATCCGGTGCCGTTGACACTGTTGGTCTGGTATATTATGATTGTTACGCTCGGTCCGTACACCGTGACGAAATGAAAATGACATCATCGTGCGTGGCATCAGCCGTCGCCACCAAGGCTACTTGGGGTACAAGTAGGATAGAACACAAGACGAGTAGTCGTGTGTTGGACAACGTAGTAAATAGAAACCCTTGTTGCAGCAAACCTACATTCGCATATTGTATTGAAACTGTCATCATTACAAAATGTTCAAGATTGATGTAGTTCAACCATGTTAAATCGTTGAAAAGATTTTTACTCTGTGGTACAGATATGCTTCTGCTATAATCAAAGATTCTACTAAAGAAAAACCTATGCTGACACTAGAAGGCTACAGTAGGCTGCTTAAAAGCTTTATACAATGATTTTTTCCCCTTTTATGCTATTAAGCCGTGTTAAATATAGCGTCAGTTAAAATACTATTGCAATTACATTTTTCAATTGATTTTTAATACTTATGCTTTGATGGTAAAGAGTTTGACCGAAACAATTTTTAAATTAGAGACATAGATTTATATAGAATTTAAACACTACCATAACGTGTCACAAAACAAAACTATACATTTAAACCACGTTAGATCTAGATATTTCGTATCAAGATTCTAGATTCTTGAGTTACAAAACCTTCAATTCAAGAGCAGATTCTATTGTCCAACAGGGACCAATTCAGCCCTGTAATTGTCTCCGTAAAGTTGGTTAACTGTCCATGGTAAAACTTGACCCATGAAAGTCAAATGCCGACTGTCAATTTCAGCCAATTTGCCCAATTACACAGGCTACCGCTTGATAGTCAAATTAATTAGAAAAATACATATTTTATTTAAAGTATTATTTAACCAATCAAAGTTCAACCTTAGAGTAACGAGTAAGACACAATCTGTGGTTCAATTCACTGAATTATCCTACTAAAATATTCTTGTGTTTATTTTTGATAGCTTAAAACATTTGTATTCTCTATACCTATTAGGTATTGTACTCTTCTGTTGGGTCGATAGCACATGCTTGGGTTAGGCTGGAATAGGTTACGCTAGGTTAGGTTACAGTAAACAAACATTTTAAATGAAAGTGTGTTTTGCAATGTACAAATAACCTAACCTAACATAGTGTGGGTATAACCATAGATAAAAGTAGTATAGACACTTCTTTTAATCTATGGTATAACAGAGACTGGTGTAATAAGTATAAAAGAATAATATAAATTATAATTATGTTTATCAACGATATTATGTAAACGATAGTCGGTAATGGAGCAGAACCTCGTTAACAAGTCTCTTGATAACAAGTATCACTTCCAAATCCCCCTTGAATTTTATTTTACCCCAAATAAAATGTTATTGAAAACCTCAATAAGAAGTCAACCTTGATAACAAGTCTTATTTAACCTCCATTGGAATCTTGTTGTCGTGGTTCAGTAACCGGAGTCTTTTCCCGTATGTAAAAAATATTTTATTCTACAATTTTCCAATACATCCGATGAAATTGCAATATCTCCAGGGTATCAATATTATTGGACAGCTGAAATATTAGATTTGCCACACTCCAATGCACTGGTTTAATTGAAACTTGTGAAAAATTAGTCTTGTCTCGAGCCATAGCAGTCTGGTAGCCGTTCTGATGATTTAATTGATCTTTGACCTTTGCATGGTTCATGTGGGGGTAATGCGTAGGAAAATGTCAATAGTTCAAAGATAGTTTCAAGGTTCAACCACAATGATTGTGGCTTTCATTAGTAGTGCTTTGGATTTTTGTGTTAAAAATAATTAATACTTTTAAGTTGATAGGAATTTTTAGTGTTTTAGAATTGAAATTTTCAATAGGAAACATGTCTTGTACTAAATTAACGTTAATCAATTATTACCATACAGGATGTTCAAAAATAATGAAGGAAAACCAAATATACGGATTTACTCCGATTCCCAAAACGAATGGTCTCGCATTTTAGTAGCCATTTAGTAAACAAGTTTGTCACAGTTTAATCGTGTAGCCAAGACTAACCAGATTAAACATACTTTTACGTGTTCTTTCCATTGTTGGTTTTTGTAACCGATTTTACCTTATCATGTAAGATGGTACCACAATCTAGTGTATTTGAAGCAGGTAGAGAATTAAAAGCAGAGTTCAATTTCTGCTTGTATTTCATGTATTTCAAGATACATTATTGTTGATTCTTCTGTGAGCACTATACCATTTAACTACTCTTTTTTGGCTGGACCTTACTGCCTTCAGTAACCCTTGGTTAAATCATAACAGGTTTAATGCAATTTCAAATATAAACTTATATGAATGCTTTACCGTCCTACACGTCGTGCACCACCGGCATTAGAAATTTTAAAATAAGGGCTGAAACTAGTTTTATTTTTTTAACGAAAGTAAATATTATTTGCAAGTTCCAGGCATATAATCAGTAAATTTCACTGAAGATACACAGCCCTACATTGTGGCAGACACAAGCGAAGATTAGGAAGGTGTAAGGGGCTTAAGTCTTCTGTGTAATCTTTTGATGTACATTCATCGTGCCTGTCTTTTGTTTCGCTGAAAAACGTTGAGAAAGGAGCAAATATTCACTGTTATTTGATAAACGTTTATCAAAAACAGTCTCTCAAATTAAATGATTTTAATTTTATTACCATACATGTAACTATTTTTAACAATAAAAAAAGAGAAAAACTAACTTACCTTAACATAGTTTTGAATGCGAGTATTTTAAGCGGGTTAGCTCATAAAGTACACCTTTTGCTGAAATTTATTTCATAACATCTTAATGATTATAATATAGTATTCATTGACATGGATTTGTTTCCAGATACATTTACAGTGTTGTAACTAATATGTCAGTAGAAAGTAATAATGCAACATAGCTTTATTTTGTAATGTTTCAATTTTGTGTAAACTATCAAACTAATGATTTTATGTATTTTTCAGGTAAGAGACAATTATGCTGTTGGATATTTGGTGAGTATCGCAGCCTAATAAAATTGTGATATTTTGCCATAGGTATGTGCTCTGAGTTTTATTTAATTTTAACACAGCCCGTTTCATGTGCCCCCCTTGTAAAAGCATTTTGTGATTTTCCACCACAGAAGAAAACATTGATCCTCTTAACCATCGTCCTCATCTAAGAAAAATATCAGGTGATTCATTTAAAAATAAAACTATCTTTCAATTGGAAACTCTCTCTAAAAAACTCATATGATCAAGTAAGTGGGCGAACCTTGACTCTGAAACGGCAATAAAGTAAATTATATGGAAACGCCAAATTATGATTGGGCCTAGTTTTGAACACTCGGTGAAAGTCTTAGCCTGAGGGAAGTTTCGCGCCAAAACTCGTTACCTTGGCGCCAAATTTATGTAAGATGCTCGGAACGTAAATAAGGAACGCGTTCCGGAACGGCTATTGCGGCTTCTGATTTAGGAACGACCTCATCAAATAACCCCTGACTTTATAGCATGGCCTTCTCTCACCTGCTCGTAGATTGGGAGTCGTTCCTGGTTTATGTTTGGTCGGGATTCATGTTTGTATTGTCTGGTTGAGCATGTTTAACTTATGATAAGTGGAGCAGTATTTCTATAAGGTGATCTCGTTGGAGCTTGTTTAAAACCAGTATTTTGCAATGGATAACTGTTTAAGTCATATCGAACTGCAGTAACGTGTTCCGTTTAGTACCATCGGAGAAAAGTATATTGAAAGTTTACTCTGAATTCGTCATGTTTTATGGCAGCTATAGTTTAAATTTGACATGTCCATTATGTATATGTACTTCATTATTACTTTAACTTAGGGAATGAGTCTTTTTTAAATAAGGAGTATATTTTGAAAATCTATAAACAACTAGCTGGCCCGACAGACGTCGTCCTGTCCTATTGTGGTTTTATGTCACATGCTCGTTCATTTTCATATTCAAGATGAGCTCGTTCGCATGGTTCAATCACGTCCTGGTTGAAGTTCGTTCGCTACGCTCACTCACCTTTAGGTTGGAGCTCGTTCGCTGCGCTCACTTGTCTTCTTGTTAGCTCGTTCGCTACGCTAACTCGCCTCGAGGTTGAAGTTCGTTCGCTACGCTCACTCACCTTTTGGTTGCAAATTAGCTGTTGTCATAAATTTAAAAAAATAATAGTGCTGCACCCTGTTGGTAAACCTATTAACTTTTTAATGCTATTGAACATCACAGAATCAAAATGTTTAGTTGCACCAGCTGTTAAGATTCGTTAATTCCATTTAAATATGAGTACTCATAAGGTTAACATGGGAAACTCCAGAGCCACTGGGGCGGAGCCCTATTGACGGGTCTGCACCAAACTTCACACAAACCATCCTTGAATAATGCTTAATAATGCCTGAAAGTTTCATTACAATCTGTCGAGCGGTTTTCGAGTCCATAAAGGACAAACATACAAACATACAAATATACAAACATACATTGGATTTTATATATATAGATCACTTTTTTAACTTAAACGTAATATAGTGCAGCTCTGAAGATATGTACCAGTCTTTCATGTTTGTTTTCTCGGCTAGTACTATTGATGAAATAATATTCAGTTATCTGTGGCTGTATTAAACGTAATAGAAAGATACGTGGAAATAAGTGTAGTATTGGTAAACGTAAGTCTGGGGATTGTCTTTGTTTTCCATCATACTATACACTTTTGACTCAAACCATTCTGATCGTGTTGTACCACAAAACTAGACTCAACTGAGTCAATAGGCAAAAGTTAGTATTCTGGGAATAACTAGAACACAGTAAACCCCTGATCGAATAAGTTTGTCTCCAGATTAACTGTATAACCGGAAAATCCTAAAATAAGACCAAAAATCCCGTGGAATGAAGGTAAAAAGTCCCGAAAAATATAGTAAATACATTTTATTCAGGACCAACGTATTGAGATCGAGATTTTAGCCTAAGAAAACAAGTTTTTAAAACACAAAGATGATCACGTTTCTAAAACATTTGAACAGGACTGTTTACTTACATTTACAAAGAGAAACTGTAACGCTGACTTCAGACAGTAATGGATCACCCTTGCCTCGGAAGTAATGTATTTCTCAGTCGTGAGAAAGTTAAAGCACGAATTGATTAAAATTCTGACCGTCACCGTAACCCCGGCTCGGGCACACACGAACTTTGAATCCCCCAAAACTTGGCTACGCATATTGATTGTCGATTTGCATCATGGGTAATCACACGTTACATTCAACTTTTCCATTTCAAATTTGTATTTTAATTTGCAGTAAATTTTAGTTGAAGGTTTCTTGCCAATTGTGGTTTCGCGTTAAATTTTTTAAATATAATTGTAAATTAATATTTTGCTTGATAATTTCAGTATACTGTTTTTATGGGAATTCTTTTCCTTCAATTAAAAAATGTATCATAGTCATTTAGATAATTTACCTTTAATAGTGATTCTTTAGGTGTAAAATAAATGAATATTGAATAGAAACTAATCTTTCTTGCATATTAAGAATCTATAAAAGATCTATATAGTTGAAGAAGTAAAATTCATACTTACATAGTAAAAATATTTTTTTTCCAAATCAAAGTAAAATAAATTAATTAACTGATAAAGATTTGCATTGAGGTTGGTCTAATATATAAAATATGAGAATTCATATTTTAAATCTTTTGAGAAGATACTCCTAAATAAACGAGTTGGAAAAGTTTGTCGTCTATTCATCATTGTCTTCGTACCATCTATTTTATTCCCACCGCTACAAGAAATGTAGACAATCTCTTCAACAACCTTCACATATCTAATCTACAATACCTACTCACACTAATCAACTTACGAGTGTGTGACTGACACATTTATCAACCAAATGGATCGTCTTCGACAAGTTCAAGAATTAGAAACTCTCCGTGTCACTCTAATTGTATGATTGACACGTATATCTAAATGGTATTTCTTTCAACGTGTTCCCACACACAATCAGCGGCTTGAACTGATTGTCTGGAAATACTGATTGTGAAACATTGTTGTACGAAGTAATCTGTTGACTGCCCACGAGTCAATCGTTCATACGATCTCCGAGGTGAGATGTCAGGGACTGTCAGATAATCAGGGGAATATCAGATCTACAAAGGACCTTCGATGAGTAGGAGACGTTGAAACCATCCAGAGTCTTCTAAGTCATTGTTTGAATACCAGACGAAGAAATTTATTGTTGAACTGGACGAGTTTTCTAAGTCATTGATGAAATATCAGACAAGTCTTTAAGGTCTTGTTAAACCCCAGAAAGGAAGTTTTAAAGCACCTGTAGCCCCTGATATTTCGTTTAGGGTGCTTGAAACAACGATAAGTCATTTAGAGGATTTGGTATGTTTAAATCAAATCGAATCAAAATATCTTTATTGTGCACAGAAAATCTTAAATAGATTTAGAGTATCTTTTTAACCCCTCATAAGTTTTCTTCGTTGATACATTACACATCACCTAGGCTGAGTATTTTAAAACACCAGGAAAGCGATTGAGAATACATTTGGAACACTACTCAATCATTTCAGAGTGTTTTTCACCCTTTTTTCCACTTCTAGTAAAGAAATTCGTATAGATACATATGGAGCCATGTTATTAAAGAAAATACTGCCAGAAAGGTATCTGTAATTCTCTTAATAATTATTGTTAATATAGAAGCGACGTACTTTAAATCCCAAAAATCATTTTTAATGATTGCAAACAATAAATTTATAGATTGTCACTAGTTTAATAATTCTAATTAAATGTATGTATTTTTGATTGATGAGTTTTAAGGTGGAAGTATTCCTTACATCGAAGTATTGTTGACAATATTTGATTAAGTAGTGTATATCTTTTGGTAATTACTATGACAAAAACATACAGTACCTATTTTAACTGCAAAGCAATCTTCAAATCTTGACGTAGAATTTACTCAATATTTGGCTGTATTAAGCATCAAAAGGCCGAAGTACAACGTCTAAAAGTTAGCTTCAAAGGGTAGCCAGAATACCACTCGCTCTCCTTAATAAGCATCGGCCGCCTTTGAAGATATTTATTAAAAGCCCACTACCAGATATTGACTTTAACATTATGAAAAAAATAGCCTCGTCGATTCTTAGTAAATAACACATAAATAATGACTTGTATAGTTCAGTTAATGAAAAATATACTCAACTTTGTAAACAGATTTCCATCGAGACTAAAACTTTACTGTAGTACTCTCAAACCTCAAACCAGTATCCAGTAGAGGAACGAGCTGGTCTAGAGGTAGAGTGCAGGGTTTCAGAGCCTGAGGTTCCGGGTTCAAATCCCGCCAATCATCAATGGATTGTACCCACGTCAATCCTCTAGGACTAACCTGAAGTAATGTGTAAAACAATCCTAGATTGGAACCTATATGAATGTGGGATAAAAAATAAAAAGTATACCTACGTAGTGCAGTATATCAAAAGGAACGAGTAGGAGTTGAATATCCAAGGTGGGAGGAATATTTTGCCGAGATGTAGAATACACGAGCGCGCAGAATGGGGGATGTGTAAATGTGGCATTGCTAACAAGCACTTCAATATTGTGGTTTCCGGTTTGCTCAGGTGTTCCGGTGCCGGTAGGAAGTACACAGCGGCGGTTTCGCGGGAATTATTCATTTGCTGTTTGCCTCTCTTATTGCCCTTGATGTATTCAATACGATATATTCGATGTGTACTATTGTATTCGAAAGTCTATTCATGGGGTGTATAGAGGAAAAAATATTACAATTTTAAACCCTTGGGTGTTGATGAATGACCAGAACTAGGGGTATAGTTCGAAAAATATTAGTTAATCCATATCTATTTTGAATATATTGATTTCTGTTATGGGTGGTCTTTTATTTTAAAGTAGAGTAGGCCTATAACAGACCACAATTCTTTCACACTGTGCTGCTGTATGTGAGGTTAGTTTATAGTTCAGTGGTTCAGTTAAGTCTATGAAACTCACGAAGAAAGAGTAGGTAGAACGAATACAAATTGACGTCTTCATAATTTTTTCTAAACCAATTACACTATTACTTAACTTTTTAATAAACCTTGTTTGTTATTGAGCTAAACTAACCTAACCTAACCACAGTGTGAAAAAAGTCGCTTTTAAAAACTTACAATCGATATTTGAATCGCATGAAAACTATATCCGATTTAAATATCGAACTAATATTTCATCTGATAGTTTATCGTAGTTTCTCTGCGGAACTGTACCCGCCTTAACATATACCATAGACAAAAAGAATTAAATAGACTGTCAGCCGTGCTGCGGTTACCATAGGTTCTGGCGCACACCGCTGGGAGCCATGTAGTTACGGCGTACGCACTACGGAACTACACGGCGCTCCCAGCGGTGTGCGCCAGTACCTATGGTGACCACAGTACGGCTGACAGTCTATTTAATTCTTTTTGTCGATGTATATACTCTCCGTAATCGCAACCCTGCTACAATGTCTTTATCAACACTCGTAGACTACTTATAGTTCGGGCCCTTGTCTCACAACGTATCGTAGTGTACGACAGTGTAGCCCGTATGTTATTACTGTAGGTCATCATGTCCAGTGTCCAGTAGCGGCTAATTCCCCCACTTCCTCCACGTTATCAGTATCACTTGTCCTCTCGCCACTTCCTGATTACCTCAACGAGCCCACCACTTCACACAACATCAGGACTACAGTGACAGAGACTAGGGTTATAGCTGGTGCGGCTGTGATGGATATTTCATATATTGTCTTGGCCACTGTCATGGTAATGTTTTCTGAAAGAATCCCGTCCGAACCCTAGTCGTTACTAAAGTAAGGTAGGGATTGAAACCAAATTTCATCAACAGAATCGACACATCTTGGGATTGAAATATAGGTACTTTCCTGTTAAAGGGAACATTCATTATTATCGATGATTTTTTCGATATATCGATATTTTTATTTTCCGATCCATTACAAATTGACAACAACTACCTGATCGTGTTTAGGCTAAAATCTATAATATTAAAACGAAACAGTGTTTTTTTATTTCACGATTCTGAATCAACCACTCGACGGATTTTCATGATTTTTGTGTTGAAAGAAAGATAATTTTGAGAACTAGGGAATGTCGAAGCCATAATTTTAGTTTAGGGTCCCAGTTTTTTTTTTTAAATTAAGTTTTAATTTTTAAAAAGTCTAGCAGCCCACGCTAAGATTCTAAACTAGCTTTTGGCATAAAGTAATTTGCTTAACATAACAGCTGTAAACATTCAGCTTTTGTGTCACAAATTCAGCATTTGGATAAAAATGTAAAGACATACTTTGGGTTGACTTATTTATACTATGTGTAATGCTAATCATTGATACGTTCAATTCTTCTGTAAGAGGATGACAGATTAATTAAATATACATAGTAAAATACTAGGATGTTCAAATTATTTTTTAAAGCAATCTTTGTAATTTTCGATTTGTTTTAGAGCAATATAATTTGTTTTAACTAACAGCTGGTTAAATATAAACTATGGAGCTATGAGGTTATTTTATTTACTCTTATTTTGTCATTGATTATAGGAAATAAGTAAGATTAGTAGAGATAATTAGACCACAGTTTAAAACAGTTTAAAAGACCAAAATTAATTAAACCACAGTACAAATCGAGGCTCTGTACACGAGTCTTAATAAAAAAGGATAAATGCAAATTATTTTACTGCTCCACTTTTCAAGGAAAGATTAGAAAAATAACAATGTTCACATGTTTTAATTCTTCACGGTATTTTTTTGTTTACAATTAATGTTTGTCCGCTTTAACTTTGTTTGGGAAATATTGATGTCATAAAAAGAAGATCAAGAATAATCAGGAATCACGATTTTAAATTACCACCACGACTTCAGCCAGGTTTTATACAAAGATAAACAGATGGATGACATAGATTGAACACAACGTCAACATTGACCTAGGATACTGCAATTAGACAAACCATCCTTTTATGAAATCGTGTTCAGTTGTGGTTACGTTTGGGGGTGCCTATATCAGCGCCCCCAAACGTGAAAATATCACTTTTATTTCAACTATGAATGTATTGTAGTTTAAATTAACTAATATGGGAAATTACGATGTACGTTTATTCAATGAGGGTGGGTAATTATCAAGGATAGAACCATAGATAAATCATAGAACTGATAACGGTATGGATAATAAACATTGACAATTACGTCACAAGCTTTACTAGCGTGTTTACTTTTTATATTCCTGCTACATGTGACCATTTCTTTTTTTCAAATGAATGTTATTTGAACCAAACAGCTGTTTCAAAACAAACTGTTATTGTTTTTACTTTTCTTTGTTTACACTTATTTATTTAGCAATTAATACAGTGAAATTGATATAAAGGATAGGTGTGACGATTAGTTTTGATGTTAGGACACCAAAGTTAAATTATGTGTACTGTGAATTTTATTGGATATTATTGTTTTATTTTAGGTCGTTTCTATTCAGACCTACTGGAAATTGTGTATAGTAGTTGTATTGTGGTGATAATAATTATGGAATTGTTGACTAGGTCTATACACTTCTCAATTGACTATTACTCTCCCTACTGTAGGCTACTTATAATCAGTGTGCGTCTGTGCGAATCGGCTGCAAATCTCACTTCAACGCGTTTCACATCGTAAAAATTGCAGAATTGCTGTTTTATTGTAAAATTATGGTATTTAAAATGCATATCGTATAGGTCTATGATGGAATAAAAAAATATTTGGTCACACAACATTTGTTTACAAGATGATTTTTCACATTAAAACTGCAAGAAACTTTGTCTTTATATGTGTAAACTAGCTGATCTGAATTGTACACGGTTTTAACTGACTACTGAATTCCCGTACGTAGGACGGGCTAACACCTCGTAGTCTATGGATATATGGATTAAGAAATGAAACTGTTCTAAGCTAACCTAACATAACCAACCAAACTTGCTGGACCATTTAAAAATTCCGTTTGGGTTTGATAATAGAAAAGGCAGGTTAAACACGGAATTGTTTAATGTTATAGCAAGTTTGGTTAGTTATGTTAGGTAATTTTTTAGAACAGTTTCATTTCATTATTGTGTGTTGATACTGGACAATATTTATCGCGTAGTTGTCAGCTGATATGTTTCAATTTGCTAATATCGATATATCGAGAAAAAATCGTCGATAATAATGAATGTTCCCTTTAACAGGAAAGTACCGAAAAGGTACAAATAGTAATTGAGACGTACCTTAATTCCCTGTTCCTTAACTTTTCTAATTTTGACTTCTCTACTAAAAGTCAATACACATTGTGCAATTCATTTAACTTGCCAATTACTAAACGCAAAATACTTTTTTTTACACACATTGTACATTGGCATAAAGCTGTTAACCCACTTTTAAGTTGGATCTGAGCCATAAAAAACAAATAAAACCTGTTACATCGTCCAAGAATTCCTGAAATGTTTTGAAAGCTCTAATATGTAATTGTTGTAAATGTAAATATTAGAATTATTGTTGTATAGCATAGTATTTTTGTACTGTTGTGACTTGACTAATGAAAACTATATTATTGTTCCTTGGGAAAAAATGATTTGATTTGATTCAATTTCAGAACAAAAAATCTTAGAAAATGTGCGCAGTTATACTGATACACCCTGCGTTCTTACACTATGACATAAGTCATAAAAAAATGAAACAGCAAAATATGTTTTTCCAATAGATTGAAGAATGTGTAGTATTTTATTTTAACTTAAACACACTGTTTGTTATCCTTTTAAACTACATTGAAAGAACGCTTCTTAGTTCGATAGACATTAGGGAACGTTTAAACTTTTAATGAATTTAGTTTGGCTGAAAGCGGAAACCATTAGGCCATGAAAGAATTTAAACTCTCATTGCCAAACGATTAATCATGGAGACAACTCTGACGTTTTTGTCACCGTGCCGCCTGTCTTGGGATATTAATATACGGAAATAACTGTCTATTTAAACACCTTCGACTGAAGAAACCCTTAGATTTGAACGGGAAAATGGTAAATAACTTTATTATAACAATGTAAAAATATAAATAAAATGTAAGTGTATGGTGAATCGTAATGCGTGGAAATAACTCTATTGTACCGTAAATAGACCAAAATTATGAATTACTTGGATAATAATAATACAAAATGTTTTACAATTTTCATTAACTAATAGGCTAGTTAAAATAATGAAGCGAAATTGGCTATTGAAATGTTTTAGTTCAATTTAAATTTTAACCATCGAAATCATAAAAAATAAAACCATGAAGCAGTTAATATGGTCCTATTTTGATTTGAAATACGAACGAGGTAAAACTATATTACTTAGTATAAAATGGTACAAAGCTTTTGTTATATAAATCGCATAAGTTTATATATTTAGACATTCGAAAAAAATCCCACATCGCAAAACATTTCGCTAAACCTAACGACATTATTTCACTGTTAAGTTTTCCCCAACATTTTTTGATTGTCGTGACAAACGGTTAAACCAATAAGTGAATTGATATAGGCCTAATAAATTCCCGGCGTGGATTTTAATGAATGTCATAACCGCTTAATTTGACAGTGACAAGTTCGACGGTTGGTTTTGGTTTAGATTTGACTATCAATCAATTCGTTAATTTACACGATGGTTTTATAATTGCAATGTAAACGGTTTGGATTAGTGTATGACTATTGCTAATTTTGATTGATGGTATTTTGTGTGAGAGTGATTCAAACTGTGAACAATCATAACGTTTGAAGCTATTTCTCAAATAGTATTGTTTAAAAAAACATATCTTCAAAGTATCTAGCTGTATGGTATATGGTATTTCTATGGGTTTAATGAAATCTGTTATTAATATCAACCTTATAGTCAAGTAAGAATGTTTTAAAATTGTGTTTTGTTCCATGCATATAGAGATATTTTTTTCAAGGCATTAAAAAAGATAATAAATGTGCTAAATTACGATTTGTTGGATGTAGGCCTACACACCTCTTCTATTCCAACCAATTAAGAAAATGGACATTTAAAAATATCCATAAAATCTAGTCGAATTCAGCATACTCGAACATTTCGAGCTTAAATTATGTCACAAGTATTCTAAAATAATTTTAGAATTAAATATATATGTATTTACATATATATATATATAAATAGTATTTTCTGTATCTTGATTATGATTTAAATTAATTTTTACAGGTGTAGTTTATATGAATGTTTACCATACGTACACTTTTTATAATGCTGGTAGACATATAAAAAAAAAATTGTTTTATGTACCTTTTAACTATTTTTTCTTTGTTTCCAAGATATTTCACTATATTCCACGTCACAGTACAAACTCAATTAGGAAAATAAAAACGAACCGTTTTAATATTGAAATAAATTAGGTACGTTAATTTTAGGACTAACTCATTTCACTGCAGCGTAGGGTTTAAATCAAATTCAGCGATGTTTTCCAAAATTCAATCATACATGTTGTATAAATATTAACAGTCATATTGATTGCCATCATATTTTCAGTTCCTAACATCAATCTCCATTCCTGCGTTTTGACCAGGAATTAAATTCAACTCATTAAACAATACCAAGCTATCAACCGGCGACAATCAGCACGCAATAAAGCACTTGTTAATGTAGATTGAAGAGATGTTAAGTCCGCTTAGAATTAAATAATAGCGTGCCGAGGCAATCCATGCATGATATTTCCTGGGGATTATTTAAAAAAGGTTTACAGAGGTTGAGTGAAGGCAGGTTTTGATATGGGGTTATGTAGCTTTAAAGTATACAACATTAGGCTACTATAAGATGTCGCTTCAAAATGTGTTTTGTTAATTTTCAAAACGCATGTGACATTTTCAACGTGTTTATAGATGATATATAAGAAAACCATTAAAAAAGGAGCATATATCATACTAAATAGGACCTAATTGTCTAACCTTATTTCAGCGAATCTTCTGTATTACCGTAGGTATCAAGCTAAGGCCTGGACCCGAGACCGATTACCTTTTTAATTTTGATAATCCCTTAAGCCAGGAATATCATACGTTCAAATTCATATATAGGCCCTACGTGTCCTTTAGCATGATAACTCTAGTAAAAACATAAGACTTTGATCAAATTTATTACAAACGTGCAAACCTACATTATATAATTGAACGTTTTAATTGGTAAACTTGGATTTTCTCTTTTTTGACCCTCAAACCATAGAACTGAAAACTAATCTCGAAACTATTTTGTAGAGCTTAGTGATATGAAGTGTTTTTGAACTGTTTTTGGTTATGAACAAACTTTAAAAATCTGAAATTTCAGATTGTTTGATTCCTATGTTGTTCTTATAGAGATCAAATAAACAGTTGTAATTTGCTTGTTTATGGATATAGTTTGTAACGATATAGTTTTGAATGGATCAAATAAATAAACAACTATTTATTTTAGTTAGTATTAGTAGTTTAATTAGTAAAAAATATTTTATTGACTTCCTCGTAGCTAGCGACCTTAATTACTAATGAAACCTTATTTTATTAAAAAGGGAGTAAATCTGACAATTCTAAGGAAATATTTTAGTAAAAATCCAACTAGGCAGTTGGAAATTCGTGTAGTGGTCAGGTTTGCTGCAGCGGGAGTATTTCTTTATCAAAACTCCCCCTACAACACTGGTCGGCTGATCTGAAACTTGCTCAACTCCTCCAGTGATTGTGAAATGATGAGATTAAACCATTTGCTCAAACCACAGCTTCGTGGAGAATGATTGATTGTACAAATCCAACACAGCAATTCGCAAATAAGGGAAATTGCCTGTTAACTGTATCTCCTCCAATTTACCCGCGTTTAATCCATCATCACTAATCACGAAGCACATTTCTGAATTCATTAAAACTTATGTATCTGTTGTTACATGACAAAGTGGTTATCGATGTTGTTTAATTATTAGGTTTAAAGGGTTTTACATAAAACATTATATATTTTATAATTTTTGTTTTTTTTTCTGTTAAGAAATAGGAAATTCTAGATGATCCAAGGGAAAACTGCGTATTTTAACAGAGTTCCAATTTTTTTGAGTCAACATGAATAATGGGAATAATGGAATACGCTTTTAGTTTTCAAAGATTATGTTTGTTTTTGGCAGTTATTTTGTGAAAAACCACTAATATCAATAGTTAATAAATTAAATTTGTTAACTGTGTGGATCCCTACCTTAAAGAGTGATTTACCTCTCTTAATCACGTTACAAATATCACTTAAAGTAGCTTAGACTATTTAAAATCCCGTCTTTTGTCTTGTATTCTCTGTCTGTGTTTGTAAAAACTGTCTTTTCAGACTGTAGGAGTTTTCAACCTAAGGATCGAACGAATAGTGTTTTTGACCTCTGGGGATCAAAATGAACAAGTAAATCGGACCCGGGTCTACGTCTTATCGTACCACTTAAGGTAATACAGGTAGCACTGCCTATGTATGCTAGTTCCTTTGTTTTATTGTTCTATATATTTTGGCTTTATTAAAACTCGTATATATTTTTAATGACAAAAGTCTCAGTCTAATATAGGCTACTTCATTTAGTTATAATCACAGCTTGTAGCCAATGTTTTTTTGGAATAAACTACATTCATTCATTCATTCATTCATTCAATAGCCTCTTACCTATAGGGTAAATTCGCTAAAACGGAAAGGCATTTGTACATAAAATTCTCAGGTTATATCGCAACGCGTTTGCAGAAAAAAAAGAATCTCGAGATATTTCACTCAACAACCACAAATCAATTTTCTTCACACCCCACACCCTCCCACCACTTCCTTCGCTCTCCGTTGATCGCGGAGGTGGTGCAGGTTGTTGCCGCGGGTCAGGACGTCTGCAGGACGTGCGTGTTTGGACGTGTCAGGATTTACACTCTGGAGGCACGAGTACATGGACACGGAGGCGGCGGTCTTTGGAGATTTATAGATAGGCTGCGATGAGGCACATACGTCTTGGTAGCACTTGGTCATTACCTGCGACCAGAATCGTGCCTTTTGTCATTCGGGTGTATTTTTAGAGTGAAGGGTGTTTTAGGGTGGGGTGAATGATATTGTAGGTGGGCGTAAGTGTTCCCTTCTATTTATTTGGATGAAGTAATTTTTTGAAAATTAGATGTTCTGAGAGTAGACAGTAAGCGATAGTGTAGCTGAATAAAAACTCATGGTTAGTATATCTTTTATATTTTCCATCCCAGTTACAAGAACTTGAGCTATATTGGATTACTTTTTTAGTAGGTCTTGAGTAGGTATGATGTATGTGTCACCCATCGTTTCCATAGAATTTGAAAATGTATCCCTCAATTGGTGTCCAAATTATTCAGCCTGGTTACCTAAATTATTGTACTACTGTAGATAATAGACAGTAACAACAACCAAAGCAAAAAAATACTTACCCTCTTTAATTCGATATCACTATTTTGACGAACTTAAGTACACATCTAGATATCATACTTGTAGATTGTTAAACTGTTTTTAATTTAAAATTAAAGCACCTTAACATCTTTACGAAATATCAAAAGCCACGGCTGGAGCAAGACTTGATGTAAATTACATGGAGATACGAGGAGGTCTCGACATTGCCTTCAAGGGGCTTAACATACTCCATCTAAGCTCCTCTCTCCAGCAAGAGTGTAGGCGTGTCTTCAAC
Organism: Macrosteles quadrilineatus; assembly: GCF_028750875.1. Lineage (NCBI taxonomy): Eukaryota > Metazoa > Arthropoda > Insecta > Hemiptera > Cicadellidae > Macrosteles > Macrosteles quadrilineatus. Next base: position 71,206,896 of record NW_026542602.1, read on the forward strand.
ATCTATAACAGCTGCGGTGTTAGCTTTAAAACATTTACATTAGTTACAATTACTTTGGTAATAACTAACCAAAGTTTATGTAGTATTGAAACCCGTTTGAGTTGAGAGAATAATTGGCGGTGGTGTGTCCATATACATATACTGTTCTAATTAGATATTCCAATTCATTTGGCATGTTTAAAACTATAGAGGTTTCAAGTTAAAGTTTGAAATATGATTCATGAATCCAACCATTGAAATTCGGACCCTGAATTAGTTTTCTCATGTGTTATAACCAACTCCAATACATTTTCCTCAAAATTCTAAAATATTCTGTATGATACTGTCGCAGCTCTATTATCTATTTTTAATATTTAGATGCAACAAGACTTGATTAATTGTTGTGTCATGAAATATGCCATAGTTTTTACTTTCACCTAAAGGTGAGTGAGCGTAGCGAACAAACTTCAACCAGGACGTGATTGAGCCATGCGAACGAGATAATCTTGAAAATTAAGAAGATAAACGGGGCAAAGCCCGCGGGTTACAGCTAGTGTTTAAATAAGCCACAGATCTTAGTTACTGTATTAAATTACCTCCACTCTCATCCAATCAGGCAACGATTTCTTTGAGTGACGTCATCATCAGCTGTTAACGGTGCCGCGGAGATTCCAGATGAGATAGTCGCAGTGAAGGAGGCTATCGCAGGATCAGGTCGAAGGATGTGCGTGTCCTGCAAGTGTTGTCGAGATTTACGTCGTGTTGGTGGAAAGGATATAGGATACAGGTGGAGCGATCATGAGTGAGAGGAACGGTGGTTCGTGTGTGGAGTTCATCGAACAGACGGAGAAAGCTGTGGTGTATTAGTGTACAATCTGGGTTGGTTTGAGGTTCATTGTTGAGGGATTTGGTTGAAATTATGGAACACTCTTAATAAACCTATGGTTCAACATTCACTCCTATAAAATCTGTGGTACATTATTGGAGAATCTGGTGTTGGGCGCATTGTTGGAGGACTTGTGGTTAAAATTATGATGCAATACTTGTAGTAAACCCATAGTTTAACATTTAGTCCTATACAATGTTTGGTGTAACTTGGAGACTTTAGTTGTAGCCCTCAATTGTGGAGCTTAATTTTTCTTTCAGTCGCAATGAATACTTCTAAAACTACAATATAAATTGGTAAAAACGTAAAAAACAATTTTTTTAAACATAAAAATATAGAACACACAAAATTATGATTGATAATAGGTACCAATCGTGTTAGTTACTCGTTCAACAAATCGTTAACAACTTTAAACACTCAAGTATATTTGTTTCAGGCAATCCATCGCAACACAAATTTTTTATTAGAGTGCTGCAACAGAAATGTTATTTAAATTGTTATTTTATATTGTTTTGAGATACATTTTGTTACATTTCTACAATACTGTAACTTACTGATCATTTCTGATATTGGAAAAGAAATTGAAGTACTTTACCATTAATTCTGATGCAAGTCTTTGGCTCAAATACCCTAGGTGAATGTGTCCTATGCACGCCATAAATCAATTTAAGATAAATATCCTCGTTTGGCTTGATGGAATCGTTCCGTTTTCGTCATTTGGAAAATTACTACCTAAGGAAACTACGGGGTTCTGGTGTTTTCAAGTGAAAAGAAAACAATGGTGGCTACATTTTGTTTAAAAATAAACTCTTGTTAATGTAAAGACACAATTGTGGTACATACTTATAGGCATTTCACAGCATATTCTGAAACTGAGAGTAATATTCAAAAATGAAATTGAGGAGGAAACCGAATGTGCAGTACAAAATAACATAATCGAATATAATATTAATAACTAAATCATGTTAATTTGATTGATTAAACACAAACGATATTATATTTTAACGTTGATGTACATTCCAACACCCAAAGTGGTTTGTATCCGCTCTCTTTTCGCGCAACTACTAACCAGTTTTTCGCCTGTAGATTCCATCCGGTGAAAATAATCGTTTGAAATGGCGAGTAACCGGTTTATTAATCTGACGTTGCGATCGATCGGATGTCGTATCAGTCATCTTGTTTTGGCGGGAGACGATGCGATGAACCTGCGATCAGCTGTGTAGGTACCTCGGTACGTGAAGTGGTGGCAAGTTCATTGAACAAAGTGTGCAAACATACGTCTATGTAAATATTTGGTATGTTACTCTTATAAAAATATTGATGATTGGCGGGATTTGAACCTGAAACGTTTAGATAAGGTAAGCTCTCTAACCACTTTGTCACGCTCCTACTCGAACTACAATACCTATCAGGATTGAAAATAGAACCAGAAATTGTAGAAATCAAAGAATTAAAGGCGAATCCAAAAACCACTTAGATGCCGAGTTATACTGAGGAAATATACCTCACTAGGCCACACGGAAACACTGTATTCTCTCTTAAATGTTACAATGTAACATCATATTCATTAAGTAACACCCAAGCTTGCAAAACGCCGCAAATATTGCTGAATTCAACCACAAAACCTTCACTTTCCCGCATAATAACCACTAAATTAAAAGACGGCGCGTCAAAGAGCGTCTTATCAGCTGATAATTACCGCGTTGGCGGGAGATGAGAAAAACAGCTGACTACCCCAGCTTGTCAGCTGTGGTAAATGTCAGATGTTTAATCTGTGAGTAGATGAGTTAATCACAATGCTTAAATGTTAGACAAAGAGGTTTTTAATTTATGTAAGTGATTTTTGGTGATTTAAAATGTTAACTGAAATGTGAAATGTGTTTTGATCTAATGAGTTTCGAAATCAGTTCATCATTATTAAAATATACGGCATATTACTAAATGATGCAATATTTTAAAAGTAAATATCCAATGACAGTGATCCACGCATTGCTAAAATAAATTACGTTTAGTGTTATCCAAATAAAAATAATCATTTACCTCAATCTGTTTTATCAAGGCAATTTTGTTGAGTTTCGTCAAGAGTTTTAAAACTTCCCAAACAATGATTACTTTAAAACAAGCTTTACAAACGTCACTAAAACAAATTGCCCCTCGTAAAAGGTTTTCAACGAGTTAAATTACAGCTACAATCGTTAAATCAGCGATTATACTCGTTATTAGTCGCCTCGTATTCCGACACTCCTGTTATCAGCTGCATCTCCAGACGCCCTCAAGGTCATTCATCTCCCCTTGGCTGATAAGGACCATTATCATCAACATTGACTTTAATGTTGGTAGTTAATCAGCCTGATGGAAGCGTTTTGTTGCTTATCAGGTCTTCGCCGTTACGAGCGTGCTCGAATTGAATTAAAAGAAAGGATCAGATGTTTCTTTGTTGTGGGGCTAATTCATTTGAGGCGGGGATTTAAAGTTTAAAGGTAATAGTGAACATTGTATGGCGTACTGTGTTAAGGTCAAGCAAAGTATTTAGACTTTGAAATATATCTACAAGTAGATGGTCTACATGAACAAATATTTGGACTGTTTCTTAGTTTTTAGTATGTCTATCAAGACATTTAATCACGACTTGGGGCTGTGAGAAATTGGATGTAAAATATCTTGGAGTAATGATCACTTGGGCTTATAACTACTTGGAAATAAATTTACCTGAGGTTGTGGGATGATCCCCACATGAGCTTAAATTTTTCAACAGCGTTTCGACTTATGTATCAATTTTTGTGGGTTGAGAAAATGTATTAATTGGGTAAGAAGACACAATTAGTCAGTTGAAGAACGTTAGGTTAATAGTTTTTTTTTTCTCGTTGAAAGCTCTTCATGGTGGTCAGTCAGTCAGTTCTGTTTGTGCAAAACGTTTTTGAATAGTCTTCGTAACCTTATGCATTATACTTGTATTTAATTGTATTAAAGGCCGTGCCTTTTTCTATCGACCTATTTTCTGTTCTGCTCAGCAACACTGGGAACTGTGCGTAATGTATGTACTCGAACACGTTTCTCTCAAGGCTTTCGATTGGGATTAATTGGAGAAAAGAAGACCCATTCATTTATTATTACTAATCGTTTTCATATAGTATCTAGCAACAAAACTTACAGACCTTTAAAAAAGGATCTTCAACTGTTTAAAGTGCCCAACAATCTCAGACCTATCTACTTAAAGGAACAGAGAGCCTTGGATTAATTACAGGAAATTTATCTCTTGGATTAATTGATCTCTTGGATTAATTACTACTTTTTACCTTCTGTTAAACTATACATAACAAATCAACTTCATCCCCTAATTCTGCACTACTACGGAATACCTTTATACTGAGGATGAAAGGAAATCAAAATATTTAACGTTCCAGACGTTTTAACAAAAGAAATTCCAGGTCTAAAATCTCCACCGCGACTTCGCTAAATCTGTCAGTCCATCTGTTAACCGATTAGACCGGAGTCACGGTCCGATCAAAGAATTTCACGCAGTTTTTTACATTGTAGACATTTAGGTCCGCTTTGAAGATCACTTTTCACTTTGAACGATGGATTTATGCCGCTTGAAACTGACAACGCTGCTGAAATAAGTTTAGATTTTTTTACAATCAGAAACACTTTTAGATTTTAACTTGAAATTTATGTAAAGAGTATGTAGTTTGGATCAAGTAGTATGATTGGTTTTGTATTCGTCCGTATCACAATGATTTAAGAGCTGGTCTAGTGGCAAGAGCTCGGTATATCTGTCCTGGAACATAAGGTTCAAATCCGTCAAATCACTAAAGAATTTTATAGTCTGTAAAATGGGACCTGTCTGTTGCCCAGGTAGACCCGGAGACAGGTACCATCATACAGACTATAGTTGACTGAACTTGCTGTGACAGGTTGGATCTAGTAAAAAAGGAAGATAATTTTGGTGAGGAAAATTTCTTATGTATTTTAAACCCCCAAGTGGAACACGACAGGTTTGTAAATAGCTGTTTTGTGTGATCAATACAGAACTAATTCGAATTTTAACTCACGAAACAAAGTAAGTCTTGAATTTTATCTCTAATATTTTATATAATCCAATTAACTACCTACCCTTTAGGACTTTTTAAATCGATGGGTATAGCCTTACGACAAAAAAAAACTAAAATTACTAAAACGGTAGTATGGTGGTACGGGAATGCGTGATTTCTTTTGAAGTTCCAAAATCTTGAACTATATCAGATAGCCTACCAATTTTTGCCTTGGTTATATCTTTATACCCCTCTTACGAAACAGTCTGCTTCGCTACGTAAACAAAAAACAAACACATTTTCTCCCAAAATCACCGAAATTGTAATTTCAACCCTATTTCTGACCCACCCATGTATTGTAAAACTTAATTTTCACATCACATTTCCACAACGGTGTCCACAAAGATTAATTGTGAGGTCCGAGCAGTGGATGTGATGCTGCCTGATCACATGAGCACCATTTACATACATTTCTGTACATTTACATACCCACTCCGACTTCGCATTCACCTCTTTATTCACAGGACCTAATGTAACGGCGACCAACCATTTGCAATTCATGCGTGCATCAGTGCTTTTATTGCAAACCCGTAGTAATATTAATGGGGCCGAATCGTGGGCTAAGTGGTACAGCTTCGTTTAGATTGGTTTTGATCTGGTTTTGTACTAAGGCTTTTATAGACAAAGTCATTTTGATTATTGGAATGTATGATGGATCGGTTTAATTTTTATAAGAGAGAAAACGTATAGACGTTTAGTAACGTAATTGTACGTGGTTTAACTTGTCAGGTACATCTAAAACGCATGATGTTTGAGTTATAACAGTAATGTAGATGCTGCCAATAGATTTTAACAACTAAAATCAGCTTACGTAAAACATCTCTTGTAATGTATATTTTTTAAAGAGAATGTAATTATTGATAACCATAAACAAATGACGTCACTGGCCCGTACCGACACTAACACACCACACCATGTGTGCTCTACATCTACATACTAACTATTTTATTTATTTATTTATTTTTTTATATGAGGGAATAGTTATTTGTGTAACTAGTGGTGAAAGTGGCACTTTGCTGCACACGAGAGCAATGTTTACGCACGAGCCGCAGGCGAGTGTGGAATGATCTCGAGTGCAGCAAAGGCCTTTTTCACTCGTGTTACACATTATATTTTTCCTACAGTCACTATAAAGCATATAAATAATTAGTCTTTCAAACACTATACAACACGTTTTTAGGTTCAGCTGGCAACACAAATAGGTGCCCTAGAGAAAGTAGTACCCGCGGTCCATATCACTCCGCTATTTTTCCTCGGCAAGAAATGTGCTCCGCGTTTTGATAATATAGTTCCGTATGTTTTTGTAATTTTAAGTGGTTTCCGCGCCTAAAAAAAAAAATGCTTAAAAGGTATTTTCTTGTTTATTAAGATCGTAGGAAGGTTTTAAAAACGTTTAAAAGAAAAGTCCAGAAAGTTCAGAAATACCGAAACTATAAACACGAAATGACAGGTTAAATCGTAGTTATAATAGTCAATCAGCTGCTCATAGTATAATTATCTTTAAGTGTTGCCAACCTATTTCCAAGCGTACACGGATTACGTGCATAATGGAACCACTCTGTTTTGTGTTGTTTCGTTGGAATCCTGATGTGCGGCAAAGTATAAACCGTACGGCAAAGTATAAACAGTACGGCAAAGTATAAATATGCAGCAATTAGCAGCTTTCTGTACTATAAACAGTACAAGGAAGCCAACTTTGTCGGGTGACTGTAGGAAAAATGCTTTTATGCACACAGGTAGCCATCCTGTGAGACTCCTGAATCTATCAGATACTCACTAAAAAAACTCCTCTACAAAATACTAACTAATAGCCCTAAAAGGCTTGGAAGTTTATGGTCTGCCATAAAAAAATCATACAATCATGTTTACTTTCTGGTCAGCAACGTCATGTTTGTGTTTATGATTCATACAATTAAATCTAACAGCAGAACCCCTTGATAGAAGATAATTCTCACTAAAATCTTCAATACAACAAACACATAAATATCTTAAACAAGGCAATTTTGTCTGTTACACATGTAGTTAACGATATGCAATGCCCTCGTATAATCTATAGACAATAGACGAAATAATTGTAAATTAAAATTACAATTTGAACTTGTATTGTGATCAAATATTGAAGAAAAAACACTACTTAAGCTTGCCATCATTTTTACTTTTCCTATTACACATTTACCGTCAACATTAGCTTTTCAAGTAATCGTTTTTACGCTTTCATTTTGAACATCTTATTCTTCATGAAATATACATACTAGTTTTAAAACCAAGACACAATTATAAACAAATGAAAGCCATGAGGTAAAACCGCCGTAACAAAATTACCATTTCAAAACCAAAATGTTATTCCGTGTCTCGAGCTACAGCAGCGTCAGCCGTCGATCATGTTTCCATAATCAAATATTCATCATTCACCATTCAAGCCTCCCTGAGCAGCAAACGCTGGATTTATTCAATTTAATCGATAACTTAGCGGAAACAACCCCTCCAGCATCCTAGCATTTATAACTTAATTTCTTGATCGGTATTGTACTAGTTATTAAATTTACTGAAAGTACATGAACTACGTCTAACAACATTCGTATCATGTATATTTGCACTTATACTGTTGACTCACAAGATGGTAAATACAGGGTTATTACAAATGATGTTCATGATTTCATACATACATAAAATATAGTTTTATTTGTTATACAAAGAAATAAAATGGTTACAACTTTTGAAAAGCTCAAAAAGTTTTGATACAGATACACAGAACTGTAAATGCTCGATACGGGAACCCCTTGTGGTACGATAGATGTCAATATTGTAGTTAAGCTTTTGCTAGACTTTGAAAAGTGTGTCTAGGTCTATTGTTTCGATAGCATTGGTAATCCGTTGCTGGATCTCAAGTATATCTGATAATGGTGGTGTGTACGCCTTATCTTTGATGTATCCTTTGATGTAATCCCCACAAGAAAAAAATCAGGGGGTGATGTCCGGAGATCTTGTAGGCCAGTTCAGGGGTGTGTCATTATCCGGACCACCGAGCTCGTTCCATATCTCAGAAAGCACATTGTTAAGTTCAGCCCTACTACAAGTAACATTCAAATGAAGCCATTTCTCTTAAATTTCAAGTGTCACTTGCCAATATAGTGGTTACTAGGAGGATAATCGTTAAACCTGGTTCTAAAGTGTCGTTGCCCACTAATAACAGATAGGTTAATGTAATATTCCAACTGGCAAAAAGCTTTCCTGCCTTCAAATTCAGCCATTACACAACACTTACAACAATTGACTTGACAATCAGCTTATATACACCCAAACCAATGTAAATGAAACTTTATGAGTTTTTCTTTCCAATGGTACCAACTAAAATAGTCTTGAAACAAATTAACCCAGTAATATTTATAATCAAAATCAGGAACATCATTTGTAATAACCCGGTATATAAAAAGGTGGTAACTGGTGATCTATTACGATTGGACACTCTAACCACTCATTGGGCGAATGACTAGAACCTCAATCAACAGAAAATGTTAAAATTGTTGTTATAGGTACTTTTTGTACTATCAGTTGTGACTTAAAGAAGATCGTGTGTTAAATTAAAATTGCTAAAACTTACCAAATTCCTGAGGGAAATAGATTTTTGTAAAGTGGATGTATCTTTCTGGGAAAATGCATTAAGGAGACTTGGTTGTTTTGAATGAGAATAGGTTGGTTTTTTTGGGGGTCGATTTAGGGCATAAATATTGACTTTGAATGCGAGTAGACTGTTTTTTAGTGTTTGTTCATGCCCGGGTTCGTTTTGTATTTTTTATTATACATTTAGTTGTATGTTTATTATTTTCTCATAAATGTCAAACAAAATCAGCTGTAGCTGTATTTTCACGCTAGTTGTGACCAGAAAGCGTAAAATACATTGCCAGCTGACCTGGAAACAACAATAGGATCCCAGCTGAGAATAGAACAGCTGATTCCAGCTGTCCAGTATTACTTGTCTTAAAACATTTATTATTTCCTGTTTGTGTATTCAAGGAAACATGCGTGTATATTGTATACAGTGTAAAATAGAGTTATAATTTTTTAAGTTTTTTATTAATTTGTCAAATTGTATTAAAATAAATAAAATCTTTGATGATAGCAATTGAGTTAAGGTCGATTCACACATATCAGTTCAGTTACAGTTCCGTTACAGTCCAGTTACGGTCCAGTCTCAGTTGCTTCCGCAATTTCTCAGTCAACTGTCCGTCAGTTGGTTTCAGTCAGTCTTCCATCTCTAATATTTACAGTAATTTACAGACAACATTTTTAAATTATGAACCTATATTCTATCAAGTTTTCACTGTCCATCTTGTTGATTGTTACAAACAATATAAACACAACCATTTAAACAACAATAACACTATTTTCTAACCTCAAAAAGGTCCGTCAGGTGTCCGAACAATCCAAAAATATCGGTGGAAAGAAATCTGAAATTGACTGCCGGATGCCGGCAGAGCGACTGACGGGACTGCAACGGATGAGTGTAGATAGCTCAATAGAAAATCCATTAAAGAATATTTTTGTTAACTGCGACGTGCCTGAAGTGACTGGACTGTGACGTTCCGTAACTGATGTTTGTGAATCGACCTTTAAGTAAACTCAAAAGAACAATTATGAACGCTTTGTTTGGAAAATATACATATTATGTTCATTATTTATTTTCACGGAATAATGATTAAATAATGAATAATAATTAAAATCATCCTCGGATAACAAATAAATATATTAAATTCTGATATGCCATATACCTAAGCCCAGTACAACCTGATACGTCATTATGGACCAAAAGTGGATTCAATCAGTCCAGACCAATCCCTGATATAGGATTACTTGATCAGCTGACGTGGCTCTTCAACGTACGATGATGCATCGCCCGGATTTTATTCTGAGATTTAAATTGATGAATTGGCTCCCATCTGGCTTTGGCTTATCGTTAATTTGATTAATGCAGCACTCTTCCGGATTGTTTTTAATTTATATTAATTGAGTGGGATTTTGTAAGTATTTAGACGTAATTGATTTAAAAAAATAAAGATAAATTAGTGTTTAAGGGTGTAGCAAAAACAGTATATTTTTTGAATGTAAATCCAGCTTATCTATTGAACGTAAATACTTTTATATAGATTCTAACACATTACATGAATTATTGAATAGGCCTAAATCCTTTATTCGTTTTTATGTGTAATTGTTTGTGTACGTACGTGTTTTCAAGCTAAAAGACTTGTGATGGGAAATATCAAGATCTGATCTTACAAGTAGGACTAATATGGTTATTTAATCGCAAAATATTTTTTTTATAATACGACGGGATCAATTTGGTCAAAAACAGGTAACCTTTGATTGTCTATTATTGATCCGGAACAACAACAAACAAAATTGAAGAATACATCCTATTCAAAAGCTGGCACATTTTAAACGTAAAAACAGTTTTTGTAACATATTTCAAAGGTATATTGAACGGTAATGAAGTATAAAATTAGCTTTAAATGAGCTTTATAAATTAGGAATAAATGGGTTTAAATTGAATACTGCATTTGATTGTATTTTAAATGCAAATTTGATCACAAAATATGGCTTCGATTCCAAAATTTAAAAATGTCATCGAGTTGATTAACTAGTCTGTATTTCACTTGAAAATTGAGGAAGAGTTTCTGCATTTTAACTTTGACGGTGAGATATATTCTAACATTGCCTATATATACCTACAGGTAAAACATTGACTATATATACATGTAGGTATATATAGTCAATGATTCTAATGAGTAATCTTAACGAATTTCTATTAAGATTAATTTAAGGAGGCTAACAATAGATTGTGGAACGAGCAGAGGAGAACGTATGATAAATGGTAATTCTCACTCGACGATAAATAACATGGCTGACAGCTACGCCATTTGTATGTGAAGAGATTAGCACTTCTGTGCGCTTCCTATACCGTTGGCGTTGTGTGCTTGCATACAAAGTGTGTTGTGGCTTCCAACACTTGAAACACGTTTTCAACTTATAATTTGATTAGAAAATTGTTAAAATCGGTAAAAGACTGGAGGAGTTCTCACGAATCGCTGACAAAGAACTCATTTCCAATTCTCATCGTAGGAGTCAGTTTCCACCAATGGGACTCGTCGGACATAAATCCTCAGCTGGTGAATTAATTATCCACAGCTCAACAAGCCACGAATAAATCAGCTGTTTGTCCGTCTGCGAGTCTGGACTGTGTCTGTTATCACTTTATAATTAATCTGGAGAACACTGAAACACCTTTCAATGTTCCTAAGCTTTTTAGCTAACAGTAATGGATTCCCTCTGTTTAAAATAAAGATGTGGGTGACTGTCCCTATTCTTACTAATATGCGAATTTTATAGGCTATTGAAGATTTTATTGTATTGAAATCGATGAGTAAATTCTTAGCTGTTGGAATAATGTAAGACGATATAACTTACACAATCGTTCTGCTATTACAGCTCCAATTTCAGTGAAGTATTTATTTCTTACATGTTAAATGTCAAGAAAGCATCAACTGTGCAACCAACAACCAACCAACTGTCTCTGTGTGTTAACAGATACATTTTTCAGCTTTCACGTCCTCAGAATAGTTTTTCCAATACAATTTGATGTAGTTACCACAAATACAGTATTAGGGAATTGCTAGCCTAGTGGTCGATAAATTTCGTACTAAAACCAAGTCTTGGTTTTATGAGAATATTTTATTTCACAAATAAATTAGTAACCGATAAGAGAGGTAAAAGGATCGTGAGTTTGTGCATTATTTTTAACAGCAGTTTGTAAAATTAGTATCACTTTCAACATAGAGGAAAATAATTAATTTGTTTTTATTTATTTGGTATGTTATTTCAGTATACTATTTTGTATGCTGTTTCAGGATACTACTTTCCTTACATACTCTCTTTCATTTCATAACTAACCCACCATAAACTATTTTAAACACAGTTAGTAATACAATATATTTAATCGTAACAAGGTGTTTTGAATACATCTGAAAAGGTTTATTTTAACCCCACAAAACCATCTTGTTAAAATTAAAATCACATCAGTAATGGTCTGAGGTAAGAAAAATAAAGAGCTGAGTTTCACCAGGAAAGACTAACAATGACATTATCCTCTGACGACCCTCAGAAATCATCCCCTAAAACAACGATGTTATTTTCAAGAGAAATAAGGCTTTCTCACCAGCCCCGTGACACCAGGGCTAATAATTCCTTACTAAAGAGACATTATCCTTGGTAAACAGATGTTTTAAGCTTTACTTGCCCCAAGGCGTTTCATCATATTTTAAACAAATGGGGAATGTTCAATGTTTTAATGTAGAGGGTTTATAATTTACTGAGTTACCCAGTTTCAAGAACCTTTTGTAATTATTTTTTCCTTTTGTGTGAGTTGCTTTTAGTTCTTTTTTATCATATGTTTATTATCAGTGGTAAACTTGATTTATTATAATTGATTGTTCCAGCAATATGGATTTAATTTCCAAGTAGAGATACATTCCAAGGACCCGATATTGTAGGAGAGGCCAAAAGCAGAAGGCTAAGGTGGGTTGGCCACATCTTGAGGAGAAATTAGGAGACCTTGTTGAAGAAGGTACTCAGGGGAGATCCGAGGGGAAGGAGACCAGTAGGAAGACCAAAGGCCAGGTATTGGGATCAAGTCCGGAAGGATATGGAAAATATGAGACTGGTAGAGGAAGATTCGGAGGACCGAAGGAGCTGGCGACAATGTGTTGGCGAGGCCAAGTACCAGCTTGGGTACAAGTGGCCATGGCACTAAGTCAGAATTGTTTCAGCAATGAGTTTTTTGACAGGTACATAACAATCAAAACTACATGCTATGTATATTTTTGAAAGGACTTCTACTCTAAAGACCCTGGGTTCAAATCTCTCCAATCACCAGTGGCAAAATACTAAGTGAGGGCCCAATAGTTCGGAGTCCCACTGAAACTGAAGGTAGGCCGTTGAAGTAGAAATAAGATAACCCAACACCTCTGTGATGGACAACTCAATCCAGAAAATGTCATACAAAAATCCATATTGGTCTTCAAACCAATATGAAAATTAATTATCTTACTGTTTTTCATCAACATTGATAGAGTCGTGATAGACGAGTCTGTAAATCAATGGTCGCTGAGCGGTAAGATGTTCCCGGAAGTTATGTCTCACTGATAATATGAGTCCCATAAATCCACTGATAAACTACAGAACACTTCATCAAAATATGATCCAGCAGAGGTCAACTGCTATAGCATCAGACCAGCGACAAGTTGCCTAAAAGTGAATCCTAATTTTGTGTGTTTTAACGTGGTTGACATTTCTTTATTTTTTTTTGTAAGGTGTGCAAATTCAGGTCTTTTTACCACGTGTTTACCTTTCGATGGATAAAATAAGTACTTGAGAGCCATAAATGAAATCGTGGCCCAGAATGGTAGTTTGGGATTGAACTAGCAACCTTCAGATTTGGAAGTGAAACATTCAAAAGTAAGCTTCATGCACAAGAAGACAACCGGTTTACTTTGGAATAAAATGTTAGTTCAAACTAAATATTTTGTTTCTCTCGAAGTTGAAAGGGCTCGCTTTTGTTGGCTTTGATGGCTTTTGATGGATTTTGATGGCTTTAAACGGCTTTTGACAGCATTTGATAGCTTTTGATAGGCGTGTCTGTATTTGCCTATGATCTAGAAGATCTTGAACTCTAATTGCACAGTAATCTGAATTGCCTATCTGAATTTTTACTAACAAACAATTAATTAGTTTAAAAAAATTGCCTAATTTTAGCACCATCTATAACAATTCATTTTATACAACAACATTCAAAATCGAATAAAACACTACATCCAAATTTCGAATACTTTCACCGACAAGACAAATTACCCACATAACAGTTAGTTTTAATCCCCTCATAAATAGCAATCAAGAAATTATCAAGCGACAATCAAACAAACATAAGCCAAGATATATAACAATAAGCTGTACGTCGGTTCCGAACGTATCAGAATCATTAGAACTGGACGTTTTGACAGCAGCACGTTCAAGCGTCCAAAACACAGTAAATCACGAGAGTAATAACAAGGGATTATTGGCGGACCACCTCGTAGCCAGCGTGGGTACAAGGCGGCGAGGCCAAAGTGAATGTTATATCTTATATCATACAATATCAGTGAGAGATAATTTGTTGAAAATTTGGTTCTTTAAAACCCTTTCTTTGTGAAAACACAATAAAAACGTTATACATATACTAAAAGGTGTCCTGAAGTTCATTGGTTTTTAGAGCAGCCTCTAAAGATTATGTATCGAATATGTGAATCGATCGTTATGTTGTAACATGAATTATTTCGAAAAAAAGGCCAGAAATCAATCAATTTCGCTGGTAATACGGCCAGCGGTTACTAAGTGTAATGATAAAACCACCGAAATAATTGTTTTCCACGTCATAGCATAGTAGACCGTCTACTCATTTTATCTATGGACATAGATTTAACAGTTTTTGACAGTTATCAAAGTTTTCAACAGTTTTTTAGTTGTACACCATAAATAGAAAAAACAATGTCATACTATAGTTTGTATTATTTTCTTCCATTTTATTTTTTATTACTTTCACTTTGTTTTTCTACCACTGCACTTTGTCCTTTTTTTAAATTCTTTTTAAATATAAGTAAGGTTTGGTTACATTTTTAACAAAGTTAATTAAGGTATGTGATCTCATATGCATTTGGGTCCTTAAAATTTTGGTCCTTCGAACCGGATAACTTTATCACGTATTGGAAGTAGAAAACAAACAGAAATGCAGAACATGCTCAATAGCTCACCAAAAACCCACGTTTGGTAGCATATACGAATATATTCAACTTATACTTACAAAAACCCCTAACTTCCTAAGGGTGGTTAAATTATGGTGTGGATACGATAATTATCGTACATCCGGCTAGGACCACTGTGCCCACGTCGGTGTTGGTGACGACTTACTCCTCGTGGGAGGCCCCTGGCTCCGTCTGGACCAGATAATGGACCATGTTTATGGGGCGAGCAGGGTTTGCACTTAGCCGAGATAGCTGGAGCTGCTGCCTGCTGTCTGCGCAGTGTGCCTGTTTATGCTGGGTGGTTATCACTTGTTGGCTCAGCTGTAGGCAGATTCGCAGGTGGCGTCTTGGAGTCAGCTGACTTGAGTAAAGTGGAAGTCTGCTTGGTTTCGTATTCTGTGAAAATTGGTTACTGATTGGCAAGTTTGTATGTTTCCATCCCTAGGAACTGGAGATACTTGGAACTGGAGATGTGTTGAACTGGGGACGTGAAAACACGAACACAATGCTACGTATGAAAATATTTGTGTATAATGGAGTGAAATGTTACAAGGGACTAGGATTTAGCTGGATACAGTTTTGAACCATGAGACTTTGTCAGAGTTCAACCGGCTACCCCAAGTTCACTAGGTACTTAATCCAGAAATATTCTAAGACGATATAAAAATTTTGTTTTGGATTGAAGTCGTTCAAATATTTTATTTTTCGAACCACGAAACTAGCATTAAAGTACACAAACATGCGAATAAACATACAAATTCTACGTATAAAAATGATGATAGTAGTTATTGGAAATCTATTGGTAAAGCCCCACCAATCTCTTTAACTGTATCTTTTCCCAAGTGCAGGAAAGATAAAATATTGCATAACAAGGACTATTTTCTGCGAAAACCACATCACTGACTTCTCTCAGATTAATCCACTAACCACGTGGTTGGTTTACAATCAAGAGCTATATATAGGAGTTTCTCAGTTTCAACAACTCGGCCACAAACGAGTGCCGAAGCGTGGCTCAGCGAGGTTGTTGATCTCTGCCCGACAGCTGTATTCTGTTGTCTCCCAACAACAAACCCAGCTGTTGCCGCTGCAACTTGCCAGACTGACATTTGCAAATAACATTGTTTCCACCCCGAGTTTACAAGCGGGTACAGGGTCGCTCTTTAGTTCCAATAGTTCCTCCAAATGTTAAGTAAACAGCTGCTATCCTGCTGCACTTATTTAAATCATTGTGATTCATCGCCAACACGTTCTCTTACTACAATCGGTTTACAATTATTTACATTTAAATGTCATAATATTAAATAATAATAATACAGTAACTGTTTTATGTGATTGTAAGAAAATACACTTCATGGTTGAATAGTTCAAGATATTTTAACCCTTGTTTTAACCAGGATAGTGTCATCTAGAAAATATATTAGCGTATAATAGCAATTTTACCAAAATGATTGAAGGCATAAGACCTCTTAAAGCACGCACTTCAGACATTTGGTCCTTCGAGTCGGATGACTGTGAACACGATTTGAAGCATTGTTTGTTCCGATTGTGGCTCAAGATAACCCACCATCTGTCCCTTGACTCATCAAAAAATATTTTTATTAAAAGTATGGATACAAATTAAAACTTTTTTATTGTTTCAGGCCAATACCGATCGCCGCGTATCACTGAGCACCCCTCCGACGTTGTGGTGCCTCGGAACGAACCCGTCACCCTCAACTGTAAGGCCGAGGGCAGACCTGAGCCAAGGGTCACGTGGTACAAGGATGGTGCACCCGTGGACGAGGCTAAGAGCCACCGGGTCATCTTGCCTGCAGGATCGCTGTTCTTCCTGAGAGTCCAGCACGGCAAGAAGGACTCTGACAGCGGGGTGTACTGGTGTGTGGCGACCAACGTGGCCGGGACTGTGGCCAGCAGGAACGCTACTCTACAAGTTGCAGGTAGGCTGTCTGATGTGGCGTATTATAGACCTATTTCAGTTTTATGTTGTTTTTGAAAAACTTGTTATCCGATAATATTAATTAGTTCTGCATATTGTAGCCGACAAGTTGCAGTTTGCAGCGCAGTTTTCATTCAGTTTTTCTTTTTTTTTCAATTGGAATCTTTGTACAAAATAAATATAGATTCCGCTATAATTTTTTTGGCAATTTGGGATGTTAAACCTAACCTTAAACAATTTATATAAGTTTGACACATTGTAGTTTGATTATTAATACGTAATAGATAATTTAATACTGATCCATTCTTGAAAATTGTCCAAGGAGTGCATTAAAATACATTGACAAGCCATAAGCAACTGATTCACAAACTATGTGAGGATACTTGTGTAAAACAATTTGATAGCGAATAATTTCAAAAGTACAAAAAGAATTGTATACTGTGCCTAATATTCAACAAAAAGTAAAGTATTTGAAGCATTTCATATTGTTTACCTAACGCAATATTGTTTTTGTTTGGAATAATACAGCTTGATACCGTGTACGTATTAATAATTGGCAAATATCAGAAAATACGTCAGAAGCCTATTGTAGTCTATCAAGTGATAAATGAAGATAGCAAAAGGATATTAATTATGTCTGCGTAACATCTGGAGTTCGAGTCGTTGATTGGCTAATGCGGTTCGGACAGCTGCAAAAGAAGAGTTAATTTAATTCAGCGGTTCAAATAACCCTAATTTACGGTTTCCAACTGTTAATAGTTTTATGATGTTGAACAGATGGAAGTGGATTCGGGTAGCCATCTTGAGATAAATTATATAAACTGGAGTGTCTTGTGAAGAACGTAAATAATGTTTTAAATTATTCTAACATTACAGATGTTTTCGACACGTATACTATTTTAGGTGGTTTATTATAATCTGTCAGGATATCAATATAATAAACCAATCTATCAAAGCGTCATTTATCTAGTTACATTTCTCATTATTTATCCTACGTATGAATCACATGTTTAATTATTAAAGCTTTTCCATTAAATTTATCGATAAAATATTCAAACAGTAATCTTGCAGCGTGAAATAACCCATCGCATCGGTGAATACAGTGCTCATAGCAGTGTAAAATATTAAAGTAGAAGATTACCACTGGACTGAAAGCTATAATACAGTGTGATGGTTGTGTTGGATATTGATGCACAAATTACCTTTGCTGTTTTAGTGATGAAAACAAATAGATCTAAAAATTGTTATAAGTTATAATTGATTTATATTTGATAACACAAAAGTTCTAATTTACATTATGAAAACTTATAATAATATATTTTTTCGTGTGTCTAAAACACTCCATAAACTAGCAAATTTGGTATTAATCCAATTTGTTATTTTTATTTCCCCAATTTTGAAAATTCTCAATACTATCTGCGACCCACGAAGTGTTTTGTAAATTCATTCCACTTCTACAAATAATAAATTATTTTTACAATAATTTACAAATTACTTTATTATTTTAAACGCCCTTTTTAATATGTTTGTCCTAATTTAATAACCCATTACTATTAATTACCGTTTGATGACCTAGTATGTTATTAGGAACATTGCAGTGTTAGTTAGGTATCAAGCTTCTTATCGACATAATATTTCTTAAGGTTAATTCAGGAGGTCCACAAAAGCATTCAAACAGTATTGTAAGGGGAAATTACATTGAGCACTGTTAGTTTCTAGTTTGGATCAACTTATTTGGAATTCTTTTTGTATCGTTTTAATTTGTACATAATTTTGTTTTTTAACTCGGTTAACTTGTTTTCAGACTTTTACACCAATCATAGCCATTTTGACTTATAGCAATCATACTAAATTTTGCTACTAATGGGCTAAGTTGACATTAAATTAACTAGTTTTTTGACTCGTGTATTGTCTATATTTCCACACTCCCCCCCCAACCCACACCCCTAAAACCCACCCTATATCCATTAGTTTATTGATTCACATCACTTGTCTATTCAATCAATCATGACGTCACCATTGTCACATGACGTCCATTGTAAGACGTATGTTACGTCAAAACGTCGCCATGTCATTTTAAGCGACAAAAACCTCATCAGGCTACTTTGTTGGTTGTTGCTACTCTTTTTGTATATCTTTTGTATCCACTGAATTAATCACTCCGTTGTGTGGGGATTGGGCCTTTGTGTTTGTAATGATTGTGTTTTGTGATTTAATTAGGTTGACACACAATTGAATGTTTCCTGCATGATAACAGCTCATTAATATTGAAAGGGAGTGTTGGTTTTCAGTGTTATGTCATCGTGGTCCAAGTAGTAGCACTGTAAAGCAAAAAAATATCAGAGATTATTCTGTAGTACAGCAATTACAAGAGTCACTCAATTAATCACCTTATTTCTGAAGACCTATTTTATAACACCATTATGTGTATATTGACTGTCTACAGTATGCTCCAGTCTAACGTTTATTTTTTTTCGAATGGCATTTTTACGTTTTTAAAGGGAACATTCAAAACCTTAGTTTTGTTACTATCTAACGTCGAATCCTTTCCCAGCTTAGTTTTGAAACGTATCCCGTCTTTTTTCTATCACAATTTGTCTAAAACACATTGCAGTATCACAACATCGTTGAACACACGCTCATTCCCCGTTTAGAGCTGAAATCGCGTATCAAATCGTCAAGGCGCGCCCGACGCTCCTAACAAACACCTTGAAGAAACCCCCTATTATAAAACACCGATCTTCATTGTGGCCGCACAATGAAGAATCTCTATAATGACCACAATACCATTGTGAGAGTTGTCGCGATTTTCTGCTATTGTGCCTTCACGGCTGGTTTCCTGTCTGGCCATTGTGAACATGGCGGACAACTGAATCGATTAGCTAATGTCAATAACACTTTCGTTAAACCAACACTTGTGCAACATGTCGATAAGGAAACAGTGCTTAATTTAGCTTGTGCTTTTTGGTTTGGATGAACTAGTTGATATGCCCGTGTTTCGCAACGGGACAAGAATAATTATGAGTACAGTATAATTTGGGTCTCTAAATATACTGTAGAAAAAAAAAACTATTACCATTGACACACACTTACCATTGATTATAAAGGTAAATCTGGATCGTACTTTTTGCTTATTTGATCGAAAAATTTGTTGGTATTTTCATTAATATGTGTGGTAAAATCAAAACTACTTACTTTATAGCAATGTAAACATCTCGAATGAGAATCCAAAGATTAATTCAGGGATAAAGTAAAAAAAACCTTAAATGAAAACAAATGTAACTGCTAGTATCTTCAACATTTTAAAGTGATTAAATACAATCATTAGGCTAATTAAGTTGTGTGCCCTAGGGAAAGGATTTATCGAAAAACCAAGTATTTTTTGTATAATAGGTTAATAAGTGTGCGGCTTAAGGTTTTCTCAAAAGATCGGGAACCATTTTAGCTAGCATGGATTAATTTTATACTATTCTCACTCGTAATAAGAGATAAGATTGGACCATTAGATTTAGAAATAATGAATCCCTGTTATCAATAAAGCACGGACTACGTACAGTCGGATACAGAATGGGAAGTGGCGGGGATAACGACCACCGGGTTTTGCTAATTGGGTGATTTGTTTTAATTTAGATACCGGTATGTCACCCTTTACTGTAACCCAGAGTGCTTTAAATCATTAACAATGTTTGTGCCATACAGGCATTCTTACCAATAACAATTGCACACACAAATAATTGTATTTTGCCTCTTGAAATAATAAAGCATAATTATGGGAAAATGTTATGTGTTGAATGTTATGTAGCTGAATATACATTCATTTAAAATCGTACAAATAAACTTCAAAACGAATAAATAAGTTTTTCTAAGATAGAAATGACGAACCAAAGTCATCATCTCTCTCTTCCCATTGTTTAGTTTTGGAACTCGTCCCGTCTCCCTTTATATCAAACTTTTCTAACTTCCTCAAAAGCACGTGAATTCGTCAAGT
This sequence comes from Macrosteles quadrilineatus, assembly GCF_028750875.1. Taxonomy (NCBI): domain Eukaryota; kingdom Metazoa; phylum Arthropoda; class Insecta; order Hemiptera; family Cicadellidae; genus Macrosteles; species Macrosteles quadrilineatus. Next base: position 71,227,603 of record NW_026542602.1, read on the forward strand.
TCATCGTAATATTATCATTATCCTCAAGAATTCCTGTATTGTATCTCGATGGTTTATAGTTTTAAACTTTAATAATTTAACAAACTCCTCTCAGTATGTTCTTATATTAATTAAAAACTTACTAATTCCACTGGATAAGTTTTTTCAAAGTTTTAAAAAACCTCGTTGCTAAATGTTCTCAAAATAAAATTGGTACGTTGATAGATAAATCATATGGAATTTAAATGAACTTTTTATTTGAAACAATTTTTGAGTGAGGACAAATTAATTGAGTAGATTTTTATTCATAGATACAACTTTTTATACTACACTAGTGTCCCTGTTGCTCGAAATCGAGCAATTGCTAAGTATTACAGGCGTTATTTTAAAACGAATAACAGTCTTATTTTTTATGACTATAAAAGATTCGACTCAAAGATTATGGAATACTCAAGATGTACATAACAGATCGATATAATCAACATTTCTTGTAAATATCTTATCATTTTTCAAAAGCTGATTTTTTTTAGTGTTTATAACACACATTATTTCTATTTCTTCCCCTTGGTGGTGTTCTATGACTTTCCTATGTTTCCATAGTTTGCAAATCGTCTCTTTCAATGATTACTAAGAAATGGATCACAGTGTTAATTCCGTTTTGTTTTTAGTATATCAATTTAGCCAGGCTCTCTCGTTTTTTCCCATTGTAATAATCACGCCAACCCAAATTCAAATAGTAGCCTAACTAATATCATTTCAACCAAGTGAGTAAATGTTTGTAGCAAACTAACTGTTAAATTAGCAAACTTATTGACTGTTTACAATTAACATATGTTCTTCTTCTCACTTTTAATTTCTGACAACAGCTGGAGTTTCATAGCAATATTTGTTTCCCATGTTAATCTTATAGAGAAATACGGAAATTTAAAGGGCTCCAGGGCCTCACCCTCTAATTATTTCCCTAAAAAGAAAGTTTCCTGCACAACTTCACGTTACGCTCTTTCCAATGACACCAAGAACATGTAAATCGGTTCAGTAGTTTTGGAGGAGTAATTGTCACAAAAAACCTGCTTGCGTATTAAATAAGTACGAGAGGTCGTCCAGTGGTCGAAACTCGACCAAAATATGTAATGTACTCACTTCTCTATTTTCACCCCACACTGTAAATAAAACATGTGATTGGAGTTTCTTCCATTTGTTTTGATTTTCTGTTTATATTTCGTTGTTATTTCGTCACCAGCATGGCAACGCATAAGATCCATGTTAATTTTTTCAAATTTTTAAACTCATTTTTTGTGCTTATCTTTGAGCCTATTTAAATTTATAAAGAGATCCTGCACACCTACAGGAAAATTGCTTTCTAAAGGTATGCGCAGATTTACCCCACGATGCACACAAGCTGAGAAAAAAGGTTTTAAAGAAACATGCTTGCCTATTAATATATAGATAGATATAGAATATAGATTAGGTAAAAATCCGTATTAACACCTTTCCTTAAGAAAATGTTTATATTAAAACAATAAAACAGCCAAAAGCTAGTTTACGCCTGTTAGTTTGGGTATTTACCTTTCCCTATGTAGTTACACCATCGTCAAGGAACCTATTGTATCATAGCCCCCTTAACACAGAAGGGTGTGTGTGACTGAGAATTTATCTGTAATACACAGACTCTGTACTAGAGAAAGCTATGATTTTACACATGTTACCTATAGACATTATTTCACAATATTTATTTACACAAGCTAGATTACTCTAGACCAAAGCCAAACGAATAACACACATTCATCTATCGGATTTATAACTCTCATCTGACACATATCAAAGTAGATTTTTCTACAGACGGATTAATTTCCCCCACGTTATCGCCCACGCTGCTGTCATACTGAGCGACGGATTAATCAGCTGTTTTTTCTGGCGGGAACTCGCTCGGTCAGCTGTTTTGCTACAACCAATTAGCACAGGCTTGATGAATAATGGCGATTATGTTGGGTGAAGGCAGAGATGTAGGCTTCCGCACCACGGCTGGTCCATTTAATGGGCCTTGTCGTGCAAATGGGGTCATTTGTTTTAATTTACGGATTTGGGAGTAAAAAGGTTGGTGTGGACAAATTGAACGGGTTATTTTTTACTTTTGGGACATTTTAATCAGTTTAAGCTTAAAATTTCGCAAGCTAGTCTTCGGATATCTATATATTCAATACACAGTTGTAACACTGTTTTCTCAGTAATTACTGGACCGTTCTACAAGATTTATGTCTCAAATTAAAGGGGATAGTATGTAGATTTGCCGAACTTCCTTAGAATTTACGTTTTTTCTAAGGGCTACGAGCTACAGCCCTTTAAAGGTCGAGTCAATACAATTCTTATTGAAGAATAAAATACACAGTTCATAAATTATTCGTCAGCTGTTTAATGTTTGTCAGACATTTGTTATTATTTTTATAACCTCACTTTCAGTATGCAATTATTAAACTTGGAGTTTCTGTTTATAAACACACGATTTTGATCAAGGAAAGTGTATTTGTTAACTTATTTTTGAAATGTTTTAGTTTTCCTGCAAAGTGATCTGAAGGAAAGTGGTAATTGAGTTTAAGTTTGAGTATGGAATGTGAAATAATACCCATAGTAGGGAACGGAAACTTATTGTTTTGATCAATATAATTTATTCTCTACGGCCACCAGAATAATCATTTGGAAATCCGCTTGCAAGTTGTACATATAATTGCTAATGAGTGGGAAACATACAAACATTTTAAAGTAGGTGACGAATCTTACTCAAGATCAGTGTTAGACGTTCAGTGGTACCAAACTTTACCTTCTCGAGATGGCGAGTACGCTGGGATACGTGGAACTACAATATATCAGTGAATTTTTTTTTTCAAGTACACAGGGAAGTTGCTTGAGAAACTGTGACTTACCATTCGGTTCTGGCGAAGAAGTATGTGACTTGATGTGGCAATGTTGACTCGGGTCATTATAGCGTTATAAAACTTAATCATTAACCCCAGGGTGTGAAAAGTACAAAAAGAAAAAGAAGAGGTAATCATTAACCGGTCGTAAAGAGACGAACGAAAAAAATGTAGAGAACCATCGAATTAAAAAGGTAAAGAGCAGTGATGGTGTTAAATGTGCTCTGGAAGTCCCTTCTAAAAAATACCATTTATTTAAATTGGGGTCGTTAGATTGGATTTGTCAGTACTGCAAATCTATGAATTTTGAGTCAGAACAGACTAACTGGGGCACAAATATTTTTTCCTTATGTTGTCACAAGGGGAAGGTAAAATGAACTCCTTATCAACATTTTGAGTTTATGGAAAATCTTATCAACACAGCGACTATAAAAAAGTATTAAGGGTCAAAAGAGACAAAAAACTATTTGAGTAAAATATAATACAAACCTGCATTTGCAATGGCCAGTTCTAAGTCTCACTTGAATAACATCTTTCTGGTAGTGGTAGTGTACATAGTTTTAAAATCCACGACTCCTTTTCCATCAAATTGGACCGTTAATAGCCTCTAACATTGAACAAAGTATGTCCAACTTTATATATACGACGTAAACACAGTTTTTACTCACAGTTGGGTCAAAGATTCGTGAAATGCGACCAACTGCTGATGCTGATTTACATGTAGGCTAAGTGACTATCTTTATTCCATACAACAAATGTAATGAAAAAAACGACGAATATAGGAATATACTTGAGCAAATTATCTAAATAGCATAAATAGCTGCTTATTAGGTTATCAGCATTGCCCAGTTCGTATACTTTTTTATTTTTCAAATGAAACTCGAATTAATATAAAACATTCATTTGGTTAAAATAATATATCGGTTTGATTAACATAAAATAGTTTATACAGGCAAACTATCAGCTCTATTTCATGTAAAAAATTAAACAACCCCTAAATAAAATACAAAGATAAACAGTAATTGTTAATTATTATTTCTTTTATTGCTGACAATATTCCCGTGGCGGAGCACGGGCGGTTAACTAGTTATTATTAAACTGTGCACGAACTACAGTTGGATCCCTCACATGGTTTTATGTGTTTTATGCATTTATCCTGTACCTGTGTAAACGCATAATCGCAATGTAATTTTCAACCCTAAACTCATCCACTTCATTTAATACATTAAATTGATTCACTAAAACAAGTTGTTTGACTCCAAAAGTTCTGACCTCTAGTTGTTGAATTTAACATTCAATTTAAAGAAACAGTTTGAAAATCAACAAAACAAACTACACCTGGGAATTCGGAAGGTGAAGCTACGCATATTCATTAGATGTTTTGCGAGATCTCATCTGTTATCTGTTTTGCAGCTTAAACCAATTAGTAAGGCTGGAGTCATGATACCGTCCTTCGAGTTGTATAGTTTACAATGATTATTGCTATTCGTTGTTATATTTTTAGCAGATAGATTTTTAATATCTTTCGTAAAAGTTTTTTTAAAATTACTTAAAGTATCAAACAGATAATACTATTATTTTAAATTAGGTTTGAAATTTCCTCTAAATGTATATTTCCTGAAACCTGATCAATCTGAGGATATAACAGTAGCATAAAACAAAGAAGTCCTTTCCTAAAGATGAATTGTGTTGCCGTAATCTTAATTTATTAACTAACCAATAATAATTAATAATTTTCCAAGTTTTCAAAAAAATATATGTTCACACTGAATTCCTAAAATTAGCAATACATTATTTAAATATCACGCCCTATACACATAGTTTAACCATTACACACGTATATCAGTTGTGTTTAATAACTCTGACGTACTTACAGTATTCAAATTCATCTACATTTGTATTAATTAACGAAACCGAGGCCACACACAGCAACAGCCCAACTAGGTCCGGTTGTGTCTACGATACAAATGAAGCTATGTTCAACAGATTAAGCAATTTGTTTTAATTTGGGTTGGAAAGCAGCCATGTTGCGCAACCAACTACGTATTAATTGGCTGCTACATTGAAGGAAAAAAATCTTACAAATCATAGATAGGTACTTTGAGGTAATTTCCATACTTTTTAGTTTGTGATGTTTACGTTTACACACAACAACAGGAGGTTAAGTTAAGTCGTTGTAACAATGGTCAAATATGACAAATAAACACTGCACCAGCTGATCGATTTAACAGTGTTGTCAACTTGTTTTCAAGCATTTACGTGCCCACAAGCACTTTATTTTGTGTTTTTGTTGTTGAAATACTGGAGTGCGGGAAAGTAAAATGAGTGTGACAAAGTGAAATGAGTGCGGGAAAGTAATTAAATGCAGGAATCAGCTACTTTGCGTGCTATAATTAGTGCAAGAAAGTCCGATTTGTCAGGTAGCTATAGGAAAAATACATTGTAAACTACTGTTAAGAATTAGTGGGAAAATATGTTACATCATTTCACATCCACCATTATATTATCATTATTCTCCTCTAGATTCCTCTTACAGGGTGGAATAGTACCAAATATAACATACATTTACAAGCTAAATATTGAAACAGCTGTTCGTCAACTTTTTTAAAGTTGTAATTTACCAAACCGATTTTATACTCAACATTTTTAATTTTCATATCTCCCAAACAAAACCAACCCCCCGGTTATCTCACAAAGTTTCATCATTGTTTAACTTTAGTCTACCTCTGTGAAATACATACCATAGTGTTATCCACGGAAAGTTCAGCATTAACAAAACACACATAAACAACCAAACATGCCCAGATAAGGTTATGTTGTTCTGGTAACTCTTTTAACTACTACTGTGAAGTTTGGAGTTTAAAGGATTATCTTGTTTTACTGTGTTGATCTTACTTTATCCATATAATAGTTGTTAGAAAGTACAATGCAATTTATATAGATTACATTTAAATTTTTATATAAATTCAATATAATTTTTGAATCAAGTTTGTGAGACAATAACTGGAAATAATTTGCGTCAAGTCTCTTCGATAATTTGAAACAAATACAAAATCTTATAGAAAAAACATTTATTGATGGCGTTACGGGATCTGGAATCTAATCCTGTACTCAGGTGAAATATTACCGAAAACAACAAGATTGGTACACACAAACCCAACCGAAAATCACAAAGAAAACTACACAGAGAACTATACATTAGTGAAAAACAGAAACGAAAATTCCATAAAAATAATATAATTCGTAAAAAAGCTGGCGAACACAATATACACATCCGCATATGGATAAGCCAAGCGAAATCCTGTGGACACTTGTTTTCATCTATTTTGATGGGAAATGTTTGCAATAATCTATAGAATAAAAAACGTGATAAGTCATGACTCATCTTACGTTATTAGGTCATGGCTACACCACGTAACCTCAAAAAGCTAACCCCGTACAACCACCATATCACCACAGTAAAGTATTGTTATATATGTGATTTTTACTACAACCATAGATAAAAGGAGTATCCAACTTGTTATCAAGCATACCCGTATTACGTACCTAATGAAATCACTTTATTTTTTGTTGTTTAATTGAAATATTGGAGTGCAGTAAAGTAAAATGAGTGCGACAAAGTGAAATGAGTGCGGTAAAGTAATTAAATACAGGAATTAGCTACTTTACGTGCTATAATTAGTGCGAGAAAGCCCGATTTGTCAGGTAACTATAGGACAAATACATTCCCAGCGTTGTTCAACAAGTTTGTTATCACCCCTATGTCGTCACTAGCTACATCCCCCCTCTCTCAACCCCCAACTATCTCGCATCGTCGGGTGTCGCAGGAAGACCTAGACAACACAACCTTTGTCCAAGAATAACACTCTTCAATTAACACCCGCCCAGCTAATGCCTGAACTCTAACGCTATCCGGGGAATTTTATTTCGAGAGAAACTGAAAATAGTCGCGTCGGAAAACGTAAAGAACGGAGCTAAGTGCCCGCCCCTCCCCCCCATTAGGGGCCCTTGTTCAAAATAAACATTCTTGAATTCCTGCGAGAAGAGGCCCAATTTGTTCTCCCTTTCATTCGCATCTGGAAAGTCTACTGCAGGATTATTGAGACTGTTTTTAATTTGAGCTTTTTAAATTCGTCGGGAAAATGCTTTCACCTCCGGGACTTTGAGGGAGAAAGGATTTTGTCACTTTGGCAACACTTGCAATGCTGGAGTGGTTGAAATGGTTCTGTGCTTGCCAACAATAGATGTAACCGCAATCCTATTATGTGACGCTGTGAAGGTGTTTTACTTGACAGATATTTTGTCGTATGTTTTCTATGGGATGTTAAAACATTGATTATGGTTAAGTGGTGTAATAGGGACATATTATAAGTTTATACGTTGTGTAAATGCCAATAAAAGAGTTCTTGGTGGATTGACATTACTTTGCCAATCAATCAATATATCGTTTGATAAAAATCTACTTATAAAAAACGTATTGCTAGGTCTATATTTAGTGCAAAAGAGGTAAACTGTAAGAAAGGACCATGTGGTCATAATGTTTGCATCAATAAAAAAGTATTTTCATTTCTTCTTCTTCTTCATCTTCTTTTAGTTTGCTTTTTAAAAGCTGGCTTGGTTTAAAATAATCATTTCATTTACTTATGTTGCTTAAAAACATATATATTTGTGTTCTGTCTACAATATTAGCGATTCAAACTGGTTTTGGTACTATTTAATTAATGTTGACTTTTTGTCAGATAACGTAATTAATACCAATGAAAGATATCTTGGCTCAAAATCTATTTCGCTTGGGATCGAACTGGCTACCCTCAGATTTGAAGGTTAACACAACTAAGCTTCACAGACACACGTGAAATCATACAAAGTAAGGTGCTAATCATAAACACAAACTTTTTAAAATTCAGGCGTTAAAATATATAACTGACAAAATATAATGCACTTCGAACTACACGAAACTGTAAAAAAAAACGTATATCTATACAGAGTTTTGACTCTATCCGTAAACGACAACAACACAACATCGAAGTTAACTCTCTCAATCCATAGCCTCATTGTAGAACATCCTCGGTCGAGATCCTTAACAAGACAAATCACTGAGTAACGACTCTATCAATCACACTCCAGTGGCCTCCTAGCCTCCAGTAGAGTGGCCTCTAGCCTCTAGCCTCTAGCCAGGCCCCGGATAGGCGACGTATCAATCAGCTGTTGAGCCCCGGGTCGGCTGCGGGGAAACGGCCCAAACCCATCAGTCACGGACGGATTAGACTACGCTCTTGAATAAACAGATCAGGATAAAAGGGTGTCGAAATTCCGCCTGAGTGCGAGGGAGAAGAGTGGAGAGTGAGAGTGCTACGAGAAAAGTGATCTCGGCGAAACAGTTTTTTGGAAATTGTTTTTAAAGTCCGCAAAAGAAATACATTTTACTTGAAAGCTTAAAGTTTCACCAATTAGTCAAAGAGATATATTTTATTATTATATAATTAGTTTAGTGAGAATTTCTTTACTACTATGACACGTTATTGGCAAAGTGTTACGAGACGTGTAACATCCAAACATAAGGGTCACACAGGGAATATGAAAAATCCAGCAAAGTTAGTACTAGTACAAGTTAGTAGTTAGTAGTAGTAAATACCAGTAAAGTTAATAAAATATGATAGTTGTATATTGTATCCAATTTCATTCACAAATTAGGAAGTGTCATATTTTCATCAATTTGATCAAAGGATTTCTGTTTTTATGTAGAATAATCATGTATGTATTGTTTGTAATACTTTCGTGAAAAATTAGGGAAGGAATCACAGAGTAATTTCACTAACTATTATTTTGATAAGACTATTTACAAAGGAATGCCATGTGAAAGTACTCGATTGTTCAATAAGTACTGAGAACATACGTGCATTTTTCAGTTTTTTCGTAAAATAAATAAGGGTAGAATAGAATGTGTTCACATTGAAACTAACAATTTAACATGACACTCAAAATCTCTAATTTTACATTCAATTAACAACGCTTATAATGTCATTAACAAACACATTTCCACTGATCACATGTGACGAGTCGAGACAGCTCCCTTAGTTCTCCAGCTCCAGAACTGACAGTTATTTTCAGCCCTTTATTCCTGGACAAGAAGACGTTTGTTGTCTATTTCGAATCAGCTGTTCAGGCTTCATCCGGGATTCTTTACTGATGTGTTTAAAACCGTTAGAGAGCAATTGGAAATGTTTAGAAATATTTGTCTACTTCTCTCTTGAGAGAGGATGGTTATCCATTTCGTTAAGAGAAGGAATATTTTGAGGCTAGTAAATTGATTGTTATATGACGTTTATACATGATGGCACTTTAATAAGACTTGGTTAAATGTAATTTCCTTGAAGTACAAAAAAACATCAAATAACGCTTGTAACAAATACACATAAAGGATGGTAAGTGGTGATCGATTTCGATTAATCACTTTAATCATTATCAGACCCGATAGGCGAATCAATAGATAGACCAATAGATTCGCCTATTTGGTCTGATGATGATTGGAGTGTCATCTTTTATATGTTTTACCGTCTCGTGAAAAAAAAACAAAAAAACAGTATACGTGTGTATCATGTGTTATTTGACTATTTTTGTACTTTCAGATAATTTAATAACACGTACGATGCTGATCAAGAATTTTTTTTTGATAACGTAATTTGTAGATATTTATTTCATAAAAAATCCCCTGCCAAAAGCTCACAGTTGTTTTTTCCCGCCAAGTTTCATCTGCTCAAGCCAAGTTTGTCGTCTGATGACGAATAGTCAGCTGTGACGTGTAAGTTTGCTGGATACATTTCCTCCAACTTTGCTGATGGCCAATTTTTTACTGCCATCATTCTTGCCGTCTTCTTGAGACATCTCTGAAAACACATTTCATATCTTTGCTGGAATAGTACTCCTAGGGATTATCTCATTATTTTCAGACATTTTGTGCTGTCTTACATAATATTTTATTTTTACTTTAGCAAAAGACCACAATGTTCTAGGTTAGTCACTGAGTTTCTTGGGTGAAAAATTATTATATTTTTGTATAAACCCCACAAAAAGTAATCTTTGAATTATCTATGATTAGTATATACAGGGTGGCTGGTCATCAGTGTTACAAATTTTTTTTAGCGTAAGTACAAAGTAAATGCAGTGTAATGATGCATATAAAACGTTCCAAGTCCAAAAATTAGCTTCCCAAAGAATTATTTTATGTTTTTCAAAAATAACTATGTTTTCAAACTTAATACAGCTATTTCTCAATTACCGGTAAATGGGTTTGAGTAGACAATGTCATTTTCGTGTTCTACATTAAATTTTGAATAAGAATAATAGAAAATGACGGAGGATCAGTTGTAAAAACCCCATTGTAAATAGATTCAAAGATAAAAGATAAGATGTTTCATAAAAATTTAAAAAAACATTGGTCTATTGTATTTGTTTACACCCTGTATACAAGAAAGTGGCCGATTATGTTAAAAACTGCGCCATTTTAAAAGCTTTCTAACCATATGCTACACTATTGAGGTTAAGATATTCTGTTGTTTGTTTTAGTGGTTTGAATACCAGAAAACAGGGAACTTTTTTACTGTTTTTACTGTTCAAGCTGAAACAAAAATACAACTTTTGCTTCCGGCTTTCTATGTTTTAAATGTTAAAGACACCCTGTTTTCTGGTATTCAAACCACTAAAACAAACAACAGAATATCTAAACCTCAATAGTGTAGCATATGGTTAGAAAGCTTATAAAATGGTGCAGTTTTTAACATAATCGGCCACTTTCTTGTATACAGGGTGTGAACAAATACAATAGACCAATGTTTTTTAAATTTTTATGAAACATCTTAATTTTTATCTTTGAATCTATTTACAATGGGGTCTTTACAACTGATCCTCCGTCATTTTCTATTATTCTTATTCAAAATTTAATGTAGAACACGAAAATGACATTGTCTACTCAAATCCATTTACCGGTAATTGAGAAATAGCTGTATTAAGTTTGAAAACATAGTTATTTTTGAAAAACATAAAATAATTCTTTGGGAAGCTAATTTTTGGACTTGGAACCTTTAATATGCATCATTACACTGCATTTACTTTGTACTTACGCCAAAAAAATTGTGTAACACTGATGACCAGCCACCCTGTATATAATGTAATTAATAGGGTATTAAGATTGATTTAAATAAAATTTTGTACATTTATGTTACCAAACACTAGAAAACTTTGTTGTATTTTGGAATCGAATTGCTCTAGTGGGAAAGTGCGGGACTACGGGTTCAAATCATGCCGATCACCAATAAGAGTCCTTGAAGGCTAGCGGTTATCTTGGATAGTGGTAAACAACTGCTAAAGAGTTATTTATCGTCCAAAAATATTTTTTCATACACCAAAGTGATTATAATTTAAATATCTCGTATAATGTGAGATTACAAATTTTCTTTGTAGTTCTTTAATTGTTTTATGAGTTAGAACGTATCCAAGGACTATGCGACCTGCCTCTAGACCTAGCCTGAAATAATGTGTAAAACACTTCCAGGCTAAAACCTAGCGTCCCAGAACGTTAAGTTAGAACTAGAAAATAACCCTTCTATACTTAAATAATCTGCGCTTTCGTATAAAACCTTCTCTCAAATATTCGCCAAACAAGATGTTTTGAAGATTGTTTCCCCCCCTTCCCCCTTAATGTCCCTAAGGGTTTATTTAATCCTGCGTCACAGTACAATTTCTCTGCAAGAAAATGGAGAATGGAATATCTCAGGCTTAACTTACCAAGATAATACGATTAATATAGCAAAGGGAGCCCCTTATTATTCTGTTGGTTGGCGAATTTGCATTGAGGTAAATCTTAGCTTAGGGGAAGCAACGGATTAAAATCTAACAATCTTATTAGGTGGTTAAGGGTTGGAAGCGAATAATTTTTTTATTATAAATATTCATTAAAACATTTAAAATTATTCATTGTAGATCCTTCCAAAGGAGTTTAGTATCCTTCACGACATTTATATACAATTCAAAAACAACTTTTCAACAATTAAACCATATTTTTTTAAACATAATTATTCATACTGACTGTTGCAAATAATCTACCCATTGTGCTTTAAAGATCAAGATGGCGGAATAAAAGAGAGTAGAAAATATCTGGGTTTATGTCGAGCCTGAAGTATCTGAGAAAATTCGCAATAAAAGCTCAAAGGAGATATTCCGGACTTCTTTAATAATAATTCCTAGTACTTGCTTCCAAGCTAAAACCAACACTGTTGCTGAATTGTAATATGGCATATTTCTGGATAATATATTGAACTTTTTTACTTCGTAAAAATGTGTAGTCTACCAATTAAAAATAATGATGATAAAATCTTGCAAACTTAATAAGTACCTAGTTTATTCACACAGTAAATATATTTGTTTTAGGATTTTAAAACAAATCAAATAAATCAGGTAAACAAATAATTATTAGATTGGGTACAATATTTAAATTATTTAATCTAAATGCGGTGGACGTTTGTAGAAAGACCTTTATGCCACAAAGAGATTAACAAAAAAAATTAAAATTCTGTATGTATTACTGTTTACAATCAACATAATAAATTCAACATAAAACACCACCCTATAATAATGTTAAAAATACACTTCTATGCTTGAATCCACATTTTTACCTTCGTTTTTCGAGCTAGCAGACCCCTTTCCGCGGCAGGTGTTGGTACTACCCTTTCGATTCTTCTTTCGTCTGTTTGCCTTCGTCCTTTTTTACGCCCAATAAATAAAGCCGTGTTGATTCAGGACTAAGGATTGTTTGCCCTAACAACACTGAAGGTGATAATGAATTATTTCCGCCCCGAGTAAACAAAACTGCATGTACGCGTTGTTACAGTTAAGCCTAAAGTTGTGCAATTTTAATCCGCAGCCACATCATGATATATATGAACAACGTTGGAAAAATTGTCATTTCGCACCTAGGGCCGAAAATAAGGTTTTACCGGCTCAAAGTAGTTTTTATCGAGAGCTGCATAACGATTTTGGCCCGTGGTAGGAACGCTATTTTTCACCACACGATACTATTACCACTATCCACCACCAATAATAATGCACACTAGTTAATACAACTACACCTTAAAGGTTATGTGAAGAAATATTTTGAGGAATCAGCAAAAATAATAATAAATCGTTGCTAGGCAGCAGTGACAATAAAACAAGTCTATTATTGCAATGCATTATTATTGTAAATGCCGATTCTGTATTTAATATGCAATGTTTTAAGAAAATAAGCACACTGCATTAGTACTAGGGATGTACTGTTCGGCCCCCAAATGACGATGAAAGCTGGTATTTCAACCCTAGACAGCAATACGTAGCTTTTGGCCTCCAATAAACGTTTGTAAAACGGGTAGTGTAGTGAAAAAATGAAACAGATGTTTAATTAGGACTATAGGGGTTTTTTTTTTGAACGTATACAGTATAAACAATTCCGCTTGGTTGGCAAGAATAAGCGTCAAATGAGTTTCAAATGGATGCAACATAAGATTGATCGCCTGTCAAACATGTTTGAAAGAGCGCGTATACCGGATCAAGTGTTCCTTTTGATATTAGAATCCTCAAATATACTGTTTATTTAACTGTTCAACGTCAGACATTTTTTAGAGTTTACTTATTCTGAGACACTAATTCCGTGAACTTCAGATGTTCTAGTGTCCCACCTGTATCAAAGTATCGCGATGTTGCTGTTAACTTTTTTTTAGGCTTCATGGATTGTCTCATAACAGTGTCTTGCCTGGCAATAAAAATTCAACCGTTCTTTATAACTCCAGGCTAACTTTACTTCATCTATTCGTAAATAGTTCTTGCAAACTCTTCAAAACACTATAGTTTGGCTGAAGTTTGGTTACTAAATTAACAGAATATTTTACCCTTACAAGCAATGACTTCACCCACATGTTTCTCTTTCCCCTTTTCCCACATACACTATCATTACCATTGTCACAATATCTTCAATAGTTGAAATATCGAACTTAAAAAAGTACGTATTCTCCTATGCACAGGTCAGTTTGAAAATACGGTGTGACGCGTGTGTGGGGAGAAGACCATGGTGGACTCCAGCCAATCTGTGCAGTTCTGGCCCCAGGGTCAAGCCTTGAGGCCGGAATGGAACGTTGGTAGGCCTTATGTATTTGTTGTGTGCAAGTAAAGAAAAGCGTTGTAAATATCCATGCATTGTTGTATAATAGAAATTTGTAGAACACATGGAGCATTCGTTACTGAAACGTTTAAACTGCATGCACAGAAGGTCCAGAATGCCCGGATAGTAGTATAAGCCAAATCCCTCTCTGTGCTGTGGAACAATATCCTAAAATTTCTACATAACGAAAGAAATCTTTTATCTTAGAATGCAAGTGAAAACGCATTCAGGAAACTCAACATTGGTAAATAACAAACACTTCAGGAGCAGAAAGAAAATTAAAGATATTTTTTGGACGAATCAACCTCGGATACACGAGTACCAAAATTAAACGATGAATAATTATCATCACTCCCGGTGTTTCCACGGGACGCAAACCGCCCATTTACGACTTATTCCCCCTCTCCCGTCGTATCCCTAGGGATGCTGTTACCCGCGCTTTGTTTGCCATCCCGCAAGACAGCGGTGATGGAATAATTCACGCATTTCCGCTAGGGATAATCCCCTAATCGTGTTAGACCCCTCCAAACCTTCCAACCTCCCTACCTCTCTACCAGCCGCTGGTGGTGACTTTAGCGGTTAAATGTTGGAGTATTTTGCATTGGATACTTTTTTAAACTGGAGCGTATAATTAACATTCTGATGTAATTCGAAAATATTGAATTTAATTTGTTTGGCCGTTATTCAAACATATCCATCGTGTACAAATTTTGAAAGTAAGAGAAGCTCTATAACATTATCGTACCATAAAGTATGACAACTGACAGAATTTTATTGATTTAATCTGGAATCAAAACTTGTTTTATATTTTGGTAGAACATTTTCATTGGAAACTGACCACAATTTGTTTTCCATTGCTCTGTTTTTAACTACATCCCGTTGTTTTATTTTGATCATTCTAAGTTTTCATACCAATTACCAAAATTTAACAACAATGAAATGAAAACACGTCAAAAAAATCAATATTACTTTATTATTAATGCAGAAAAGTCAATCCTTTGAAATTACTCTAGAGGACAAGTAGTTTTGAAGTTATAATGGATCAACGAACATTTAGTTGCTAAAATCAATAGTATGGTCGTAAAATAAACTAGCACACATTTTTGTAACAATATGACAGCGTTTATCACTAAGAAAATTACAATTCAAGTCTACTCTTAGCATGATTACCCCCTTCTTCATCAATGAGATAAATAAGTTTTCTACTTATTTCTCCAGAGAACCACCTCATGTATTAAAGCCTGAGGAAACGTACCAGTCAAAATGTAAACTGAGATGTTCCTGAGAAATATCTGTGCATTAAAATAAAATTAAAACAAAATTAGATCAGTATATTTTACTTGCTGGATATACAAACACCTCATAATAATGTACAGACCACATTTATCACTAAATATTTAGAAAGTATTTGTTTTATGTTTACTGCACCGAGACTGGGTTGTACCTAAACTAAATCATGCTTTCTCCTCTATGAACACCTATATTCCATTAGCCCCTGATCAGAATACAAAGACCAATTAAGTCTGTTGTTTGGATAGGACCGGATCGGTTAACATGGACAGGCTGGAGTTTATAACGCTACCACAGTCTCGAAACATTATACCCCGACTGAGAACGTTCCTTCGTCACTTTTTTGTTCGTTTTTACAGCGGCCCCTTTCAACCAATTATGCTTCACACGAAATGGGCTATAAAGTTTAAATGGGAATAAATATTTTAGAGGGTTTCTTTTTCTTGGGGTAATAATTCGTGTAGGGTGAAACTATATCGTTGAGATATTGGGTACAGAGGTTAATGACCTTATGATGCGAGAAAAGTGGGTCTAGTTTGAGTGGAGGAGTGGGAGGAGGTGTAAATATACTAAATGAGAAAGAAAGGGTGAGTTGTATTATTATACTGGTAGCATTATGAGCATCGGTTTTCTTTGATAAAATGTTGTGTTTTTCAGATTAAATAAACAAAGACTACTTTGAAACATAAATGTTCTCAGAATCCTTGTAATGCTATAAGTATTGACCATATTTCTTATGAAATAGCGTTAAAGTACAGATAAACAACAACCAAAATCGTGTTTAATTATTTGTTCCAATCGAATTGACTTGATACCATAAATATAATACATTAACACATTTTTTCTGCAAATAAATACTTCAAATCATCCTCTTTACAATAGGTAATTTTATTTGTCACTTTTCAAATATATTTACGTTGCCAAAAACGCCTTTTTGGATTTTAAAATAGTTTTGTCTATTTCCATGAATATCAGAAATAATGTTAAGGATGTTAAAGGTCTTCCTTAGTGAATGTAATTAAAAGATATATAATGGCTGATAAAGATTTATCCATTTTAAGCAAAAATCTATACAATACCCCCAGAAACCTGCAGAATGAGCGAATTTCATTTCGTCTGATTGGATTTTGACGAATAGTATTTTTTTCTGAGGAGGCTTAGGAAAATGAAAAAGTAAATCGGTCCCGGGTCTAGGGTTTCCGTGCCATTTACGGTAATGGCTTCTTACCTTTAGATAAATTCACTAACAACAATTATAATTTCGTAAGTATCTTTCGCAATAGTGTTAACCCCTCTCATCCCACTCAGGACAAGTAGTAGTCCTCTTTGTTGTTTTTCTCCAGTATTTCCTCTCGCCCTGGAGGCTCCAGTCCAGCTGGAGGATTCTCCAGTGATTGATCACAGCTCCTGGCAGTTTTCGAAGACGTCTTCCAAGAGACTGATGGGCTTTTAGCTTCACAAACAATACCCGCACCATGTGTTTTTACACAAGTGTTTATAAACTCGTCCAGCCAACGTGGCTGCCTTGAAAACAGTTTTTTTTCTGTTTCGTAGATCAACCGAGATATAAGCAAGCATGCATTTTAGTTACATTTGGATTTTTAAAGCTGTTCTACTATTATGGCCAATTATTACTAACCCATCAATTCAAAATGGTTTTCGAAATATTAGCGTAAATATTTTGTCGTTATTTTGACCAATGAACCGTGTTTGAATTTTTCTGTTGACTTATGGGACAATCTGTCTATTGATGGTAGTGATCAATTACGTTTCTTACTTCAAGTCCCAGAAGTTTACATATTTCAAGTTTTGTTATTTAGATTTTTTTCAATAATCGTTAAGAAAGGATACATTTTACAAGGACTAGGTGTATTTTTGTGTTCTTAAACAGTTTTGCCAGTCATATTTCTGCATTTCCAACCGTTACTGAAACATAGTAAAAACAGTTAAAATCGAAAAAAGTGAAAAAGGGAAAGCCTAGTATGCATAATTGATGATTTTTAGTTTGTCGTTACTGGGTGCTATTACTACACAATACACATACACAAAGTTTTCCTTTGTAGGGATTTTTCTATGTAGAGGGGTATTTTTACCTAGTACCTGTGAACTAAATACCTAACATAATCTACTTTTAACCGTCTTTTGTGTATTTTATAGTTCCCTGAAGTATTTGTGTTCAACCAGTAATAAATCAAATGCATTATCACTTTTGAATTATCTGTGAAGAAGAAACGCCAACGATGAAAGAAATTCAAATAAAAGTATTATACGTTTAGTAAATAATAAAAGGTGCACCAGTTTCTTTTTCTCAGTAAGAGGATTTGCCGAGAAATCCCTTTAGGCAACAGAAAGGTTGACTAATGTTGGTTCCTGCCACCTCTGCTGGCTGAAGACAAATCACTTTAAAACTGCCTTCCACAAACATGACTGTGGAACTTGACATTGTAGGTTTGTAAGTGTTTGCTGACCTCAAGTGGTCAAAGTAAAAAAGTATGGTTAAGTGTCAAATTAAGTGCATTATTTAAACTATGATGTAGTCAATAGTTGTAGGCATTTATGATTGGTTTAAAGCTTAAACTTATATGAATACGGATAAAAATAGATGCCCATGGATTTTTACTAATCTTTCTCCATTCTACCTAAAACATTTTGACATTTTTGCGTAAAAATTATACCATAGAGTTAATAAAACCCAATAAATAATACATACGGTAAAATTTCATTAAAATAAACTAGTAAAAAAGGAAAAAATACTGTGCTCAAAAATCTTTCCTATAGGTTAAATACATTTCAAAATGCTACTACAACCTAAATACCTGATTACGTAAACAAACATACCAGCAATGCTGAAATAAAAATGAAAAATCGCTACCCATTAAAAAGGTTCAGTATTATTGTAGCAATAAAGGTTTGCACTGTGGATGGTCATTTAGTTTGGGTTTAAAACGGCGTAAGTAATAGGGAATAACGATTCCGTTTTACAGTATGATAACCACTATGCAAATTACACAGTCCAGGCCAGCAACAAGATTAAAAGATTATCCCAAACGGAAATGCGTAAATTATTCTATTTTATGTGTCTTGCGGCATTGTTAACCAGTACAAAGACGTTATTAGGCTAGGACTAAATGGATATAGTTGGTGAAATGATAACGGCACTTTTTCATATTGTACTGTTCATATGATGGTTATTTTTTAAAGTAGATCTGAAGGGTATTGCGGGATAAAAATGACGTTTTAAGTGTAGGATGAATTTGTTGGGTTGTCTAGTTTTCAGTAAGAGCCATTGAATTGCGATAACCTTCGGACAAATTCATGTACTTTTAAGCATGAACAGTTTCTATAGAGAATTTATTTAAGGAAGTAGCTTATAACCGTAGGACCCGGGACCGATCAGCCTTTTCTTTTTGATATATCATTACTGTATTATCATTATTAATTGAGGGGACGTCATCTATGTGCGTATTTTAATCCAAATATGAGTGAAGGATAAGTGTATAACGGCTTGTGCCGTTTATAGCTTTGTTACTGACTAATATCAGCAGTTGTAGTCCGGATAGTTTATTAAAAGCCAATGATCAGGAACAGCTGGGTCGAATTTCGGACCATCAAAAAGCTACACACCTTTCTCAGGATCAGGATCGAACCGGCGGCCTTTTAATTACTGAGCAAGCATTCATTATAACCCCTGAGTTACCCAGCTACCAGTGTATTCAGATTTCAAAGAGTATTAGCTTAAATGTTTGTTTTTAAGTTACAGTTCTGTGCGTTATACGAAAACTCGCAAGACTTTGCATATAATAAATGACATTCTCTCACAATCCTTCCAGATTCCGACGAACCATTAATCTCGCCGCTTAGCTTCTTCCCCCCTTCCCCCCTCCCACTTTTTACCGCCGTTTGCCTTTACACTTTCTCACATCCAATAAATAAATCAATGTTTTCTTAGGACCGTGATATGTTTGTTCCGACGACATAGGTGTATTTGATCATTTCCTGTTAGAACCTTGGAAGAGGACAAGGAACCGAGGAATTTTTTGTTTCAGTATTTAATTTGCTAGAGGATATTTTAAGAAAAATAATGTAGTATCAATACTTAGTAATATTTTTTTACAAGGAAGAAATATTTGAAATGTAATTTATACTTCTTTATAGCAACCTCCACATCCTAGGTTGTAGTTCTAGCCCAGAACCTTTTTACACAGTACTTCAGGCTAGTCTTAGATGGTTACGGTATTATCACAGAGATAAAATCCATTTGTGATTGGCGGGACGTGAACCCAGGACCTCAGGCACTGAAGCCCCGCACTCTGCCACTAGACCAGCTCGCTCCCCGAAATGTAATTTATACTAATGCACATAACGTTTAAAAGGGAACTAACGAAGTTAACTAAGTGATGTAATTTCTATTTATTGATGAGTATAATTTTAAACCAAATTATATGTTTAATAAATTTTTCGATTGAGTAAATTCCACATTAATATGGTACGGATTAAAATAGCTTAACCTGAAACTTATTTCAATGGGATTTAAATTAAAAATTATATCTATGATATTAATTAGCAATACTACTATATTTTTAACCTGATATCCATTTTGGAGATATAGAAGAAGTTGGAGGACACAACCCGTACAACCGAAATTGCCGCCGTTTTTTGATTGATAACCAAATTGGCGGCAGTTTAGTGATACGTCATCAGGTGGAGGACTGATGGCCGCTCATTTCCGAGGGAAGTTTTCCCGCTCGTTTCGCTTCCTGAAAGCGGATTATTCGAGGCAGATGACAAATACAAATTCTATTTTGACTCAAATCAGTGGTGTGATTGATATGCGTGTTTTCATTGAATTACGTTTACATACTAGGTATAATATTTGTGATATTTTCACTTTTTTCCTGCTAAATTTCTTTTATTAAATACCTCGTTTTGTGGTTTATATGATTTATTAGTATTAGTGTGGGGACACGCTGCAAAAATATATTTAGAATTAATTGGTGCTATTAATAAATGGTCTAATTAATGAAATAGCTACACAAGGCATCACACTCAATTCTACACTCATCCTTCACTCACTATTTGGTTTTAAATTCGCACATATGTGGCGTCCCCATATTAAATTAAGATAATGGTGATAATATTGAGGATAATGAATAGAGAGAGACAATATACTGTCTGTATCTTAACTCAATGGTTTGAATTTTAAAATATATCTCATAAAACATCGAGCTACATTGACCAGACAAAACTCTTTTCTCATAAAAAAAATATCAAATAATTGATGAAAGGCTAATTAGAAGGACGATACGTTCGCCGACTTTAGGCCGCACAATGTATTGTTTTGTGATATATTAACAACGCATTGTTACAATGAGCAGGATACAAGGGGGGTAGAGTTGGAGGGAGCGTCCAATGTATTCTTTACACTGAATCAACCCCGACAAACAACCCTTAATTGGCCATTGTCCCAAGTACACGTCACCAAGCTTCATTTAGAGATTCTGAATTTGCATAGATGAGTTGAAAATGCTCTGGATGACTGATTCAATATAGGTCTTTGTACCCTTAATGTGTTGTTGCATTGACTTGTGTATAATGAAGCCACATTTTTATTAATTTGTGAGAATTGTAAATTGTTTCTATTAAAAGGCCAGTAAAATAAATAACACGACAACAATGAACGATGTGAGAGAAAACTTTAAACATTTTGAACTTGTGGGGAAAGTAACAAAAAAGGAATTACAGCGTCAAAAGGGTAAAAAAAACTACAAACGAATGTGAAAAACGTGAAAAATACAAAACCCTTCATATTATTGTAAAATTGAGTTGTTTAAGTGAGTAAATATACATAATGTTGAATTTACCAACTAAACTGAGCATCTACATTGATTTTCATTAGAGTTGTAGTTTTAAAATATTAATACACTAATTTACATTACACTAACAAATAATGTGTTGAGTTCAATAACACAATTTACATACTCATCCATAATTATGTGTTGATTCTTTCATGCAGCCGACTTTGAAATACAATGCCCCATCCACCTGTGTTAGCGTTAGGCTAACATATCCAGGCCTGAGCTAACACGCTATGTTTATTGCCTGTAAAAAGGTGAGACCCCCAACACATTATGTGGGGGTGGGGACAAAGATAGGTGCTGAGAAGATAGTTATTTGAGAGAAAATGTTTCCTAGAAGCAATTGATAAAAACATGTAAAAGTTTCCAATTCATTTACACACACATCCCTTAAAAATTCGAACACAATTAACTCTCACCTGATTTCTTATATTATTTTAAGTGTTTACGAGTTAGTGGAGGTTTAAGCCAATCGCGGTGTAGTCGCGTTTGTTCAGGTTTGAACCGGTCATCCTTAGACTGTCAGGTACACCAAAAACTCAGCTGTGCTCAGCTACCAAGGTTTATAATGCCATAAAATGTACCTTAAAACTGTTTGTACCCGTGACACTTTCAAAATTAAATTACTTAGTACAAATGAATATAGACCTAAAATTCTCATCTAAACGTATAAATCTTAAAAACAATATAACGGGGAAAAACTTTTATCTTGAATTTAGATATCGACTCGAATTGACAAAAGTATATTATTTCACTATGTATAAGCTGAATATTTGCAGCTCTTAACCAAACAAAGTACCGTTTCCACTAATTTTAACATCCCAGAAATATAAAAAAAATATTGAACGTCTAAGATAAACTGAAAAACTTACTTCTCGTATACAGTCATCTTCAACCCCATTTCGGCTGTCCCGCCGGATCACGGCTTTCAACTATTGGCGGGAACGAACAGCTGGCATCTGACGTCATGATGGATGAACCTTTCAGCTTCACAAACAGTTTTTCTGTCTCGATCCACCCTCGTGTCGTGTCGTGAAACAATAAGTTTCAAAATAAGTTCGAATCTTCTTAAATATTCATAGCTTCAATGTTGTCACCTGTTATACATAAGTTTTAAGACGTCCTTTCATAATTTTTAAAATTCTATCCTGAACTCTGATATCTAAAAAAATGTTCCGTTTATTATTTCCATAATATATATGTCTACTATTGCTCTAAGTTTTTTTGGGTCTTTACATGTTTAGACCAGAAAATTTGGACTATGTTAGAAATACGTACAATACAAAGAAATGAGTTTAAATAGCTTTACATAATTTTAAATATATATATCATTATTGAAGGTATAATAAGAACTTAGAAGTAGAATAAACTGAAGGTTAATATATTATGTGAGTTTAATTACAATAGCGTACTGGTTAATGAAAATATAAAGGGAATGCCAAATGAAATATGAAGGATATGGAGGGTTGCTACACATTTAAGAGCTTTTTACAATTTTTCAATGTGCGAAAACAATTCAGTTCATTTACCCCCCCCCCCCTCCACAACATGTAACCCAACAGAAGAATGTTAAGCCATATTCATGGCACATTTATTATAATAGCAACCAGATAAGTATTTTGCTCAGTTTGTCAGGATAATATATATTCTAGTGAGTAATTATTAGAATGTAAGCATTGTCGTCAAAACAATACCAGCAAGACTGGATCTGTTCTTTAGAGAGAAATAAAATTAATGGCGGGTTTGTCACCTCTTAAGCCTACAAGACGGACGGTCTTCGCAATGTGGCTTATTTCTTGGATCTTTTTGGTCTTATTATTTCTTAAAATGTCTTCAACATGTTTAAAGAAGTGTGGTAATAGGAATATTTGGATAAATATGATAACTGCAGGCTAATTTCATTTATAATAAATTAGCTTAAATGTTAAATTGGCGTATTACGTGATGATGTCTTAGCTTAACGCAAACATAATCTTACCAAATTTTTATATAAGAAATACAATATAAGTTAAGCAACTTACTTTATGATTTTGTAGTATTGACATAACGATAAGCCTATATTTTTTAATATATGTTTTGTTTCTATAAACCTCCCTTAGGTCTACAACCCAGATGTGTTCTGGACACTTAAACGAAAAATGGTAGCCTAGACGCACATTGTATGGATGTTTCGGTAGAAAATACTATGAAACCTAATTATAAAACTAGTACTCATATACAGTAATCGATAATACCAAGGATGTACCAACTATATCAATTAGTTCGAGTACAAAATCACAAAAGATTCTCATTACTTTAAAACGTTTTAATTACATTAAAACGAGGAGATCTAAAAGACGTATCTAAAACAGATTTCAAAGTCAACACAAAACGTTATTGGTTCTTGCTGTAAAGTTTGCTTTAGCCAAGATAAGTTATAATTGCAAACAAAATTCATCTTGCTGAACAATCTTTATTCAAGGAAAAACGTTATTGTTCGTTTTCATAATTTAACAAGATTGTTGCTAGGTCTGGATGATATTAGTTTTCTCTCTCTTCCTGGTTTTGATTGATTTTTTTGTTTGCATAATATTTGGTAAGTTTAGTAAATACATATCTGATGTTCCTTATCTTTTACGTTTTTCTAGTACTGCATGACTCAGGTTGCTCAGTACAAGCTATTTTATTTTGGTCCCATTTTAACGAAATTTCTTGCACTAATAATCAGTTTATGATTTTTGGATTCCTGAAAAAATGTTGAGTTAAGCTTGCTTTGTGATTTTATGTGTAGATTGCTGTAAAAAATGACTAGAAAATCAGATCCTGTATAGTAAGGAAAAGATTTTCTACCTTGCCTAATACTCTTGGTCTTGGAAAATACTCTTGCAATGCGTGCTAGTGGCTGAAATCGAACAAGTATTTGTCAATGCACTTTGTTTATAAGTAAATAAAAATGCAGTTATGTGTGTTGAATGCGTAAACTAATTCAGGTCTCAATTTAGAACTGTTGACCGATCTCTATAACATTACAAATGTTTTGGATTGTTCTGGTCTTTAAAGATTGAATATTCAAGAAAATATTAAATCTGAAAATCTGGAATCTACAAGGCATGAAAACTAAACTGTTCCAAGGGTCAAAACTCTCAAATAATACAAGGATACAATATTAAAATGGTTTTCTTAACTTGATGTATTTCACAAAGAATACAATTTCCATAATAATAATAAATGGTCTTTATTCAGCAAGCGTTTTTCAGATATTTAAGTTTAACATAATTGCATATCAAAGGCGGTACAAAATGTATAACGAACACTTGTAGTAAAACAAATTACAATTTGGCAGGGAAAGTAATTTTCTTTGTCAGTGTTGTTTTTACTTTCTTCTTTCGTGAAATAATCTTGGCTAAGAATTATTAAAGGGATCTGTAATATCTTTCTTCGCGTTTTATTACAATATTCCCTTCATCTGTGTAAACATAACATTCCTCTTTTGTTATTTTTGAACCTCATCTTTTCCTGTAACGCTTTCCTGATTCTGTTTTCTCTCTTTAAATCAATCGTTCTGTAATTTTTTTCATAGTGTTCTCTTTTGAGGAGCAAATGGTAAAGTTTTGCACGTGCATTGTAATTTTTACATTATTAGCATTAAATGCGTACCCCATTTCTTTCGGGAAAACAGATCCGTAAATAAATATTAAAGTTTAATTAACAATACACTTAAAAAAGTGCCAAGTCTGTTTCTCTAATTTTCTCTTTATCTTCAAATTGGAAGTACAGTAAATGCTGCTTACGGCCAATTTTTAAACATTTATTTTGTTATTATTTTGTACCAATTGAAACAAATAAGTTATGA
The DNA here is from genome assembly GCF_028750875.1 of Macrosteles quadrilineatus. Taxonomy (NCBI): domain Eukaryota; kingdom Metazoa; phylum Arthropoda; class Insecta; order Hemiptera; family Cicadellidae; genus Macrosteles; species Macrosteles quadrilineatus. The sequence continues at coordinate 71,252,656 of NW_026542602.1, forward strand.
GGAATAACAAAACACACTAATAAACAGATTATTTCTCATATGTCTACATATTTTAAGGGAGTATACCGGAAATTCCTTGTTAATCGTGCATAACGAAGGCTGAATTTTTTCTTAACTCATTTCGATACATTACCACAGCAAGATGTAAATATCCCACTGAAACTCCTCATCAGTGCTACCAACTGAACAAGCAGTATTGCCTCGTCTCCCATTCTACCCTGATGTAACCCTTGTATTGCCGGGACATTGGTACACCTGATCAAACAAAACCTAATTGGGCTTTGTCCTTGTTTCTAATCAGGGCCGCATCTGTAACAATTCGTCCTACAGGGGTCGGGTTGGCACCCCTGATTGGGCTTCTGGTGTGTAAACAACGATGGTCCAATGTGGCACTGTTGTTTTAAGCTTTTCATTAGGTTCAACTTATCTACTACCAACCCAGTCGTACATGGATATTCAAACGAATAAATGTTTAGTTTTACTTTCTCCCACTAAACATAAATTATGAAAACTTATTGTTTTCGTCATAATATTTGATTTTAAGTTTTGGGAGAATGTATTCCTTTGGCCCCCCCTTAACCCCGAAAAAGAGGTTGTCGAAGTAATAAGTGTGTGTGTGTCCAAGTTTTTTTATATTTTATTTTGATTCCTAATGGTGATTTTTGCTTGGAAACTAATTAAAGAACGGACGAATTTAGATTTTCACATGAACGGCTTGACCTTTGGGGGTTAAAGTTTTGTATGTGGTGTTCCTTTTGACTGTAAGCAAAATGGCACAACCCCCATTGCTGTAACTGTTAAAAAGTTATTGAAGCTCTTGGTTTCCCTCATAAAATAGCATAGTTACATCTACAACTCGCCCATGAAGGGTTGTTGAAAAACTCAAGGGAAGAAGTAAGTGTCAGATGAAGTAGTCACTTAAAGTTATGCTTGTAGTAAATTACAATCGATTTGATAACCGTTAAGAAAACATGGTTAGAAGTGCATACCGTAATACAGTAGTTCTTTATTTTTAAGTTTTGTTTTTGTGAAGTTATACTCTTTAACGGTATAACTTAATTGAATGGTTACTGCAGAAATTGTCTGGAATATCATCTACGCATACACGGAACAAAATTTGTAAGGGGAACACAAATAGTTCAGACAAAATATATAAAGGATACATGATAATAAAGGTAACATATGAAAATTGGTATATCAAAACATGTCCAATCAACAAATAAAAATCTAGATTACGAATCGTTTTTGTGTTTTGTTCGGTAACTAATCATTGATTAAATGTCTAATAATCGTCTAAACAATATAGCATAAAGTTTTGCTAAACTCGAATTTTGATGAGTAAGTATGAAAACGAATAAAGCTGACCTATTAAACAAGTTTCTCAATTAATAACACATTTCTACAAATTAAACTTGTTTTACACTAAAGCATCAGACTTAAACATCTTCCCCTACTTTGTTGAGTAATATCAAGTTTGTTCTTACTTTTTTAATCATACTTCAAAATCAACACGGTTCTTTATTGGTGCAGTCTGCAAGTTTTGCCTTGGGCAAGATAAGTTATAATTGCCAACAAAATTCATCTTGCTCAACAATTTTTATTCAAGACAGCTTTATTTGATGTTTTATTAATTTCCGAAGTAGTTTAATAACTGAAGTGCATTATTACTTTTCTGTTTGGATGAAAGTTAACTGAACTCATCAAATAGATTGCAAGTTTGTATCTCCAGAGCTTAATTTGTACTTATTTATAACTTTAAAAATGTATCTTCACTTATGCAACATGCATACATTATTATCCCATTGCTGCTTAAAAAAAGCATTGTTGTATTACTTTATTTCTTGACATCAAAGAATAAAAAGTTTCTGTTAATAGTAAGCCCAGGGCAAACTAAGTATAAAATATTCCTGAAAAGTTATCAAACGAACCTAAATTAAAATTAATTATTTTATAATCATTAGACAATTTTACACATTACATATTAATACAAATATTTATTTATGTTACACAATTTTCTTTTGTAAAACATAAAATAAAACTAAATATTTTAAAACCAATAAAGCAATAAAGTTGATTGAAAGTGAGCTTATAACAAATAATAAGTCAACTGAATGTATGCAGTATTATCATAGGAAGGAGAGTCATAAAAACTATTTGTGCTGACCCATATTGCAGATATTGAATCCCATAAGCCGCGGTGTGCTGAAGCAACCATATTTCCCTACTCTGCTCGATCGACAAAGCAGTTTCGATAAATTTATCGTATCACATAAAGTTATTTCTTCCATGTAGCGTTTGTTACCAATTTATGTTAAGTGTTTTTTTTTTTTTTTATAAATTCGGTTTCCCGTTAATCTTAATAGTCGGTATAACATCTTTTAGGTCAGTATTAGTATAATACAATAACAATAACTAACACCTACTTTGTTATTTTATAGTTGTAAAAACTCCAATTTCTTATTACCACTCTATTACAGTTTTTTAATTATCACTACAAAATGAAAAAAATATTGGTCCATTATGCACGTTACTACTGTCACACACACATTGCAATATAGTTCTAATTCATAAATTTTTAAGTGTCTAATTTAATAAAAAAAAAAAATTAGAACCCCCTGAACCTCTAAAAGTCGTTTTATGTTTTATGAAGTAATTTTAGATGTTTGTGGGTTAAACTATTTATTTCTTTATTTGAAATTTTGATTCTTAATGATGATTTTAGTAATGAAAACTTATACAATTGCGGATGAATAAGGATTTATACATGAAGGGCTTGACCAATGTTGGTTAATGTTTTGTATGTTGTGGTCCTTTTGACTCTAAAGTTAAAAATTTCTTTGTGATTTTTCTCATAAAATATCATAGTTACTTCCCACTGCTTGCCTATGCGAGATGGAAACAATTTAACGTTACTACTGTCTCTCACTCACACTTTGCAATATAATATTCTAATTCATAAATTGTAAAGTGTCTAATTTAATTTCTTCACACTCGTCAACGCGTAACGATTGTTACATAAACATTATATTTACATTAGATAAACATAAGCTAAACATTACATTTACATTACATAAACATTACCATAGTATTAACACAGAACTTTTCCAGTGGATTATTTCTGATAATTTAAAACAATGATGATTCAATACAAATTGAAGCCCACCCTTTAATTTGCCATTGTTTCATTAGTCACCCAGAGTGAAGTATTGTCATTAATTGCGCCACTCCACCAATTTGTCTTCAATATTTTGTTCTGCACCCCTAAAATAATTACGCCATTAAAATGGCTTCGTTAACGAAGTGATTAAGTTTTCGTTTGTGTAACATCCCATTAGGCTTCCTTTGTTGGCGTTTTTGACAAAATGGATTTTTCCAACAAAAGGGGTTGCTAATAATGTAATGCTTTGTCATTAATTTTAATTTTCATTCTGTGTGGTTCGTAATTGAATTGCGTTTAGGTTTTGTGATGTTGCAAAAGACAAAGGTTTTAAATTGTTTTGTTAAGATTCGTAAAGAATACATTGCCTATGAACGATTTACAATTAACTCTGAATCGTGTATTAACACTTAAAGCTTAATGTCAATACAATACAACACTCAACCAGTTAATTCCTGATTTGTAAGTTAATGGTGTTTTTGACTATTCATTCAGACATCTCATCCCCATTTTAAAGTTGTCTTCAGTTCCTAAGTCAATACGGACGTTGTTAAAGTGAGCCTACGACTGATTGTCCTGATTTTTGCCAAATATTCAGACTTTTTAACTCAAACATATGAACTACTTCTGTAGGATCTTTTAGGTCACTTCGACCAATTTTATTCAGTAAGGAAAATTAAGGTAACATTTTAGTCACTAGCACAATCTGTGACTGGCTCACAGAACTATGTACTTTTTTTATAACAGATTGGTGACCATTGGTAATATATAGATGGGATGTCTTCTTTAGAATCCAAAAGTTATTGATAATATCTATTATGTATTATGTAGTATGTGGGTCTAATCACATGTTTTATTTTCAGGTACGAGGTGTACTCTGATACATTTACAAATAGTAAGTAAAAATGATTATGTTTTACTAACCGTTGTTTATGGAATTAACTTAAACTTACTAATGGTCATGAGTGGATACAGTGCTTGCCTTCAAATCTTACGGAGGCTGGTGCGATCCCAGGTATAGCTTGAAGTAATGAAAAACAATCTTGGACTCGTACCTAGCGTCCTAGGACAAAGAAGTTAAAAGAACAAGTTAAGAATAATCAGCGACTCTTCGTAGCTGTTGATTGTTAATGGGTTTAAGCTGGATAAGGTAGTGCACAATTTACACTAATTATTATATTTCAGATATTCAATCAAAGACACCCCCTACCCGGTGTTCAGTAACACTGACTCCGCGCTGTGTTGGTTCTACCCTTTCACAACATCCCCTGCCACACGTGCGCAGGCACAAGCCCGCCGCCAGCCAGACAAAAGCACCCCTTAGGACATCCCCCCCCCCTTCCTCCCGCTACCATGACGCAGCTGTTCGGAACCAATTTATGCCTTTAAAACAGTATTTTGGGACCCGAACACGGACATTCCATTTCGCACTCAATACGAATAAAAATGTTGTTCGACAGGGAACGATTCACCCTCTTACTTTAGGGGTGAGGACATTCTAAAATATGTCTGGGTAGTTTGGATGGATAAGGAATATTGTTAAAATGTTGGAAAGTATATATTTGCAAGGTTAACTGTTTATTACGTAGTCTACAAGATGAAGACAGTGTTTATTAATGGTACAGCCTCTTTCTATCTGTTTTTCATTTTATTCTATAGTACAAGTTGACTATATGAATATTTACTTACAAATACTTTACTGACTTCAGTAGAGCTAACACTTCATCCAGATAAAACAATATAGCTCGGTTCAGGAAGTGTCTACGAAGAGGATTTGAAGTGTGAGGTTTATTCTTTTGAAAGCATAATAGGAAACCAACTCGATTAGGATTTACAATTTTTTTCAATAATATTAGTTACAAAACTGAAATCGCTTATTTTTGGAACGAACTAATATCGTTTCACATGTTTGAAATTGAAAAAAAAATATCAATTCTCCACTCGACACACCCACCATTCTCTCTAGCGCAGTAAGTAATTCAATCCAGACGTGTCAATGTTTTTCCTCCGTCTGTCAATCATCTGTTTTTCTTCCATCAGCTGATTCTTTTCCCGCCGTTTTGTTCCATTTGATCAAATTACTTTTTTGCCACTTCAACCTCTTATCATGTCAGATCAAACAAGTCTGTCAGTGTTTTCCTAGAATAGAAGCACTTTTATAATATTGAAACCTAATCTTATGTGTATTCAAGAATAGTACTTGAAGTTCGTTTTAAATCTTTAATTTGTAAGTAGGATTTTGGAGTCAATTTTTTGCAGACTCTAAGTAAATTGATAAATTAATTTTTCCCACATCCTTTACTAATAAAGTAAAAACTAAACGCAAAAAATAGTTATTTGTGCAACTAGTGAGCAAAAGGCGAGTGAGGAATGGTTTCTCGAGTGAGGCGATTGCACTTTGCACTCGAGTTGCACATTATATTTTTCCTACATTTACCATAAATAGTTATTTGTGCAACTAGTGAGAAAAGTGAACAATTGACTCACTCGAGAGAAATCCTTACTCACGAGCCGTAGGCGAGTGAGGAATGCTTTCTCGAGTGAGGCAATTGTACTTGGAACTCGAGTTGCACATTATACTTTTCCTACAGTTACCATAAAACAAATAAATTTGTGAAGAAACATAACTTATTTTTACACAGAAGTGAACTTTTAATGTAACATTTAATGTGAAGTGACAAATACAACAGTACAACAGCTGACCAGCTGATTTACAGCCAGTGCTGCCAACGTATTTCGCGCGCATACGACGTTGCCTGCATGTTACGCGCTCATTATTTCGTGCCTTCACGTTGCAAATCTGGAGTGAGACAAAGTAATTAGAGTGAGACAATGTTAACATTGTCTCACTGATGAGCGAATTGGCCACTTTGCTTTCTCAAATGAGTGAGAGAACATGTGCATTGTTAGGTAACTGTAGGAAAACAAATATATTGGCAAAGAAACGTGCCTTCACGTTGCAAATCTGGAGTGAGACAAAGTAATTAGAGTGAGACAATGTTAACAATTGATGTTATCCATGATAAGCGAATTGGCCACTTTGCTTTCTCAAATCAGTGAGAGAACATGTACATTGTTAGGTAACTGTAGGAAAATATGGATAGAACTGTATGTACATTTATTTAATCTAACGGTATGAATTATAGGAACGAGAGATACAAACCACAGTCTAATATTGTGAATTTAGGTTGGTAGATACATAGATGATAGAAGCTGTCCTTGATCATTGGGCATTCAATAAATGGTCCTGACTAATGAAACAGCTGGTCTTAGTCAGTAACAAAGCTACACAAGGCATCACACTCCATTCTACACTCATTCTTAATTTGGTTTAAAATACGCTTAGGTGGCGTCCCCATCTCAAACCTATATGAATATTGATATAAGCCCTGTAATTGATTACATTAACACGTAACCATTGACAAACACTATTACTCTTTTGTTATAGGTCTTCTTTCTGGTTTGCTTGTTGTACAAATGTATTTTAATGTACTAAGTTTTGAGTAAATGAGGATTGTTTAAGAACGGCCTCTCACAATTACTTAATTACGGTAATGTCAATCAAGCTATATCTAATATCTAATAACAATATCTAAAGCATAGCAACCAAAAGGTACTTGGCTCGATCCTGAGAAAAGTCAAAAGCTTTTCAATGTTTCGAAACTGGACACAGCTGTCCTCAATCATTGGGTAAATAAATGATCCTGGCTAATGAAACAGCTGATCTTAGTCAGTAACAAAGCTACACAGATCATCTCACTCTATTCTACGTCCGTCCTTTAATCATGTTAGGGTTACAAATCTCTGTCATTAGGTTCTAGAACTAACATCGAACTTTCCTTTACCAAATCATAACACCACTTGTATTTATAGTTTTTTTTTTATGTTCTTATCCGTTCGAATACTTATATAATTTTGGGAAATTTCTGTTTTTTCGTTTGTGCTTTAAAAGAGCATTGCGCTTAAACCGTGTCGACCCTAACCCACACAGAAGGGTTTACCACCAGGGGGTGATCCGAGGAGCAAGATCCACAGACAGAGAGGGACAGAGAGATATATAGAGAGAGAGGGCGAGAGGGGGGGAAGCAGAGAGCTAGGTCCTCTAATGAGAGGGAGAGAGATATCCAGCTGGCTTGGAATTAATCATCACCTTCATTCAGAACCTGAAAAAACTTCCCTTTGAAACTAGTCTACCAGGCACATTTACACTCAATGAAACTGTTGTTTTTCTTTTCTTCGGTCGCAGTGGGGTCGATAGCTAGTACCCTCTATACTCTGTATGTAGGAACTTGCCTCTGCTCCTCCGTCTACCTGGAGACTGGCCAGTCCAAGGGTCAGGAGACAGGTTCCATTGTACAGACTACTTAGTTTACAGTTTACTTAGGGTTTACAGTGATTATGAACATTGAAACAAAGTTTCAATAGACACTAGTTCTTTATCAGAAGTTCTTTATTAGGCATTTTATCGAATTCGGAGGTTTCTCTTCTTTTTCTAACACATCGAAAGTGATTATAAGATTTAAAATCTTATATCTTTATGAGATTTGGTTAACAAATAAAAAAATGTTATTATTGATATTGAAAACAATAATTTTAAAAGACCGTTCAAAGGTAGTACTAAAACAAAACAAAAATAACCTAGCCATTGATCCGAATTTTATGTTTAAACGTTTTAAATTACATCTAAATAAACTATGTTACTTGAGCTTATTTTAAAACTTCTGACCAATAAAATGTAAGGAAGCACATTCTGCTTTTACCTTAATACTCAGTTAATCTATAATGTATAATGCATATGTTTCCCGTAACAAGATTTTTGTTAAAGCATATACATTTTTTTTTTAAGTTGAACCTTTGTTACGCAGGTTTTAAATGCAAAAACACCAAGAATACAGTTAAAGAACGATTCAAAATTTGAGAAACCACGCAGCTTTTTTATAAAATATTTTCCTTTTCCCCTTCGGCCGTGCTGGTTTCCACATTTAGCCCTCAAAATTCCCCGGTTCACCTTCCACCCTTGACCCTGGGGAGTTCTCCCTCTACGTGTAACTGTTTTACAACCCTCAAGGTACCCGTGGTCGTACATACGTCTTTGTTCCTTGGAGTGAAAACCTCTAACTTTCCACAAAGAATATGTGAATGCAATACCAAAACTATGAGTCAGACTGCTTTCTATGTTGTTGCTACGTAAAATACACGCTTTTTGTATATTTTTAGCATTGCTTTATTCAACAATTTAATAATTTCTTGCAATCATAGCTTAATGTTTTGTTGTGTTGTGTTGTTAGTCTATAGTATGTACGATGCAACCTGTCTCCTACCGCTATATCTGGGGACTGTCCAGTTATGAGGGCGATTTGGCAGGTTCCATCATACTGACTATAGTGTTTTTTTTTTTTTTAGGCACGAGCCCGGAATAGGTTTTAACACTGCTTTAGGCTAGACCTAAGTATTTGCGGGTGTATAACTTAAATCAAATCCATTCGTGAGTTGGCGGGATTTGAACCCATGTACCACGCTCTGCCACTAGACCAGCTTGCTCCTCACAGACTATAGTGGCTGCACCTCGGAACCTGAAGAATGGGGTTCGATCATAAATTTATTCACAAACATTTAAAGAGTTGTTAACTGTATTATCTTAAAACGTTTCGTATTCTTTGTACATAATGTCACTGACATTAAGGAAAAATGAAACCTAAATAAGTCATTTACACTTACTAAGTAACTATATTGTCGGTAAAATACCACATTTTCAACCATAAAAGTATTTGAGCATCAACATATAACATCCCATGAACGTACTCTGAAAATATAAAAGCACGAAGATATAAATGACAGCCAATGTATAAACGATGGCGCCTAACACAAGAGCGGTATGGCGATGGCTTGGAAGGGGTAATTTGTCGCCAGGGCTGAAAGATATCGCTTAGTGAAGCAAAACTGAATTTCGTCATGCATGAAGAAAATATATTATGTCTTCCATATCAGATATTAAAAGCCGTTGGAAACTAAAATATACTATTTAATTTTTCGGAGTAGAAAAAATGCTAAAATGTAGTTTCAGTAATGAAATAGAATTCTGATAGTTCTACGTTGTTTTTCTTTGAATTTAACAAAGTTAAAAAAATAAAAAATTGTGGTAATAATTCGTAGTAATGTTATGCCTTTGAAACTCTTAAGATAAGTACTTAAAATGCCGATCTAATAAAATTACAGTAATACCATTAATTTGACATGATGATTAATTAATTACAGTTTTTCCTTTTTTTGCATGCAAGCTAATAGATCATAATGAATATAGTGATGAGCTTAAACCAGCAGAGGCAAACTCAGCCCGACCAATGCAATAGTGTGATTTAATAATGCGTTTAATTAATTTAATGACTTCAAGTAATTTACTTACAATACAATGGCAGGCAAAAGCACACCCGAACAATAGGGATGGGTCGAGTTGTTGGAAAGGGGGGGGGGGGTTCAATTACTGTGATTGGTGTATTGTCACTATTGTCAGAAATCAGCTGGGTTGTTCGTTTTTAAACACTGTAATCAGCTGATTCTACTCATTTTATCCAACCTTGGTGGTTTTTATAGAAACCTTGCAATGGAAGTTGCGTAAATTAAACCTTTTGTTTTAATTGTTTGGTTTTTAATTCAATTCTGCGAATTTTATCTTCTCTTGTTTAGTAATTAATCGGTAATATTAAAGTGAATTAAAAAAGTAATTTAGTTAGCTATTCAATACAGTTAGTGTTTATTAATATTTTTTAGTTGTTAAACTATTTTATACATTTTTTTTTTTACTTAGCAGATTAATACAGATTATTAATTGTTATACATGTACAATTTACTATAAAGATAGAGTGCAATATGTCAATGTTAAAACACAAATAATCCTGAAGGACCCTTTAGTGATGAAGCCTAAATTCAAGTGAAGATCCGTCACTATCCATTGAGATGACACCTACAATTTGTCGACTGACTTTGATTAAGACTAAGATGAAAAGCTTCCTTTTTACAACTTACTCGTTGACTGTTAAAGCATTATTTAATATACAAAGGTCATTCACCTCTTTTATGAACCTCAAAATGTGTTACTGTAACTGCAAAAAGAATAACATTAAACATAACTATACACATTTAGGGGTTCAATTACAAATTCACCCCACTTCATTTGTAATCACCTTTTGATACTACCTAGTCTTTTCAAAACATCCATTATTGTATTGTGTAGCCTTCTATGGTTTTGTAGATGAGTTCCATGGTTTCACTATATTGTTTTTTTTATATACTTCAACAACAAAATTAATTTACTGTTACAAACATAACGTGAGATACAACAGTAGTTTTCAAATAAAACCCACACCCGCATCTAGTGTCAGTGAATTTCACCCCGTGCGGGCTTCAAATGTAACGCGGTTTGTTTAATGAAATATTCACTAATCGAATTCCTCTGACATTCGATACAACTCCGCTCCACCAATCAAATGACGTCACCGGCAAATCGGATCTGCCAATCGTGTGGCAGGATTTAGTTAATATTGGAATAATTTGCGGTGTTTTTGCAAGTTCCAGGTTTAAAATACAATGTGTAATTGGGTTTGTCATTGTAAGTTAATTCGATATGTCCTAGGTATTTTTTGAATAGTGTAATTAGTCGTTGGAAACTTAAAGAGGGAAAAAATTAGCCTAAATATGATGGAAATCTTAAAGTATGTAGACAACGGCGTTTTTCCAACAAAGAAATCCTTATGACTTTTGGGTTGAACCATAGTGTCTGGGCAATAATCATGATGTATCGAAATTTTTGAGACAGATAATATTTTCTATCTTCTGGTCAACTTGGACACTATTCACGCACCGCAAGAGCGTGTAAATGGTAATCACAGAGAAGTAATATATATTTTATATTACTTTTTGATATTACTTCCCTGGGTGGAAGTGCGCACATGTTGCCCTGATGATGGAGCACTGTAATGATGTAATGGATCTGAAACGTCACCATATTATACCAAGCGGATAGCACGGTTCAATATAGAAGTAACAAGGAATCCTTTAAATTCTAATGAACATAAAAAACCCATTTGATCATTAAAAACTAACCTAACCTTAGGTTAGGTTAGGTTAGGTTTGGATAGGTTAGGTTTTATTAGGCTTGGTTAGGCTAAACCTTCATTTTTGGTAATTGAAAGTCAAAATAGAGAGTAAATGTTTTGTTTAATACTTACAGTTTTGTTCTGCATACCCCTAACATTGAATATACACACAATAATTAGACTATATGTTTCCGCAATAACAACTTCCATGAAAATCATTTGATTTTAAACAGTTTTATTCACAATCCGCTGAAAAAGAAGAACCCCAATAATCCTGCCGCGGCTCGGATACTTTTTGTTCTCCACACCACAACAATGCTCGACAGAACTTTTGTCCAGCCGTCAAAATATTTCAGTCGGTCTCGGCCCGCTCTGCAGGTCTATGAATAAATTACATATCACTTGTACAATGGGCTGGCTCAACAAGGGGCCGATGTAGCTGTTTGGGCTCAAGTCGTGGGTGTAAAATTTCATTAGGTACTCTGACATTTAGGTGTAAAACCGAGACAGGGACTGGAAACTGGAATATCAAGATGAGTTTCACACTTAAACGTCACCTATTATGTAATTTCACATTGATCTGTAATTTGAATAATATTATGCAGACATCCAAAAGTACCTAAATACAACCGGAAAAATGTCTCGATTCAATTCTAGCCACCATTTATCAATATTGTATCCATCGTTGATGTCTGTCGTCACCTATATCACTTAAAAGAGTAGCGTAATTAACAAAAATATCTTATGTCTAATGAGGATGGTTTGAATTAAATTATATTTAAAGGGGTTTTGATTGTGATGAATGCAATTTTAAATTATCACCCACACTGTTTTGCTGTTTACATTTTTTTTTTCTCGTGTGCTTTTAAATATGTAACCTCAAATAAAACAAACACACTCCACAAAATTATCGCTGCCAAGAAATAACATGGAATCATTAGCTAATGTTGAAACAAAGGAATAAAAGGAGCCACAAATGAAATCTCATTTACTCGGATTCTCACAAAACTGGCTCTTGCGGACATTAGGCCGTGATGAGCTTCATTTATGACTGAGCTAATTTCAAGAGTGTGTTTTCTTGCACACTGTATTTTAATTCACGTATAACTAAAACTCCAAATTGTGTATTAGAAATAAATCATGTTTATTATAAAAATAAATCATGTTTATTATAAAAATAAATCACATACACTACTTAAAAAAAATATAAAAACTGGTGGACCATGATTAAAACTAATTACCTAGCCTGTGAAGATTTGTCGGTAAAGAGTACCGCTGTTATTTTTAACTGTTTTTGATAATGATGAGAAATAAACAATTATTCTATCCACCAAAGATATTTGGTAGTTTTAATATAAAAGTATGAATTAGGCTGCTGTATATTTATAATTGATATAAAATGGATGGTGTCGTTTTATGTTAATGTAAATGTTTTTGTTAGTAATAAAAAGAAAATAAATTTGTTGAAATGAGCTAATCGTGTTTACTTATAGGAAACTCATGTTCTTTCTTCTACCAACGGGTTTTTAAACGTCGAAAAAAAGGTTAGTTCATTGAAATGGGTTTTAACTTACCATTTGTTGTTATCATAGTATGGAGAGCCAAATGGGAATATACAACATTCCAATTAGTGTATTCTGTATTAGCCTATAGTCTATATGATGGACCTGTCTACCTAGAATTGGTCAGTGGGGTCAGTCCTAGGTAGAGGTTCCATCATACAGACTATAATGTATCTGTCTTCTCTTGAGCACCAGTCAATATACAGGATACAAACTTCAGTATCTAAAGTTTTTATGATTGAACCAAACTATATTTTTGTCCAACACACAGTTTCTTAATTAAACCTGCAACTGAACATTGAAACTAACTTAAAATACACTAAAGCAAACATCATCAAATGGATGATAGTTACAAAATAAATGGGTCAGTTGGTTTCATTCAATTTGGTACCAGAGTAATGTTTGTATGACCCCAAAACAGTTCACCCTTACTGCAGCCCGTCCACAGTTCTATGAATAAATTACATTTCGTTTCCGCAGTTGTGGGGACCCACTTAAGCAAACATTGTATTGCCCAGAACAGGTTATTTAAGGAAATAATATAAATTAGTTTTATTTTTGTATGTTAACTCCAATTTAATATGTTTACAGTGAGATAGATTAAATTTAAGAGAACTTAGTGAGCAATTGAATTTTGTATTGACTGTTTGATTTGTATATTTTGTACAACTTTAAAATCTACTCTTTTTCTTCTAAATACCATGTTTAAATTAATGCAGATTTGACATATATTTTCAACAATTCCTTCATTTTCATGTTACTTTTATGAATAGCACCTGTACTTATGGAATTAATATTTTTTCTTGTACCATTGACAAATAAATTATTCCCTTCCACACAAGTTGTCTTGCTTAAGCAACAAGTCGTCTGTTATCTTCTAGCTCGAGGCGACATCTACCAACTTCACCCCTTCTCTTAACTGCAACCCTTCTTTACGTGAAGTTCTCCCCAATTCCCACCCCATTGTTGACAGGGATCTTGGATATAAGGATCAAACTTTGTCAAGAAAATAATGTCATAGAAACATTTAACAGTTGGTACTAAAAATGAAAAGGACATTAAAAATAATAATAACTTCTAGTGAAAAACACGTCTGGCTTACATGTAATACTTTGTGATGATTTGGTTGGCTGGATCATTTATTCAATATTTTGGTATAGATTATATTTGAAAATAGTGCCTTTCAGTGTGAAATTAGTGTAAGCTAACAACCCTAGGGATCCTACTTGATTGGAATAAGTGTTAATCAATAAGGAGAGAGTTCAAATCCCGCCAATCACCAATTGATTTCATCTAAGTGATGATGCCACAACGGCCTAGCCTGAAGTAAAGTGAAGAAAACTACACCCAAGCGTCCTAGGACAGCTAAACAATAATATAATGTCCATAAAATATTTCACCCACAAATCAATACATTTACAACAGTAAAATCATAAATATGACTTCGCTGGTGATTGAATAACTTTATAAAATCCTTTTAACACCAATGTAATACGTTAGTAAATTACTTTTTGCTCTACTAAATTCACTATTATTTTCAGCGCCATGTACGTATCTATTATCGAACAATATCAAACAAATGTTGAATGTGTTGTAAAGCCTAATAAGGTTACTATACGATTTTGGATGTATTGTGAACCAAAATAACACTTAACTTGCTAGGAGAATCTCAGGTTGTTAAAGTCAATATAGGATCCAGACAAGCCTTAATTAATGTAAGCCTTCTCATAAATTGAGCTCAGGTGTTATTGGATTCTGCCGAGAGGTTCTTAATAAACCACTTTAATTCTCTCAACAGCCTTTAAAAGCCTATTATTTGTCTATTTTGCCTATTAGATACTTAAACTAGAAATTGGCTTTCCATTCAGACCTTTTTTGTATTTTTGAGTATAAATAACTATTAAGAAATTACTAAACAATTCATTTTGCTAGAAGATATCACAAGAATAAAATATATTTAGTAATTTTGTTTTTATATTTGTAAAATGCACAATTTGGTTTCGATGGCTTAAGATAGTACTGTGAAAGTCTTATTCGAAAAGTACGTTAGTAATTTGTACTTAAATAACATTTTAGAGTCGAATAAAATAGCTTGATACTTCATAAAAAATAAGCAAAATATGACAGAGTGATGCTTAAAATAATGAATAGAATAATTATTAAATCCCTGAATTGGTACTCAGACGCTAAAATGAGATCTTTAATGTGCCGAGAGTGCTTCGGCAAACCTTCAACAAATGAACAAAATACTTAAAATTATGAGCTAATTAATAACACATTGTGTTAATTATTGTCAAACTAAGGGTCATTCCTGAAAAAACTATGTAGCCAAAATTTTTATAACTCGGTTTTACGTTCTAAATGAACCTAATAAGCCATAAAACACACATCATTCCGTGTTTTTAGGATGAGACACGTCTTGATTTTCATGTTTACATAGATAAAATGTTCTATTAATTTAGAAATGAAGATCAGAACTGCATTTTTCTCTACTAAAATCCTAACAATGAGTAAGCGGGCCAGTTAGTTGAACCGTCAAAATATCACGGAGAGCAGACCACAACGGTTCCATGAATAAATTACCCTTATTCTACAGCAGTGTGGGTAGATTACATTATACGTGTTCGTCGCCATCTTGATTACATCATGTAATAAAAATATGTATTCTGTATTACTGTTTTGATGTGTCTCAAATTTCATGTGTAACTTAGCATAGCGGTTCTGAAACAAATCTGGTCTAGTTGATTAACCTTCGAATGTGTTAGAATTGATTTTGATCTAAGTACATCCAAAATTAATAATTGGGGTGGTTTTTACTATGATAAGAGTTCATTCGTCCTAAAATTATGATTTCTGTTCAACCTCTATCGTTATTTAATTAATACCCCCGCCGCAGCAAACCTGCAGACTTAGCGAATTTCCATTTGCCTGATTGGATTTAGACTAAAATGTTTCCTTAAAAATATCACATTTATTCCCTATTTAAACAGAATTAGTTTATTGAGTACTTAGGTTTGCTGCAACAGGGAGGGTAAAAAAGTTGTTTTTATATAAAATTTTAAAAGGTGCTGTGGTTTAGTAAGAAATTAATGTATTTTCCAAATTTGATCAAAATATGTTCATAAACAAGCAAACTACAACAGTTGACTTATTCTCCATAAGAATAACATGGGAATTTTAAAATTAAAATTTTTTTGAATTTTCTCCGTAACAATTAGGTGCATAATAACGCTTCAATATACTAAATTATTTGTTTTTTTAAGCTCTACAAAATGGTCTGAAAAGAAATTGTGAAATTTTGTGTTTTTAGGGCCAAAAATGGGAAAACCCCCATAAAACCACCCATAAACACCCGTTCCCATAGTCCGATCATGCTGGTTCGCGAACTCATTCAAGTTTATGCCGCCTTACACCTTAAAACCAAATTTTATCAAAATCGGACAAAAATTACTCAAGTTATCGTGCGGATGGACACACACACACACACACATATATATATATATATATAGATATATAAAAATTTGAACGAATGGTGTTTTTGGCCTCTGGGGACATCAAAATGAAAAAGTAAATCGGTCCCGGGCTTAGGTCTTACCATGAGACCTACGGTAATAGCTACTTCCCTATAGGGAAATTCGCTAATATTTAACCATTTGTTTTTATTTACTTTCTTTACTGATGTTGTCTTGTATTTGTGTCTTGATTGAAAACAGTTAAGTTTCCTTTGATCTTTTAATTTTTATCCACTAAAATGCGTTTTAATTGAAATATACCAATATTTTAACTGTATGAATTTCTACCACACACGATAAGCTCACTTGTTTTCTTCTTTTAAAATAAATTTGCCATCTTTTCCTGCTCCTACAGCTGTTTAAACAGAAAACTATAATGCAACTTTAAGCAATTTAACAGGGACCATCAATAAATACGTTATTTTTAGCTGACTATGTACACTAAATAAAATGATGGCACACACTACTTTATCTGGAATTCTTGGCATATAGAAGCAGAAGATTTTTTTGTTCGAAGTTTTGTCTATCATAGTGCCAACTTTTTTATATTATTAGGTTGCAGCTAGTCAAGGACACTATGTTCACACCGAAGTAGTTCCAAAAACATAGCACGATTTTCCATTAATCTAACCCCCTTATTTAGATAGCGAGCTAGTCTAGTAGTAGAGCATGAAGATTCGGTCCCCGAGGTCCAGGGTTCAAATCCCACCAATAACCAACGTATTTGATAAAATTAAAAATGCCTCAACCCCCTATAAAAATATTCTTAAATAATGTGAAAAACAATTCAAGGCTAGAACTTGGAAAATAAAATGAAAACTTAACAATTGTTATCAATTCAACAATTTCTTCGACAATTTTCCCTCAGAATCTTTGACTATCTCCAAGGGTTTTCTTGATCACTGCTGATACTTCACGGCCACACCTTAGAACCAATAAGGTTTTTGTATTTTAATCAACCCCCCCCCCCTTACACCCCGCACACGCAGAGGTGGCTTTGTGGGTTTTAATCAAGCTCGGCGCTACCCATTGTTGAGCTGTCATTGTCATCCCCTCACGTTGCTGTCATAACAGCTGATTCCGTTCAGAATCATATGGTTAGACTAATTACACTGAGTCTGTAAAATTTTTGCACATATTTATAATGTGGTAAGTCGATTATATTTAAGTTATATCGTGGGGTTTCTCATTTCTCAATTATGATTTAAGGTAAAGGTTTAATAAAATTTCATAGTTGAAGGTGTTTCAGTGCCATTAGTTCTATGACACCAGAAAACTTTAAGTTTTTAGAGTCGTCATGGTGAATATATTAGATTTTCAGACATGCAAAATGAAATACAACAGAATGTGTTTTAATTAACACAGGGACGGCTAGGTTGACTACGTACGGTAACACACACTTTTTGAAAACTACTTAGTATTACTACTTATCATTTACTATTTACATGGTTACTAAACATGATTGATATAGCTAGATATTGTGAAAAAAGGTACCAAATCTTATGGAAATTATATGAAAAAAATTTTAAAATATATTTTTTAACATTCCCATTCACTTAAACCAATAATTTAGAAACTACTTTGATGGCTTATTTAATTTCTTTCGGCATTAACATCATATTCAATTCAATACAAAGTCCAAATATAAATTAGAAATACCAAGTTCCTCCATACCAAATGAAACTATGTGAAACTCATTCCCACTACGCAAACCATAATATGTTAAAAGTATTGATGGACACAGTTCACACATTTTTTAACAATTTATTAAACGGGTTTTGTATCAATGTGAGAAGGCACTTCTATAGTGACAGTTCCTGTATCAGTTGTATAAACTTTAAAGCTGTAATTTTAAATATGAGTGACAAAATGAAACATTAACCTTTTCGTACTAGCATGGTCCATGTATGCATGCAATCGACTATATTAAACATTTTTTCTTCAAAAGGTTTCCGCCTTTTCGTTCGATTTGAAATAATTTACTCAGACCATTTGGTAACAGATAATCTCGATTACGTATGGCCATGCTTGATAATATTCTAGACAAACACACCAGCAACAAAAGCAAAACGTAGTGGTTGGATGTCAGTGGTCTCTTCGGTCTGTTTGTTTTGCAGATAGTGTTACTGTAACTCGACACGTTATGGTGGACGTCGGGGTTCTCACTTGAGTCTATAGAGCTATTTATATTTGGGCAGTACACGGTCATGCTAGAAGACACATACAGACAATGATAGCTAAGGTTAGAAGGTTAAGTTACTTGGTCGTCATTGTTTAAACTGTTGCCATTGACTTCTAGGCGAGGAAAATACTCATAGTTGATTCCCACCTACATTTTGTATACTAGGCTCTATTTCGCGTTTTTATTACATTACTTCAGGCTAAAGTCTAGAGGTTGTGGTATTATAACTTATATAAAATCCATTGGTGATTTGTGGGATTCTAACCCGGGACCTCGGGAACCGAAGTCAGTGCTTTACCACTTGACCAGTTCGCACTCTATTCCTACCTACGTTTCTTTCGTATACTAGTCTGTATTCCGGAATTATTTTACATAACTAACCCTAGAGGTTGCGTCATTATCATTGATAAAATCCTTTGCTGATTGGCAGGGTTCTAACCTGGAACCTCGAGAACCAAAGTCCCACGCTTTACCACTAGGCCAGCTTGCATCCCGATACCTACCTACTTTAGAGGTAGAAATAAATATAGCACCTACAATATCAATAACACTATTTCTCAATGACGGAATAAACATGGGTATTTGTAACAGAGTTTTGACGGAAATGTAACTGAAACCTAGGAATAAGATTGATATTTTTGTTTGTTTACTCTTCAGCAAGTAACCAAATGTAATAAATGTCGAACTTCCGTTCTATTCATCGATTTCATGTCAATAACCGTTAGATATATTCCACTTTTATTTTCTTCTTCTTCGGATATTTCAATATTCTGTAAAGTAAAAGATTTATATTTTTTAGCTTATGGTGGGCTGGCTGTTAGTACCTTCTGTACTAGGTCAGTTGGATTTGAAAAACCATAAGTTTTCTATATAGTTTTCGATTCCTCCCTAGGATTTCTTAAGATGTACGACGGGAACATTTGTCCAAATTACACTTTTGCACTACTCCCTAATTATCTTCGGTTCGTGTATTTCTTGTTAATATTTTCTATTGAATAAAGCAACAAATCGCTCATACAGTATTACTCGTTAGTTTTAAACAAGGTTATTTCCTTCTATTCTTCAGATCTATATAATCTTCTTCCGAAATTATTTTCATTCAAGTGGAATTATTTACGTATCTCAAGATTCCCAACTTTTAAAATTTCTAGACATGTTGTAGTTGTTTTCGGCTTACCAGATTAAATTATTCAGAACAAAGTATCCACGATGCAATCGTTAGAAATTAGACAAAACATTAAAGATAAGACGGATCTTTTCCAGAAGAGGGTCGCCACTATACTGTGGACAAATTACAGTTTAGGTTATTTAATTTTGAATTTTTGTGATTAATTCTGTTCAGTAAATAAAAAACCGTGTGAGTAAAGCTATAAACTGACCTAACCTAAACTGTGGGTTATCGACAGTTTAATAGTTGCTGCCATCTTCTGACAAAGACCCGATAAGATATTTTAAGATGGTATTTTCACCGGAGGCATAAGTTAATTAAATTTTCAAAAATTTGATATTATAAAAATTAATAATGTCAAAGTAATTAAAAACTAATGAGAAAATAGGAATAATAAAGTCATAAATAG
Source organism: Macrosteles quadrilineatus (assembly GCF_028750875.1). NCBI lineage: Eukaryota > Metazoa > Arthropoda > Insecta > Hemiptera > Cicadellidae > Macrosteles > Macrosteles quadrilineatus. The sequence goes on from NW_026542602.1 coordinate 71,272,739, forward strand.
CTGTTCATTACAAATATCTATTTTTGTCTACAATGTCGAAGAAGCCAAGACGCTGAGGAATTTCATTAGGGCCTCCAGTGTCAGTTATGTTTATTTAAGCGATGCTCTTCCACAGGATACAACGATGCTCCTTGTTCTTAATTAATTTCAGAGCTTTATGTCTCAGCTCCAAAGAATACCGTGGTGTAGTAAAAGTGCTATGAAGTAATTATTTTTAACTGTTTCAGCTGTTATTAGCTTTCTTCAGTTAAACACTTTATGGGTTTTGCGGAGTTTAAGTGGTTTAATTATGAATAGCACTTAGATATTTTTTGCTTAGCGTGTAAAAATTTTGCACAAAATCAACGTTACTTTAAATTTTAGTTCTAATACAAAAGTGTATGAAATACATCTATGCTGTCCTCGTAATTTACTTATCTAAAAACCTACTAAAAAGCACATGAAAGTCTTGATGTTGGACTTAATATCCCTTAGCAATCATTCATTTTGTTAAGTAGTAATGTTTAAAAAATGTATATATAAAAAATATCACTTAACCTGATAAAATTACTCGTAAACTTGATCAAAAGAATTTACGTCCATACTCAATAAAAAATAAATGAGATAAAATACATCTTATCTATGAAAGAAAGTAACAAAAACTTGAAACATATATTATACTGTTGACTCATAATACGTTAAAAACATACATAAGATGGTAGTAGTGTTTGATTTCGGTTGGACACTCTGATCATCATCAGACCCACCCCCTTCCCCAATGGGCGAATCAATTTTCAAGAACTATCATTACACTACATTAATAGATTCAATCATAGCCATACTCTTTTCAGTTGTTAATAAATAAGACAATTATTGATGACACATTTTACATCTTACAAACAGTAAGGTAATACTTATTGCATTACTGCATCAATTGAGTTATTTTAAATTAAAAATACTAAGACTCCGACTGTCTGAATTGAGAGTTATGACCAGGCAGTTTCAAAATTCCTCTGGTGACACTGACAGTAAAAAGTCCATCCATCAAATCTCCTCGTCGCCTGATCATTTGTTCCTGTCATCCATCGGAATGATGGCAGAATGATGGCTGCCACGGGGAAGCCTACTGTCATTTTTGGGAATGTCATTCGCAATCGCACCTACCATATGGAGATCACAAATCAACTTATAAAAGCGAGATCAGTAGGAATATATTTGAAATTTTAATGTAAACAAATGATAATGAAGTCTTTTTTGATAATGAGCACATGCCACATTTATTGAAATTAATTTGATAGTGTCAGGTGAGCTGACGTTTCGAATCTCAAAGTAAATAAGCACCCAACATTGAAAACAATAACTTTTCAAGTACTGAGTAATTTTACAATTTTGCATAAGGGTAAATTTTCGAATTGAAGAATACAATAACTTAGGTTGATAATTCTGTATATTGCGATTTACACTAATGGTTTTTTTTGTGTACAACACATTTTCTTACTGTACTGTGTGAAGTAAGCTTTTAAAAATATCATCTTAGAGTCTCACTGGTTTTAGGCGGTTATCATAATGCGTATAGTGTAAAAAAAAACATATGTTTGTATTTCATAAAGTTTAGGTAGGGTTAGTTTTACCTTCTTGACGTAAATAATTACTTCATAGGCTTAAAATACCTGTAATATAGTTAACACAGTTTGATACCACTCCTAGTTACTTGATTCCGAAACAAGTAACAGAAGAACAGAAGAAGAAACAAATGCCACAGTAAAAGATTTAATATAAACAAATAACTCCATTAATTGTAGTTGCGATCACTTTAATCAAACCCTCTCTTATATCACCCATTTACTTTAAAGACCCTACAGTGGAAACCAGTCTATATGTTGATGCGGGGTTACTTTTTTCACCCACAAAAAGTGCTCTTATCTGAACTCGTTTCCTACCTTCCTAAGGCGGGCGGTACGATAATGATAGGGTTACGTCAAGCACCATACCTCCACTATTTGACACCCCAGGCTGTTCTAGCATAGGCCTACACATGGTCCTCTTAGTGTGGCTGCAATAGTAATTTTCTCAAAAGTAAATAGTACCGTACATTATTTCATTTCTGTAAAATGACAATACCAAAATAACATGTTTTACTCCGTATCAAAGATATACAGGGTGTCCCGAAACTCTTTACCAATATTTTAGGGTATTGATCCTGGATAAGAAACGTACCTAAATATCATATTTAAATTGTCCGGAAGTCCTTAGTTACTCACACAGCCGCCATTTTATTTTTTTCAGTTATTAATTTTTTTCTAAAGAATGGTTAAACATACGAAATGGAAACTTTGCACAAACATTTATGACAACTAGACAAAGCTGCAAAAAATTATGAAGATTTTTCAAATTCATAAAACAAAATGGTGGCCATTTAAAATTTTCTTTCTTAAATACCTCAAAAACCATTGATTTTACAAAATTTTTAAATGGCCGCCATTTTTTTATGAATTTGATAAATCGTGATAATTTTTTGGTAGCTTTGTCTAGTTGTCATAAATTTTTGTGCAAAGTTTCCATTTCGTATGTTTAACCATTCTTTAGAAAAAAATAATAACTGAAAAAACAAAATGGCGGCTGTGTGAGTAACTAAGGACTTCCGCACAGTTTAAATATGATATTTAGTTATGTTTCTTACCCAGGAGCAATGCCCTAAAATATTGGTGGAGAGTTCCGGGACACCCTGTATAACTGATCTCTGTATCAATACTTTTACTTAAAGTAAACATGCCAATAGATTTATAACAAAAAGAAATAGTTATTACTGTTTTTTACGACTAAACTGAAATGATATTTGTTCCAACAATATCATGAATAATAAAATGTATAATTAAATTTACAAGTTCAATACCAATATATAATTATTTTATTTTATCTACTAGCGCTTTCTGGAACTAGGTTCCCATCTTCAGACATTAGTACACTAGTACAAAAAGTAAATAATTGCAAATTTAATTATACATTTAATTATTAATTGCCAATATCTCCAATATCAGTTATAATATCATGAATCGTAAAATTTTACACATTATTTTTTAGGACTACACAATAAGTGTTGTAGAACCGTAATAGAATATTTCAATTAGAAAAGGTTATAGAGCTCAATTCCAATTTTTACCATTCAACTTCAGGGTGAATTGGGTCAGCATTAATTACTTAAAAATATTGATTCATCTTGTAAACATAATATGTTATTTATGGTTGCATTATTAGAAAAACATTAAGATCCAAAATCCAAATCATAAAACTCATCATCTTAAAACTCTGATGTTACCATTCCCACTATTACATTTGTAATTTAAATTGTATCTAGTTTTTTTACTAAACATTATATTGCTTAATCAACTACTTTGCCTGAAAAATTCATTGTCTGAAAATATACTGTGTCAATAACTTTGCCATATAAGACCTTAACACATTTAACTACCCAGTACAGTGGCAGTAAACAGTCAATCCACCAACGATCATTTTTTGTTTAAAACTATAAGAAATTTTAAATTCTACGAATCGTAGTTCATTAATTTAAGGGTAAATCAATTTTCTTTCACTTATTATTTTCCCAACGTGGGAAGAAATCACGATACACCCTTCATTTTACAAATTTCCGTAATTGAGAGCCCTAGAGTGATTTAATTCTCTGATAGGTCTCTAGGGGTTGAATAACTAAATCAGTCGGGATCGGACCAGACTATACCCAAGGTCTATTATAATTTACGCCGTAACTAATGTCTTTATTGCCTCCCTTTTCCCACACATCCCACGTCCTAGGGTTTAGCCCTGGGTGGGCCTCAGCTCCGACACAGTACAGCAGAACATCTTCCGTATGGTTTGTATCAATCACTGACACCCTTTATATAGAGTTTGATTTATGTTTTAATTATAAATAACCCTTGGTGGTAATGTGATCTTGAGATAATTAGTAAAGTCTATAATGATAAAAATTAATGGTTAGTTAATAGTTTTGGCCTCATAAGAGAGAAGTGATTAGAATAAGCTTTTGATTGGTAAATACTGTGGTAAACTTAAGTAAAACTTCGTACATCCTGGCTACCATGATTTGACATATTAAATAAAGGTGTTTACACTGAACACGTGATTGACAGATTTCTGGGGTAATCGGCCGACGTCGGCGTATTTGGTTCAACACCTTTTACCCCAGCATATTATCAGTATTTTCGTCATCCTCGCAAAATTGGATTATTTTATATGGTACTAAGTCCTAAGTCACTTGTTTTTTTTTTTTAGTATTTCGGCATTGTCGAAATTAAAAACTTGAATACGCAAGAGTCTGCTGTGGTTGAATTTACTTGAGGTTTATCAGCTAAACCTTTTTGAGGTTCCAAAAATCAATTTGTTGTGCCAGTCAGTTTTAATCACCTAATGCCACTAATACAACAAACTCAATCCTTGAATCCTTGTAAACACATAAGGACTAACTTAAGTTACAGCAAAGCCAAATAAGCATGTGCAAAATAGTTATATAAAGGCAGCACTGTAGTGCAATAAAAATTAAGTATTGTTCAAGTTATTTGAAGTAAAGAAAATTATGAATATCGTTTGTTTTTTATGGCGAATACCAGTGTAATGCGAAAGTAGATAATAATTAATAGTACTGTATAGGAAAGTTTGACAGCTTTTTGAGCGTTATTAGCAACTTGTAAAAAATTTAAGTGCTACGGTAAGTGTTAAGTGCTAAGGCACTGTTTTGGATTGCACCGTGTGCTACCTAGCCTTCCAAATATTTACAGATCACTTACACACAACTGGTAACAAAACTATCAATTATACATATTTTATGTTGAAGTTTTTTTCGAGAAGAGGACCGCCACATATATCTTGAACTAGGTTAGGTTATTTGGCTAGGCAAGTTTAGGTTAGGTTAGGCTAGTTTACATCTCTTACAATTTCATTGGACAAATAAGAAGAACCCCTACTTGTAGACCCTTAATTTTTACTTACAATGGAGTCCTAGACTTATATAATTAGCTATCCCGCAGCAAGTATAAATAAGTAGGGAACTGCCGTGTTCGACTGCAGGCAATTCCGCAGACCCGGCAATTTCCTTAGCAGATTGCCGTTTCCACAACATTAGCCTAATGCTACGCGCTGCCTGACACTTTTCTTTAGCCATTCATTTCAACTCAATTTCGCGTTTCCCTTCTTTTAGCCATTATTCCTTTGCTTGTGAACACCCTAATCTATTAGTTTGAATATGGAGTAAAACTTTTATCTATTGCTTGTGAACGACGAAAGAATTGATCCTTTGGTACCCTATCATACATTGCTTAATGTATAGTATGCATAATATGAACTACACCCATTTCTTATGTAGCCTACATGCCTTACTCAGTCAAACATTTCTGTAGTGTCCTCATACATTTAATGTTTGACAAAAAGCTATACATCAAATTCTTAACACACAGTACAACTACAAATACCAACATTACTTTACATTTGTGTGGTATTTTATTAAAGCCTAAACAATAGCTACTTGTGTAACTAGTGAGCCGTAGGCGAGTGTGGAAAGTTTCTTGAGTGCAGCAAAGGCAGTTTGAACTCGTGTTATACATTATGTTTTTCCTACAGATACTATAAATCAACACTGTACAACACGTTTTTAGGTTAGGAAATCAAAACATTGAACGAAATGGGAAGCGCTGCACCAGCTGATCGTAGTCGTAATATCTTGTGTTGCACACTTTTTTTCAAGCGTACACGAATTACTTGCATAATAAAAGCACGTTGTTTTGTGTTGTTTGGTTAGAATACTGACTGGTGTGCGCCAAAGTAAGGTTTTCTGTACTATAATCTGTGCAAGGAAACCTACTCTGAAGGTGACTGTAGGAAAAGGTTATTTAAGAAAATCCATCCAGTCTGTAACTACATGTTATTTTCATAGGCTCAATAAAACCGGTGTAACATACAGGATGTATAATGTTGCGTTTTTACGACGAACATTTCAACTTGCTGGCCAAACATTATATAGTATATTGGTCTATATGTCAGACTTATAACCGTCCGCATGGAACCTGCAATCCTATATAATCCTGTTATGGCACTCTGTATATAGCTTTATCTCTGTATATAGCCTTATCCACCACTTTATGTATGCTGTGTGCTATTTGCAATCCGTGTTGAAATAGGAGATTTGTTGCTTAGGCACTATTTGTAAACGGTAACTAAAATTTATGTTTAAAACTTCGCTGCAAAGGATTTTATATTATAAGGTTTTGGGTTGTGATATGTGAGTGGAACGAAATTTAGCTTCACATTAGAATCGGTGGTGTAAGTACTTATGGTCAATATATTATTAGACCGTTATTTGATCCTACTTGAAATATTGGGGGACTGGCCTTGCTACATTTCCCCCCTTTTGCAGTGTGGGGATTATGTCATGGATGCCAAGCTAACATCAATGGTTTTTAGTGGTGTGGAAGTGCTGTGACCGAGTAGTTTGAATCCTGCATTAATTTGTAGTTTAATTTATCCAGAAATAAAGGAAAAATACATTTAGTTTTAGCCATTATGTTTAATAGAAACTCAAAAAAAATATTGGCTAAAATTACTTGAAGCTTATTAATTTGTTTTACGAAATCAATAAAAATTATTCTAAACCAAATAGTTCAACAATACCATCAACCTATCTACTTCACTAATTCAACTGGTTATTTGCTCGTTTCTCGATGATAGTGTTATGCTTTATTTTGAAGCAACGTCGGATCCTCGTAATACGAAAGGAAAATTACACTCTTGTTTTCAGAGATGAAAAGTTGACGTACAAATATTAAAACGGAGCGCTCGCTGGAGAATAATATAGACAGAGCGTTAAAACTCACCACTCCCCCGTGGCTGATGTTGATTCTGATTTATTTTTATTGGGTTTTGTAAGCACACCCTGTCCCTAAAACAGGTTTGTTGTACAGTGAGGTGTTTCCACGGTATGTTAGAACCAATCAACTGTGAAATTTTGGTAGATAAATTACCTTATCGTGTATTGATTTTTTTCAACGCAATTTTAGTGAAGAAATATTTGTACGGCCATATTAGAAAGCATCATTGTATGTAAAACAACGTAGTTATTTAGTATATCAATTGATTTTATTCGGGAAAGGTTTGTATTTGTATATAATTTAAGATTTTCTCTGTGGGGTGTTTTATAAACAACATTTCTTTATGACATTTTATTGTGTTAAAAACTTAAGTAATATAAATATCCAGGCTTAAATTTATTAAATGTATACATGATTGAGTTTAGTGAATGTATCCATGCTTGGATGTATTGTATGTATCCATGTATGTACTCCTAATATGATAAAAATGTATTCCAATAAGCTTACTTAAATATTCATTTGTTTTTACTACAATAAAGGAACTATGGCCGAAGAAGAGTACGTTTGTACTGTACTGCACAAAATACATTGAAAGGATTCAAAATATATACAAAACTGTTATAGTATTGGTTTGTAGACCATTATACAACGGAAGAGAACATCATAGTATACCGAACACAACTGTAACTGTTATATAGGGCCATATTTTGGTATTTACTACAACCCTGCAGTGAGTCTGCATTACTTTATCCGCTATTGGTAATATTACAGTTTGATTGCCTCAGTATATCAGTATAGGATGAAATAATACTTATATTACATTTCGATTGTAATAAAACTTGTATTTATTGTACAGGCCGTATAGCTAAATCACTGAAAGTAGATTTTTACTACATTAATTTCAATTTACTCATAGTAAATTATGGTCTTTATTGTCATAAGTTTGCAACCATTTTTAACTTGTTATATTTAACTGTTTTGGTGTTGTAGCCTTACCGTAAATGTTTGATTTACAAATAATAAAGTTATTTGCATTTAAAATATTTAAAATAATTAAAATGTAAAATTTATATTTAAAATATTTAAAGCTTTTCAATATTTTCAAGTTATTACAGGCTATTTACCAACATGTTTAAATATATTGATAAATATTTACTCTAGAGTTTTAATTGAGGAAAATCAAAACTTAATAGTTTTAATTATTTTTTTTAATGATGCACGTGTGATTAACTGTCTAAAATATACTCGGAAACGTAAATTGAATTTTTTATATCTTTCCAAGAACTTAATGGGTTTTGCAACTAATTACAGGTACTTTTTAAACATGGTAGTTATGATTTTATAATACCTAGCTGTGTATAGGAACAAATCACAAAAAAACTAAATTAAACCAAATGATTATTTAACGTTTAAGTAATATTAGTAGATATAATGATTTAATGAGCCGGATAGCCTATGATAAATTAATTATAAATTGAGGAAAATGAACACTTAAACTGAAATATAGTTTAACTAGACACATTTTATGATTATATCCATGTGTATCATTGGAAATGAAAATTGAATGTTGTCAATAGTTTTCCATGAATTGCATTTGTTTTGCAACTAATTATAAATTTGTTTGACATAGTTATCATTATAGCAGCTAGCTGTATAAAAAAAATATTCGCAAAAATATACAAAATGAATGTAAATTATTAATTAACATCGGATCTAGATGGAACGATTTTATGAACCGGAAACTCAATTATGTAGGACGTTAAATTTTTCCTACATGAAGTTTATTTTGACGGGCAAAGTTAAAATCCTGCTCTCGCTTGAGGATAATCGAGAGAAAAAGCTTGTTAAACTGATCTCACCCTGGGGGCAGAATAGCGCTGGTTTTGAAATATATTTCAAACGCTCATCTTGAGTTTACTTCATGCTGTCCGGGATGGGAATGTATTTCAAAAAATATATTTTTAGAAAAATTTTGAAACTGAGTATTTCGTCATCGTTACATAGGCCTACCATTATTTGTGAAACGATTTTTGGATCACTTAAATCTTTAATTGATTCTTTTAACGTATTTTAAATTTTGTTTAACCTATAAATATAGTGCCCTAGTTTTCGTTGATATACAGTTTGACATATCACTATCATATAAATAAGATGGAATTGTAGATCACCATCTTAGCATGCTACAAAAAGATTATATGTGTTAATTCTTCTATATGTCATAACCACTGCTGAAGAGTTTATATATATATATATATATATATATATATATATATATATATATATATATATATATACAGGGTGTCCCGGAACTCTCTACCAATATTTTAGGGCATTGCTCCTGGGTACGAAACATACCTAAATATCATATTTAAATTGTCCTGAAGTCCTTAGTTACTCACACAGCCGTCATTTTGTTTTTTTCAGCTATTAATTTTTTTCTAAAGAATGGTTAAACATACGAAATGGAAACTTTGCACAAACATTTATGACAACTAGATAAAGCTACAAAAAAATTATGACGATTTTAAAAATTCATAAAACAAAATGGCGGCCATTTAAAATTTTTACAAAATCAATGGTTTTTGAGTTATTTAAGAAACAAAATTTTAAATGGCCGCCATTTTGTTTTATGAATTTGAAGAATCGTCATAATTTTTTTGTAGCTTTTTCTAGTTGTCATTAATGTTTGAGCAAAATTTCCGTTTCGTATGTTTAACCATTCTTTAGAAAAAAATTAATAACTAAAAAAACAAAATGGTGGCTGTGTGAGTAACTAAGGACTTCCGGACAATTTATATATGATATTTAGGTATGTTTCTTACCCAGGAGCAATGCCCTAAAATATTGGAGAGTTCCGGGACACCCTGTATATATACTTTCACATTATAAAGTAGATCGGGGAGTGAGCTGCTCTAGTCGTAGAGCACAGAACTTCGGTCTCTGTGGTCCGGGGTTCAAACCCCACCAAAACAACAATGAATTCTAAGTAATGATACCGCAACCCCTAGGTATAGCCTGAGGTAAAGATAAATACTAGCTTCCTTGGACAAAAGAGTTATAAATTAGATAACAATTTTCATTAAGATTCAACAATAACCAATTTTACCATGTATATTAAAAAATAATCCTCTAAAAACAATTTAATCCACCCTATCAAGCAAAATCTTATTTGTTCTATTATTGAGAATCTTGTTGAACATAAAATTCAGATCCTACTATAATATTTAATTCATGTCATGCGGTTACATTAACAAAGTCAAATTATTTCCGACTATATTTTACCTTCTTATTTTATTCCAAAACTCCAAAGCATACGATTTCACTCTACGTTTGGTGTGTTTCATACATTTGTTGGTGGAGGAAACCATTTTCATATTCGGCCAGATCGATGGCACAGTTATTGTGGGGTACGACTGTCAGCTGTTCTTTCCCACACAACATGTGTGTGCGTGTGTGTGTGTGTGTTTCTGTAAGTGTGTGTGGATCTCTTGTGCAAATATCCATAAACAATTCCCTATCAGTCCGTGTGTTTCTGTATTTCATTGTGACGACATTCTCCCTTTTTGCAAACGTTTCTCTTTTTGTTTATTTTTAACAATCTTTTGGTGTTATTGTCATGCTCTTTGCTTCTCCGTTATGTTACCTGATAAAGCTGGAATTATATTAATTTCTTTAGTTAAAATTCTATTTTGTTTTATCTACCCCAGCTGTTGTGATATAAGTATAGGGTGATTTTTTATTGGTGCGGTTTTTAAAACTAAATTAAAAAAATGAAAAACAACCTACATTGACATAAAAATGCATTTATTTGAACTACAGTGTCATGACATTAACGTTTAAAAATGATTTCTGGCATATGGGCTCCATTCCGTTCGCGTAGAAAGCCCAATCGAGAAGGACAATTTTCGTATATTCTTTCCAGCAGCTGTGGTTGAATTCCGCCAATAACTCGACAAATGTTAGCTTCCAAGTCATTTAAAGTTTGTGGCTTGTCAGCGTATACTTGAGACTTAACATATCCCCACAGAAAGAAGTCTGTTGGCGTGGTATCACACGACCGTGGGGGGACAGTTGACACGACCTCTAAATGATTACGTTCACCAAATGTTTCTGCAAAGAGGCCAAGTGTCGTTTGCCGTGTGGCACGTCGCGCCGTCTTGTTGGAACCAGACATTTTCTAAATCCACTTCATGTTCGTTTAGCTGAGGAACGAAAAAGTCCCGTAACATTGCCCGATAGCGTTGAAACTTTAAATGACTTGGAAGCTAACATTCGTCGAGTTATTGGCGGAATTCAACCACAGCTGCTGGAAAGAGTATTCGAAAATTGGACTTTTCGATTGGGCTTTCTACGCGAACGGAATGGAGCCCATATGCCAGAAATCATTTTAAACGTTAATGTCATGACACTGTAGTTCAAATAAATGCATTTTTATGTCGATGCAGGTTGTTTTTCATATTTTTATTTAGTTTTAAAAACTGCACCAATAAAAAAATCACCCTATATAAGGGATATAAGTGTTTTTCTTATAGAAAACTAAACGATCCTCCAAGCCTTGTTGCTATCTCAAGTCGTATTTTTTTTATAGCATCGTTAAATGATAGTTAAGTAAATATATGTTGTGTCTAAAATCTATCTCGCTTGAAATCAAACAAAGTAATTTGAAATCAGTACCAAAAAATTGTCTGAGTAAGTGTCAGTAATTCAATATTTAAATGGTGGTATAATAATAAATCATGGTGTAGGTAAAACCAATTTGCAATGTGTTATGCTCGCTTGTAGAACGAGTTATAAATATTCGTGGCTACTAAGCATAACTGCAAACTATTTATATACGATTCCTCATTTTATAATATTTAAATAACCACTATACTATTTAAATTTATTGTAAAAAGACCTTAAAGAAGTGTACTTAAGCACAGACTAAGAACATACAAATTTTTATTATTTTAATGGAACGTAGGTTAAATTCTATACCAATAATAATTTAAAGTTTATGGGGAACAATTTGTGTTTGATCATAATATTTTAAAATTGTAGGACAAAAAGAGAAACGGTTGTTTTATAACTAATTATAACTACTGGTACCAGCTTGTGGTGAAGTTACCTAATACCAGCCCAGTTTAGTGTTGGGTGTCACATAGTGTATAGTGTGATAGTGTAGTGACCACAGTATCAGTGACAGTTCCACCGTGGGAACAGGTCCATCTGGAGCGGTTGTGGGAAAGTAACGGCTCCCGATACCCGATATCGGACAGAAACTCTCCACTCATCTCTCTCGACGCCTTTTCAAGTGCTACTTTTGTTTTCAGATAGATATTCGTGTCGGATATAACTTCTGCTTGCATTTTTATAAATGGTATTTAGTTATATGTTGTATTGTTTATATAAAATAAAAAGTAACCTGAACTATAGACACAGTTTGTGTAATTTTAATTTATATATAAATTTAATGATAATTTATTTATTTCAAGTTTACATCCAAAATTTCTTTCTCGTTTTCATATACACGATCAAATAGAACTTTTCTTGTAATCTCGAATAATATTAGTCCGATTTTAATAAAATTTGTCACGAATGATTACAGCTATATACACTTGAATGGTTTCGCGAACCAACCAGCATGATTTGGTCGTAAGAACGAAGTGTTAAGGGGTTTAATTTTTTATTATTATTATTTACTTATTTTTACTCTTATAACACGAAAATTTCCAATTTTTATTGCAACCGTCTAAAAAACAAAAACAAAAATTGTTGAAGCGTTCTGGTTTACTGCGGCGGGGATATTTTGTAATTGATTAGAACAGGTAAAGTATATAATTCAAAATAAGTTAATGATAATAATTCCTTTTATAGTCCTTCCAACCAAAGTATTTATCAAATTTAACTACGAATTTCAATACTCAAAGTGTGCTTTCAGCTATTCCACGATAACTTTGGAACACACTTCGCTTCAAAGGCATTGTAGGCGGTCCAGTAGCCATAAAAACCCACAATAAAACAACGACTATATTTCTCAAGCCATTTCTCCCCTGTCTCGCAAGCAAACCAAAAGTAATATATGACCTGTGGAAGTAGCCTTGCGTTTTTCATCCTGACAGAAACTTTATTGCGGAAAGACCTGTGGGAAATCGTTTTTTCTTACGATGACGAGAAATCGGCTCCGGAATATTGTGGGACACAATAGTTGTATCGAATACAGCAGCTAGATGCTTCATGTTCATAATATAAATGGTTAGCATGAAAAAGTGACGATTTTGTTAAATAATTAGCTACATAATTAAAATATGAATTTGACAAAGCTGTCTAAATTATCCAGATAACATATTACTGAAAATTTAAAGTAAACGTGACCATAATTATTTTAACTAAGTATATGATAAATAACAATTTGCACTGTTTGATAAACAGTTTTTTTGACGTTGATTAGCGGTCAGAGAGGCAATGTTTTCACACAAGCGAGGAAAGAATTTTTTTGAAATGTTGGTTAGAAGATTCTTAGTGTTCTTAGTTTACATGGTACATAATTAAAATGATAAATAGGATAAATAAGTATATTATAACGAAAAAAAACTTATTCGTTGGACGTTTACTGTTTTGAATACAACTAGTTATATTATAAGACTAAAAAGATAAATATACATTTTAATTCATACAATTTCTTAATACTTACACCAATAAATCAACTTAGTTTTTTATCTTTAGGTTTCCCCTCTTTCCTTTCGAAGTGGAAGTTGTTTCGTTTTAAGATTTTATGGTCGTACTTTTTACCGTTAAGTCTCTTTTAAATTTTCTTTTATACTGTCGATGCAACCTAATTAAAGCTATTACAGTACAAAAGTTTATTGCAACCAAAAAATGTTCACACCACAGAAAATATACATTCTAGCACGAAAGCTTTGCAGCCAACTACTTTTAAAAATATATTCGACGGTTCAACCTCTGCTAAAACGCACTGTTCATTAACGAAATAAAACGAAAGCACTCAAACAGCGCCAGTGGTGCGTGGCTTCAGGGGAGGCTCTATATGTGATGCTCTAGCGGCGTTGTTGAGCTCATTGTTGCGTCCTCCCAATGCGGGCTGAATGATGAGGCTGCTCTGGTTTTATATAAAACACCAGGAGTGATTTTGTTGTAAACCATCAACGGAATGTAAAGCGTTTCTGTAGCAATTTTTTATGTGTTTTGTACGTTGATACTTAAGTGTTATGTAGATAAAACATAGGTTTTTCGTGATTTTTGTTCTACTAGTAATTTGCTGTAATCGTTGGACTTGGACTGGGTAACTTTTATTAAATAATATCCACTATATTTTGCGTAAATTCTTTTGTTTTTTATAAAAAAAAGATAAAACCATGTTGGATTTTTTTCTAACAGTACTTACTACTTGATTTTACATGAACATGAGTAGTAGATTAAAGTACTGTATAGGTCTAGTATATAAACAAAAGATATCACCAAAATTTAATGTCTAATATTACGTAAAAGAAGGCCATAAAACCAAGATATATAAGATGTCCCGTAAGTAAGTACAACGAAGGAGGATTAGATTGTGGTAAACGAAAATCTAAAATAATATTTTTCCCAAAAATGCATTCTCAGCAACGGTTCCGCCATTTTTTCTGTGTTTTCAAGTTATTTCGCAAACTCTTTTTAGGATATCTTGATGGAACTTGATATACAGTTTTATAAAGTCATAGGTGTATGACTATTCTTGGACTCTTTGTACCTAATTCCGGGGCACACTCATTGCTAAAGACATTTTAGCCTCCATGTAGTTATGTCTTTAACTTCATCTATAACGTCAATGGCCAACCAATAAAGTATTTACAGTTGTAAATACGAGTCTACCAGTTTTTTTACGAGAGTCTAAAACCTTTGCGTACAGTTTCCACTCAATAGAGTATAAAGTAATTCTTTGTCTGCGTTGAGTTGCTTTTGTATAAAAATTGTCTTGTTTTTCCCATTGTATTGATATTAGTTCTCACCCTATAACTCTTCCGTAGCTAACTGAAACTTATCGAAAACATTCCCAATGGTGCAATATAATATAACGTCTATATTGTTTCAAGATCGAACAAACGAGGATAGATTACCTTTGCAGCGTTAATAATTCATTGAATCCAGCGCAAAAATAAAGTAATGGTCATACTATTGTGATTTTTAGGCATTTTTGTCAACATGTAATGGACATACACTTGTTTAAACGTATAACTATATCGTATACCAAGGAAACACAACAAACGTTAACTTATACTCATAATTCTTGATAGTCATTCATTCTTGCAGTGTTGCATATAACTGTACGGAAGACCATAGAGGATGGTTTATGGCGAATAAATCTGTCGCCAGCAATTTGAGATCGCACGGAAGGATGATTCACTGTTATGTTTGCCATAAGGACCTGCTTTCGATAAATTGTCATTGCGGGGGTACTGGTTATAAAATATAATGTAATGTTTTAGCTCAATTACGGCCCGATGAAAAGGATAGTTAATTTACTCAATGTAAAGAGTTGTGTAGAGCATATAACTTCAATTTGTTATTGTTCTGACAATAACATAGTTAGTGTATATTGATTATCAAGAGATACTGATGTGACAGCTTGGTTTTAGACAATACGGGAGAATAATTTAAAAGTAATGATCCTTAATTTGTATGATTTTGTAGGGTTGGTCACTACATTAAAATCTATTTCTGCCATTTTACTATTCAATTTCTAATTTAAAAAAATCAATAATCAAATTGTTCCTTTCTGGGCATAAAGTTATCAACACAGTAATCTTTGTCTTATTTTGTATTTTAGAAAGATAAAGCTAAATGTGGATTCCAAGCCACTTAGTACCCATTTTTAACGGTTTATTACATGACTAATAACCATTTGTGATTGGCGGGATTTGAACCAGTATCTTTAAGAGAGAAGACTTGCATTCTAATCGATACACCCCGTCACAATCACTTTTAAAAACCCTTTATGAACATTACAGATTCGTTAAATAATGGAATAGAATGTAAATATATTTTATTAAATTTTGTTTAACGTAAAAACACCATAAATTATTGTATGCACAGTAGAAACTAAAAGTGCACTCTTTACCTCGATTGTTCCAGTATAAATAATTATTTCAAAGTACATCTTATACAAATCATTCACGTGTACAGCAAAGTCACAGTCCAGAACTGGCAGAAACCCATTATACAAACAACAAAGCGATGTTCCAGCTAACAGACGACAAAAGGAACTCCTTGTCCACTGGAGTGACTGGAGGCTGGACTCCAGCCAAGCCTGGAGGCTCCAGGACACTCTGGAGAACATGGAAATGCTCTCCGATGTCCAGTCGGGCTCCGCTGTATTAGCATCTGCTGTGATTTAGTGGTCTTTTGCTTGTAAATAGGGAAACGCTCGTTCTCCGGAATTGAATAATGCAACACGTCTGACTGTTTTGTTCTGGAAGGGTTTAAAAGGGATTCAATTTTAATTGGGTGTTTAAGGTTATCAATTATTGTATGCTCCGATGAGGGAGTTTGGTTGTAAATAGATAGGCTCACCCTTCCATAGCAATTAGGATATGTATTGTGTGTATTGAACTGTAATATAATTATTTTTATAAGATTTAATGAGAAATGTGTATTTGTTGTGTTCTAACTTAACATACTTCTACAATTTACTAAGCATTTTTTCGTACTCCTACGAAAAATGCATCAGGAGTAGAGCACGCATTTTGGAAGAACAGTATTTTTTTTATTTATTTATTAATTAATTAAAATTTGTGAAATATTCAAAGGAGGAGAATGTGACAATAATCTCCTTATAAACATCAAATACGTAACTATCTGTAGTGTACTTGATAAATCACGAAAAGTAAATAGATAGTACGTCTAGTAACACTTAAAACATATTTTTACACTTATGTAAATGGTTCTATTGTTGTAAATCACAAGATGGGAAATATATCAAATATGTTCAAGTGGCGATCGATTTCCATTAGACACCCCAATCATCAAACCCAATAGACAAATGACCTCTATGAACCTCTAGAATAAACCTAATATAAATAATTTATCCAAAGTATTTCTGTTCATCCTGAAATATTACAAAAACCCCCATAAAGTTATGATGCACATAACACAGTTTTTTCTTGCTATGGTTATCACATGAATATTCTGATCGTGTAAAATAACGTATCAGAACAGCACCCTCCCGTCGAAAATGATTAATGCCAGGGTCAGTCAGGGTGGTCATATTTTTGTACCCTGTCATATCCAGTCGCCTACTGATAACAGTAAGATATATTGCAGATTGGGGAGATTTATGTGCACAAAAAAATATAAGTTAGTATAAACATGGTATAGTTACTTTACATGTCATGTTTACCCTTTTTTCGTGTAGCTTCACCAAATTTTAAAATATATTAACCAGTTACAATTATATATTTAAAACCTAATGTTTGTTTGGGAAGTTACTCATAATAATATTAGGGCCAATTCAAAATTGTGATTATGTAAGAAATGAAGTACTGTACAGCAACAGTTTGTTTATGGGTAGCCTAATTGTTAATATATCTTACTCTTTTATATTATTTTACTCTATGTTTTGGAATATTAATTACTTATATTTATAGCTGTCATAAATATTTAACTAATATAATATATAATACGATACTATATCATATTATTTAACTTTTGATGTTTTCCTTCTTCTCTCTACAACATAATAACTCAAATATAACTCATTGTAATAAAAGTGACAATGATCAAATAAAGGAAAAAACCAACGATAATAAAAAAAGTCTACATAAGCACGGACTATGCCTAAACTAAGTTGTTAAAATTGTTTAAGTTTTCGGTAAATATGTGTGATGAAAAAACCTTCATCCGAGTTATTGTATAGTGTTTCCAATGCTTGGTACTAATATGTAATAATGGGGGGAAATTATTTATGGAAGTTAAAAGAGTTTAAGAAAGATTACACTAACTATACAGTTTTCCCAGATTCTAATTCCGATATCAGGATGTGTAAGGAAGGGTCAATTAAACTATTTATTTTGTGTTAGTTTCCCAAGAGTTCTAAGTATTAATTTATAATACGTCCAACAAAATTATATAAATTAATTTACTCAAGCTTAGAAACTCTTTCAACAGTAACAAAATAATCACCTAGAATAAATGCAACGAAATGTATGTTGTTGTACCTCAAATAATAAAACCAACTTCGAGAAGAGTTCATATTCAAATGGTAATTTTCTACATATTTCTCCTGCAAAGTCATTTTAATATACAAAAATATCAGAACCTTTTCCATCCTTTTCAGCAAGGTTTCCGCCTGAATGGAAATGACCCTTCTTCTCCGCTTCCCTCCAATATTCTTGCCTTCCTTCTTTTGTTGGGCAAATTGGCTGCGAGGGTCCGGAACAGATGGGAATTTCTTATCAGCTGATTTTGCATACCTCCAATGTGCAGCTTTCTATGCAAATTTGCATCGTGAAGTGCATAAAGTAAACTGTTTGCATAACGTGCAAACCATAAGTTTTAACAGGAATTGAATGGCTCCTACCTATATGTTTTTAAATAGTGAAAATGAAGGGTGTATAATATAAAGATGTACAATACCTATATTTTTTTATATTTAAGAATAAATACGACTTTTCTCTATAGAATAATTACGTGTTGACAATTATAAACTTCTATAAACTGCTTATCTGGAAATCACTCTAGTACCCTAATACTTTTTCACGTTCTTATCATAAAGTTAAATAAATGTCCAGAGTTTTTTGTTTTGTTTTAGAAACCTAACTGATTTGATGGTGACTACCAAGATGTATCGATGACTACAGCTATTAGAAATAAACATTTAATCCCTTAAAAGATACAACAATTAATTCTTGTTAATCTCATTATGAGAGAGGTATAGTTAAAAATAAAAATCTTAAGTAGCCTTATGATCGATAAACGTTTTTTTATATAACATCATTTGTAAACAAATTACGAAATCTATTATGTACATTGACATTAAATTTAAACGATACATTTTAGGAATGTATTTTTTATTTCAGAGAAATGATATAAGTCGAACAAGTGTACATAGCATCAACTAACTATTTCTGTGCAACAAAAAAACATTTTTTTTACGAAACTGCTCCTATGGTTAACATGAATACTACCATTAATGGGTGATGTTAACAAAACCAACTTTGATTTCAAGTTCATTCATATTTCCAGGTTGAGAATTATATTATATTTATAAAATTAATCAAAGCATCTCAGGTGTCAAAAGGGAAATGATGTTTATGTTATGAGAAAAAAAATGAATTACATAGTAAATTTAGGTTTTAAAATGACATTTTAAATCCATTAAAACCGAACGAGTTTTTTTTTATATTATCTCTGTTATTGATCAAAAATATTTGCATTATTTAGTACACTTAATTCCAAACATAATAAGTATAAGTGGGCGTTCTTTATAAAAACATATTTCAGAAAACATTGACAGAACACATAAACTTCAGTCCCCCACCCCTGTATGCGTTTGCAAGTATAACCAGTGTTGATATTCAGATCCCCCTACGGATCAAAAATGCATGTCCATAATATCCTGCATAAACCTTCCGCCAGAAAAACTTTACTCAAGCTTATCTTTCGTGTTGACAAATATAAATTTGTCCAATACATATAAAATATGATATTCCAGTTTGGTATAAAGTGAGGTTTCAGAGTACATTTAATCATTCTGCTCATCGTTTATAAGAACATTATTTTTCTGATAAATATATCACAATATTATATTTTTACAACATAAAAAAAAATTTGACATGGAAATACGAAACTGTGTATTAATTAATTGTTTTTATATTCTCAAGGACACCTGATAAGCAAACAATGCGCAAATAGTAATTAACACAACAATTATTTTTTACCATTATTATACTTATTTTTTTCAAATTCGTTTCTATTCCAGCCATATGTTTAAGTAAAGGAAGCATAACGCTTAGTTCGAGGATGGTTTATTAAATATTAGTTTGAGTTGAAAATACTTCAATGAGTTAATTTCAAAAGTACAGTTACTTAATGATCCAAATTATTTTAAGAAATTCCAACTGATAATGTTTCTGTTATTAATTTTAAATTGTGTATTTCATTCTTCAGCTTCTGGGTTTCTTCACATTCTGTAGGATGCCAAGGTCTGGTAAATGGGTATATTTAAAAGCTACTAGCAGAAAACATGATCACCTACCTTCGCCACTTTTGGTAGCGACTGGGTAATTTCAAACGCTTAGAGTAGTGATCTAGTTTTATTTCTATGCTCAACGCTTTATATGCTTAAATTATAGCTCTGGATACCATACTCGGTTGATACTAGTATTAAAATAACATGAACAGCTGTTTCGAATGTCAGTATTTCGGTTACACTATCATTATTGGTATTTTAGATGAAAATTAGCTTGTTTATTATGCCAACAGTATTTCGTGGATTTTGGAAGTTTATCTAGAATGTAATTGGTTATTTGTCGTGTTGTCTGTATTTTTCCAAGTTTGAAAGTACATCAATCTTTCATTATTAAATTCGATAATTCTTCGGGATCTGTTTACCATATTGTTACTTTTGTTACCTTTTAACAACAATATTAGTTGAAAATTCAATTTCAAATGGCATCTGGGTCAGAATCTTCTCCATTTGGAATCGAACCAGCAATCTTCAGATTTAAACCAAATCTATAACCATTTAGATACAATTCACAAAATCTAACTATCCAAGCATTTAGTTATTCCACGTTAGAGTACCGACTGCCATTAAGCTTTACTCCTAGAGGTTAGAGCGCGGCCTGCAGTAGTCCGGTATTCAAATGAGCTTTCACCCCAATGAAGGTGAACATGTAAGAGTGCGAGCTGTTTTTATATTAATGGACTCATTGTCACACCCTGAACATGCGGTTGTACCATTTGCCGCACTCGCCGGCTCGTGTACTTCCATAGGAATCGCAAGACTTGCGACATTTAGAACAGTTTGTGCTGGGCATTGACTGGAAAGGGTTAAGTATTGCTAATGAAGTATTCAAAGTAATTTTAGTATGGTAAAATAATTTGAATACCGGATGGTACCACACGTACTGTGTGTTATTTACTGTATGGTAATATCGACGGTTAGCGCAGCAAGTTAGTGTGTCAAAGTACAAACTTACCTGTTTCTTTTGCCATAAAATGAATCAAGGATGAAAATAAGTTTTGTGAACGGTATTGTTGGCTGAATGAGAACCAAAGCTAATTTAAGTACCGCTTTCATAATAAAACTTCAAGTCTGTCCTAATAGCATACATTTATTTCGCTGCACCTATACGTTTGACGTACAGTGACTATTTTACTTTGGTTGACATAGGCTATTTTAAGGACTGATGGGGTCATGTTTGAAATGCATGCATGCCTAACTTGAAGTCTTTAAAATCCGTCCACAAGATTTTCTTTTAATTTACACAAGCTCTGGAATCGATCACACTTTGCTGAATTCAAAATCTTTTACAGATGAATTGGAAACAACTATCTATTCTTTGTAATATCACCAACAGCCCAATTATTGTAAGGTCAAGTTTTCGTTTGCTCAGAATGTAGAAATAAAATAACTAACCACAAGTACTGTAGAAACTTTCATGCCTTAAGCTTATAAACAATTTACAAGTAAATTTTTAACTTTTTTTCGTCGTAGCATCGCAAACAGCCTGATGCATTACATCATACCTAAACATCTATCAAGTTTCCGTTTGCCCACATTGTAGAAGTAAAAGATTTATCCACAAATACTCCGCAAACTTAAAAAATTCTATAAACAAAATACTCGTAAATTGTAATAATTTTTTTTTTGTTACATCGCCGACATGTGGTCATAGTAAGGCACTACAGGATGCCTACACGCCCGGTAGGTTCCCGGTTCCCGGTTGCGCAGACGGTAGAAGTAGAAACACAATCCAATGCACCGGACAGAGATGAGATCATACAAAACCGGTTCCGAAACCCGGTCGAGGGTCAAGGTCAAGGTCGGCTGACGGGTCATCGACAGTCCTGGTGGCAATTAGCAACAAACAGAAGTGACGGCCTTCCAAGTTACCGGTGTTACTAACTAGACATGGTTGATGATGTAAGTCCATTAGGTGACACTTGTCGGGAAATGTTTTATTGTACTGATTTACTCTTATTGGCTTAAGTTACCTAGTTTCTTCGCATGATCCTTAGTAGTAGTTTACTTCTATTTGCAGACTCCAAAAGGATAACTTGACGAAGCAAAGTAGATTAAACCATTTAGCTTTAATTTATTGATCCAAACGCTACCACACCATGTAACCTCATTAAGTTTACTTCTGTTATGGGTAATAAACATTTTATTTATTTTCCAACATAAGTGCAGTATTAAACTATAAAACTCTTTAGCATGAGTACGCAGTGAATTAGAAACCTTTTTTCCGATAAGCCCCCTCCTCCCTCTTGTTTTTTCATGTAATGTGTGTACTTACAGAAAGGTATATAGGAATTAGTCAAATCTTAAAACATTACCAGATGAAACATTATGTGTATTATATAGTACCTTTAAAAGAAACTACACACATTGTTTTCCTATTCAGGAATACTTTTCGGAACTGCTAACGCAGATGAAGACAATATAGTATAAATAATAAATGTTTTATAAAGCTTTGTAAATAATCGAAGGATAAGTATATATCTTGCTTAAAAATTGATCATAGTTTTTGCCACTAAAGTTCTCCTGATTGTAAATTTTCCCAAAAGTGTTAATTATACAATATTACACAAGTCTAATGTATCATTTAGTGGAATTTGTATACATTAATTCACACTTCTCTCAAAGGAAACTTGTTAATGTCTTATAGTCAACGTTTTTGACGAAATTGCAAATTAAACCTTCAAAATTCATTATTCTGAAACTGTTAATTCGACGGCGATTGTGATCTTAAGTATCCCAACTAAATTGAGACACGCGGCGCACTGCTTTAGATTATTTAGTTAGATATTACGTAAAACAATTTTATTTATCGTTTGCAAATAAATTACCAGGGTTTCCACAAAGCTGTGAGATTTTTACCGAGATATAATTATTGTAAAATGTCGTTTCATGCAAAAATATTCATTAACAAAACTTTGGTCTCAAGAGGTGTTATTTTAAGTTATTTGCCCATAGCTATGAACTCACATAAATGATTGTTCCAATTGCTCAATTCAACAAAAGATTGGTTTACCATTTACCTAACGTCTACCCAAATTACCTACCTCAAGTCTGCCTTAAATGAGTTAAGTCCCCTCTAGTATCTTGAGTTCACTAAGCTGAATTAACGCAAGAAGTTAAATTAGCCCCAAAGCTAATAGAGTTACAACCCGTATATAACGGACTTCTAAATTAGCTTAAGTTGCATTACTATAAAGTTTTGGTTATCCAGTGAACTTATAATCAATGATTCGAGTAAAATATGGTAAATGAAAATTCGCTTCTTCAGGATTGCTGCAGCGGGAAAATGTACAATTCCAGAAATTTACTAAGCGATTGTGAAAAATAATCAATACTCAATCTTCTTTTCCACACTTATGGAAAGTACCTTTTAGGGATGTCGGGAAAGAACGGGTCTAGTCATAATATCCGTACATGGTAAGAAGTGGTTTCTTCTTGGAATGAGGAAATGTCCAATAATGAAGGTAATGGACAATTGATAAACGATGAGTCCTTGAGTACAATAGAGAATAGAGACTACAAACGCCGCGGCACGCAGCTGTTGCCGTGCAGTAATCTGTAATCTACCTCTATGTCCGGATAGTCGAAGGTCGGATGACTGAAGATGTGTTCAAAATGGGACTGAGACCTTGAATATAGCTTTATATAGGGACGACTTTCGTTTAGACTTGTAAAATAAGTATGACCTCTGAATACTTTTAGCTGTTTCTAGGAAACCCTTTATTTAGGCACAACCTGTAAATTGACAATATACTTCGAAATTCAAGGAATTATTTTGAAATTGAATAAAACTACGGGGAAAGGTTATTTAAATAATATGAAGTAGAACTATTTATTGCCTAATATATTACCAATATTTCTGAAACAGTGTATTTTAGGTCAAATTTAAACAAAAAAAAAATTAAAATTCATGGAATTTTGTAAACAGCATAAAAGTATCGAATAACGATAAAATTAGTTCCATCATCCATCATTTTACATTGAATATGGAAAAGGATGTTTCATAATACAGTATTGTTATGGATACTGCAATTCTAGGAAAGTGCTGTAATAATTATTTATGCTCCTATTTTAGAAAGTAATCAGCCGAAGAACAAAATAGAATAAAACAAAATACGGAAATAGAAATTAAATTTACTTGTTTAATAGACTTCATACTAGGCATTTATATTACGCTATTAAAATTCAACATAGTTTTTTTACAAATAATTATTTAGAGGGTAAGGTAGATGCTAGGGTATCCTTATATATAATACGTGAAGGTGATTTCTACGTAACACTACTCCTCTGTTAATAATGGAGGGATTTATACAGACGATGTGTCAAAATTAAGTATTTTTTGTGTAGACGCCCCCTTTCACCAATTTCTACAATAAAAGTCCTCGGGCTTTGCCCCACAGGCCATCAAAATCCCAATGTATTTCTTATGAAGAAAAGATTTTGTTTACTTAAACAGACGAATAATTTGTATTAATTACAGCTGTTCGTAGTAAATACATGATACAAACAAGAGCTTTCGTTTTCAGTTTCGATAACTGGAGTGGGGTAAGCGATCGTTTTCAGAATGAGTTCAGTTCGTTTATAGTTTTGATAACTGGTGCGGAGTAATTGATTATTTATCTTTGAGTTGACTCTTTTAAGTCGTTTTTAAATAACGCTCAAATTTTGCAATTGCTTGAATTCGAGCAACAGATGCACTAGTTTCTTATATTGACTTAAGAGCAGTCATGTGAACATAGAAGCTAATGTAAAAAAATATTTTATACTTTCAAAATATGTATTTCGAATTTTACATCACCTGTTTCCAATTACCTCCTCGTTTGACATGAAAGGTGCTGAATAACATTAAAACATTCTCATCCACAATTTTACATCTAATCTTGCGATTTCCAGCTGTTTTAACGCCTTTGTTTAGAGTACAAAGATCTCCAAGGCGAGTTCCTAAACCTTGCTGAGTTCGTTGTTCGCAGACGTTTATGCTCCTTATATTTCACCAGCGCCGCCTTTTAACGGCCCCACTGAATTACATTTCCCCTTTTACCCAACAACTGCGGCTGGCAAAAAGTTCAAAATTATACTGTCGGAAAGAAAGGGGCATAGTCGTGAAGGAAAGTGCCCATTTTGAGTTTTTGATTTGTAAAAATACTATTTGCCGCATTTTATGACTTTTAAGATACTCTAAGCTAACGTATTATTTTGTATTTATCATTTAATTTTTTGTTACAGGTACAGATATTGACGGCTACCGTTTCGTGTATCTTGTAAGTAAACCTTGGATATGTAGTTAGAAAATGAAAAATACTGATTTGAAAATAAATTAATACAAATTTAAAATAAACAGTGGACAGTAAATGTTTAATGTAAAGCTAGCTGTAAATGTTTGACTTGACGAATTATTATTTCTCCTCAAAAATCCTTTGATTTTAAATAAATGGACGTGGCTAGATTCAACCGATCTTAGTCAGTATCAAAGCTACCCATTATTAATTCATATTTGGGTAAAATAAATATAAAACCTCAGTTGCCTCAGTATACCTCAGTTGTCCCTATTTTGTTTGGCAATATTACTTTAAGTCAATAATTTAATCGATACAGTGGTATCTTAGTAAGCACCAAATAATCCATTTTCTAAGTGATGTTGAGTGCAACATCACTTAGAAAATGGATTATTTGGTGCTTACTAAGACGTGATGATTCCTAAAGGATCGGTAGTAAATTCCTATGCCCTATGCAGTAGTTAAATTAGAAACTTTCTAATTGAATTAAGTTTTGGATAGCCAAAAGATTTCTTTAACTACTAAGATATGAAATGGTATAACTCCATCACTACATAGTGTTTTTATTTATGTATTAAAATGTTCAAAATGAACATTAAAGTATGACATTGGTTTAGAGTAGTGTAAATAAAAGGTCCAATTTGACTAATATTTGCATATACGACGTGTATTTGATATTGCAGTAGAAATATACAGCTTGTATACTGAAATTGTATTCGGAAACGTGTGCATACGTGCAAATCCGCAATAAAGCCGGGTTATTAAAAGTAACAAAAACCAGCAGGTTTGCCTCGGCTATTGGAGCTTTGCTTTCATTGCGATTTGCGACTGCAAGTTTTAACAATTCATTTTCGACCTATGGCAGTAGTCAGTTGTGTAGAATTTACAATTTACTACAGTTCTAAGTAATATGCGTTAAAATTCATGGTAAACCGTATGATTGCTATTGTCTAAAAAGCTATATGTTAAATTTTCCTTTAGTTTCATTCACAAAAATTACAGCTTAAATTACGAAACCATAATAATAATAACCAAATAAATAAGTACAGTATTTTCTAAAATAGTTATTAATTCATTGACCGATGTTTTGTTTAGAATGTTCACGGAAAATATTAAATTACATTTCAAAAATATTATAGAAAACAAACATTGTATATTATATTCGTAATTTTGTTACTCGATATTTCTTTAAATAAATTCGTAACTGAAAAACGCTTATAATCACAAGAGCTTTTTATTTATTCATTGCCTAGCCCACAATTTAATTTAAAAATCAAAGTTCTACAATTTGTTTCTTTGCAAATTTAACTTTTAAAATTACAGTTTGGTCATTGTGTTGCAAAAGAGAATTTACATTGATAATAATTTGGGGGGAAATAAATGTTATTATTTCTAAAACATGCAGACAACCTGGTTGAACGTTTGAAAAAAAATTATAGCATCTATTAATCGTATTCGTTGTAACTATTGAAATTTCAGAATTAAAAATATATGTAGTATTTAACGCAAAATAAGAAATGTTATGTATTTTAAACTGAATATCATATTCAATTTATCATGTTAACATTTTCCTTATTACTGCAAGAATTATTTTGGTTATGTCAATAATTAATAATGTAATCGTTCACTTGCTTACTTTATTCAACTTCAACTTCCGCCCCGAATATCATATTCCACGGAAAGATAAACCCTCAACTTGTAACTTGTAACATTAGCATAAGTCACTCCGAGAGGCCTGTCGAGACGCGGTCTTTCCAACTTTTAAACAGTTTGTCAGAAAGCATATTATTGTAATTAATTTATGCTCAGCCTGCCGCGAGCTCTGGGGAAAGTTGTGACTTTATTTTCATAAGTAAATTTGACTCCAGTTTGTGTAAAGATCTTCGCAGCTTTGGATCCCTCAGAGAATAGATCAATGCATATTTAGTAACTGAAAGGGATAAACTTGTTTTGAGAATTTAAAATTAAAAAAATTTATTTATTAAGAATGTGTTGAAAATTTTGGATCAAGTATGTGAACTCAAAGAATAGTTAAAAATTCTATAAATTATGTTAAAACAAATGCCAGTCACAGAATAAATAATACCGTTTAATAAGGTTTATTTCAAAATTAGTATTAGTAGTTGTGTCTGCTAATTATGTTTTTAGTAATAATTTATTATGAAACTATTTATACACTGCTTTCATTGTATACTCAGTACGCCCGTTTTCATGTTTTTCTAGTCTTTGTATGCTTTTAAAACTTACAGTATTTTTGTTTTTAAGATTTCTGTGATACTTTGCATGTTTTACATTGCACTTGTTGTAAGTTCACTCTTGTCTTGCTTGTAAACTTATTAGGCTACCATTAGTTTAATGACTTTCATCCAATGTATTTATTTTACGTAGTGCTTACGATGAATAACAATTCTTGATTCATGATTCAGTATTAAATGATTTTTTTCCAATATTTAATCAAAGAATTTGAACAGTAGAAAATTAAACTATCAGCCCGTAAGCTGGGTTATTTTAATATGACGTGTTGGCTATTTTAGTTACACAATATTGAAAAACATATTTTTTTACATACGAACAACCTTATGTTTTCGGGACTTAATAGTAATTTTTCCGATCTATCCAATAATCACTGTTTTGTTTTGACGTAATTTATTAATAAGGTTTAAGCCATCTTACCTAAACTGATAATCAAATTAGAAATATTAAAACATTACACAACACACTTAGAACTAACGCTGATAGAGTATATGCATAGTTAAAACAAACACAGGATTACACAGATACCGTTTACTTTGTCTCAAGTGCCTCTCTGTATTACCCTCTGTAAGTAGGTTAAGTTTAACCCTGACGTCATTAGTGCGCCAATTGAGTTACAATTGGCCAACCACTACAGTTGAGTCTTCATTTGTTTAACAATACTTAACTTTGTTAAATATCACAAACATTCGGTTGACTTACTGAGGGATATTTCAGATTTAAACAGGAATCTTTGTCAAAGAAAATTGTTTTTTAATTCATAAGCAAAAAGGAAGTTTATGTACTGATTGATACTCGGAAATAAAGGCCTTTTATTTACATTAATAGTTATTTGAGACTTACCTAATATGAGTCAAGCGTTATTACAGAGAAAGTTTTCTCTTTGACAGTATCCTAGTTTAAAAGATATTTAGTTTGTCACTTCAATCACTGATCGCAAAGTCATGATCCAAAACCGTTAGTCATAAGTTTATTTATAAGTTTTAACCGTGATAATTTATTTAAACCTTATAAATAACAATATTACACGGAAAGCATTATTAATATTACCTATAACGTATAATTTTGTTGAGGAAAATAAGTATTAGGTAATCGAAAATGTTGGGAAAACATAAAGCAGGTAGTTTAAAAATTGAAATCCAAAGAATAGGTAGAAATATTTTTTACAAACCTTATAAATAACGATATTACATGGAAAGCATTATTAATATTATCTATAACGTATAATTTGGTTGAGGAAAATAAGTATTAGGTAATCGAAAATGTTGGGAAAACATAAAGCAGGTAGTTTAAAAATGAAATCCATAGGATGGGTAGAAATATATTTTTACACATGTTACAAATGTTTTAAATTGACGTTATCAGTTAAATTTTTCTATTTCCATAATTTTGTATATTTAAGATGAACTTAGGAATATTGTGGGTTTACAAGAACTCAGCCTGTGAACTCACGAACTTGCTTGCCGACGTTTATAATACTTATATTTTACCCCCGTCTTGTAACTACCCCTGAAATACCTTCTCGCTTTTACCACCAACTGTAGCTTCTAACGTTGCTTTCCTAACTGTGACCAAAGAGACCGTAAACTCGACAAAAAAAGATAATGTCAGCATTTTTATGTTAAAACCAAATTTTAGATTGCGTTATCCAATATATTTATCAATTGAAATTCATAGTTATGCTAGTAATTGTTGTTGCTAGTAAAATAATATACGAACACTGGCAAAATAAAATAACATACAACTATATTTTTTTTACGAGAGTATTCTGTATATACAATTTTTTATTTAAACACACTTCAAACCTTCATACAACTTTATTAGTTTGTATACAATACTAGTATTTGTATACACATTTAGTTGCATATCACTTTTGTAACCTAATATTGTTTTTATCAGCTACAATAACCAATAACAATTTATTCTTACTAATTGTTACGATTTGCAGTGACTCTTTTATTAAAGTTTAAATACAAAACACACTATGCTTCATTGTTAAATCATCACAAATAAATTCTTTATGAATTGTGAGGAAATATGTGAGAAAAAATCATAAATTCCTCCCCTCCCCTCCACACACACATACACACATGTTAGACATTTTAGACCTTTAGAAACCTATATTTTCCATGGATTAAAATTTTACCATGAAACTAAATTTGGTGTTTTACATACTATAAAAAGTATTATAAAACGGCATAAGTTGAGTCTGCCCTTTCAACGTTATAGTTCAACAGGAAAATACTTCTGTCGTTCACGAATTTAACTTCTTTCAAAGCAATTTATGTACCTGAAAGTTAGCTGTTTGGTGTCTTTTTAAAGCTTTCTATCCCATAACATTGGTTGACATACACCCCCTTGGCACCTCTGGGCATTTGTATGCATACAACACACTATAACCACGTACAACGGCCAAGCTATTGAATATTCATCTATGCTTCACAATTTGCAAATCAGAATTGCACAGGGAAAGTTAAACGGTCGGGGTCAATAAATTGCAGTGTGAAAAATCGCTATATGAAGAAATTGTCAAGCTTTCTTGCAAAGAATTTCTAATAGAGGATAAAACATTGAAAATTAAATTCCATACATAATATGTACAATTTTCAAGACAACGTTTTTATATTGTTATTAGTATACACGTTTGGGAAAATGTAGTAGTATCACTTGGTAAATATTAGCAAAGATCTTTAATTCCTAGGAATTAATTAAATATTCAATTAAATTTGATTCGAAATGTTAAGTGTTTCTTTAGTTAACTTTTGTCTTGGAAAATTTTTTAAATATACACAAAGTATTGATCATAATCGTATCAACCTTCTATTTCGTACTATGTACCTATTTATTTACCTTAGGCCTAATAATAAAATAAGGAAACTTGACACTCAAATTCTCCGTATTCACCGCCATCAGTTGTAATTTAATTTCGTAAATATTAATCAACAGTAAATTGAAAATAACAACATATTAAATGTAGATGACAAAATCCGACTTCCTGACAAATTTTTATTCACCAAGACAATTAACATAAAGATAAACAAAACTATAAAGTAAACAATCCGGAAATCTAATAAATAGTATTACCAATAATTTTAAATTGAGAATACCACACATTTATTAAGTAGAGTTTCAAGATTACAAAGCCAAACAAGTTATACAACGTGTAAGCCTACGACGGCGACACGTGCCTATATAATGTAAGGAGGTCCTCAAATCCCAAATTTCATCTCCCACCACCGCACCTGTTCACAAAACCGAAGTACTGTATATTGGCCCGTCTTGCTGTGTTAATATTAAATAAGCTGACGACAGCAAAGGCTTGGTTACTTCTACTTTCATTACGTGGACTTAGTTGATGAAACTGTGCTAAGGGAATAAATCAATTTGGTACTAAATTGTTTTCTTAGATAGGTTTCTTTCAAGTTATAAACGAAAAAACAAGGGAACGTTTTTACTTTTAAAGTAATGAATTGTTTGGTGCTTATACCCAATACACATGGGTGTGTATTGGATTTAGATTATGATAACCTAACATTACAATAAATAACATAACAATTCAAAATCAATAACTAAGATTGATTGACTTACCATTCAGTAGACTGTGTCAGTATGTTACATCACATATAACTACAGTGAATCCGAAAAAATCATAACTCATGAAATCATTTGTGTTTTGTGAAGGAGCCTTGTATTAATTACAGTAAATAGATTTACATTCAAATAATTATAAAGTTAAATCTTTTCACTATAATTGTTTAACTGAGGTTATGAAATATACTCTTTTATGGTTTCATTTTGAAGTGTCATTGTTAAAAGCTCTTTTATTTCAAAAACCCCTTGAAAAATACGATTTGTCTCTTCTTACCGCAACCCTTTATTCAAGTTGTAAAGTATTTACGTAACTAAATTACTCTTTAACTTTGCCGACCAAATTGAGAAAACTTACAACGAGATTGTAACTTTGGCGTTCTATCTTTCACATCTCCACTTCATTTAGAATTTACAGTTTTTCATAAAACCGCTTATACCTACTCCAAATATAAAAGGAATTAAAAATATAGCTATTAAAAGTTTTAATACTGTAAAGCTTCCTGTTGTACCAGTATGTCAAATAGCTACACTTACAACTTATGATATTTCACCCATCGAAATTTAATAAATAACATCTTTGGTCTAACTTAACTTGGAATGAGCATTTCCTAAAACATAATTTATCATCAGAATATAATTAATTGCCAACACATATACGAATACAAGCAAGTTTACTCTGTGTAAAACATGTACAGTTCTCTATGTACTCGATGCGAGGGTCTGCTGCGAGACGAGTCCTAATTTCAGGAGGAGCAAATTTGCATTTTTATCACAACACAGATTGCTCACGCCAGATGGCTACGTTCTTATCAGATGACCTGATAACCTGACTACACTCTGTTTCGTGTTCGGTTGGCTGTATTGGGTTACATTGTTAACTGGGGCTTTTACCAACAAAGTGTGTAATGTGCAGTAAGAACGGTAATGTTTTAAATGATAAGTATTTTTTGATCAAGGTGTTGAATACTGTATCGATTTTGGCAACTGCGTCAGTTTTGAACCTAATGTTTTGTATTTTAAATTAATATTTCCTTAAATCTTCATTTAACAAATTGAAGCATTTATTAGAACAGATGCTTTATCTTGTTTCAAATTTCGCAACGTTATTTCATTTTACTTCACTCAAATATTTTACTTTTCTATTTCAAATATAGGCACTATGCTCACGTAAATTTTAGTTCTTTGGTAAGATTGAAAACACTTATGTATTAGGAATACCTATAACAATGATACTGTTCTCCAATTACTTACACGTTCCTAATTTTGGCCAAGGAAAGTTTCTCAAAAGAATATTTACAAAAATGCCACTAGTTGAAGCACAACTGAAGTAAGTTACGAACTAATATTCATATCATCAATGATTTTTACTGTATCACAAGGTCTTTACAAACAAATCCTTCTTCAACAATCACTTTTCCATTCAACAATTTACCAGTCAAACATATCGTGACCTATGTACAACGGACAAATACATGCTTCCCACCCAGTCGCTTAATATTCAACACGATCCAATGTGTGTTTCGTGCGAATGATTGCCCCTCACATAATCACCGCTTGCGCCTGGTATTGCTGTTCTACGCAATAATGTGTACGTACACCGTGCAATCAGCCTTGCAATTGTCAATAGTACCAATACAACACGACCAATGAAAACGGGACTGGAGAAGTGTTACTGGAATTGAGTCAAGCGGTGTGCAAACTCGTGAATATTGAGTAAAGTAATGTTGTCAGTACTTTAATTAGAGTTGAAGAATATGAGTTTTTGAAAGTGAATTCCAAAAATAAAATAGGGAGGTGAAGCCCTTAAGGAAAATACCTTTACGTGTTCATTCGTTGGTGCGCTGGATTATAAGCATTGAAATGACACCTCAATCGTGAAAATTAGTAAGTAGGACAGCTGGAAAAGGGATGTAAAAACCCATATTGTATTAAGTATATATAGATTAACCAACACAAGTAGAATTCTCATCCCACTGTAAATTTTGAAGCTCGTTTTTACGTGTCTATTTCATATCCGGTGACACTGAACGTAATGTCGACAAAATTTTATTTGTATTATTTTAGAAATAATTCCATGACTTGTGCTTTACTGTTTGGTTATATAACTAGGGGGCGAATCATTGTCTATTGTTAGATCGTTTTATTTGGCTAAACGACGTTTCAAATGACTGAAATGACAAGAAACAAATTGTAAACAAAAGATGGCCTCTACAGTACACCGGACAGAACTAACAATAAAATTGGCTTCGCTTTTCCATAAGGATGAGAAATCTAAGGGTATATATAATGTTTTCATTTTAAATACGATGAACTATGTATCAACAATTCATTAGTGTATTAATTGCATACGAGAGGTTGTCCAGTGGTCGAAACTCGACCAAAAATATGTAATGTAAACTTACTCACTTCTCTATTTTCACCCCACACTGTAAATAAAACATGTGATTGGAGTTTCTTCCATTTGTTTTGATTTTCTGTTTATATTTCGTTGTTATTTCGTCACCAGCATGGCAACGCATAAGATCCATGTTAATTTTTTCAAATTTTTAAACTCATTTTTTGTGCTTATCTTTGAGCCTATTTAAATTTATAAAGGGATTCTGCACACCTACAGGAAAATAGCTTTCTAACGGTATGCGTAGATTTACCCCACGATATACACGAGCTGAGAAAAAAGGTTTTAAAGAAACATGCTTGCCTATTAATATATAGATAGATACAGTAGTTCGGTTCGTAATCAATAATATAAATATCACATGATTTGAATCCCGTAGTCATGTGTTATTTTACCCAGCTGATTGCTATGGTTCTACACACACTCGTGGAGAGTTTTCCAGTCGCGTATCATTGTTTATGTCCATGTTAACAGCCAGTCCAGTCCATGTGTCATAAAAACGTCCGTAAACAACGATACTGGACGATAAACACACTGATATCGTATATCATTGCTGAGAAAGCAGTCGTTCTGTGCTGAGATTGCGTAATTGTGTCATAGAGTTTTCATTACTAATAACAATTTGTACAGTATTTGATGTATAATCAATTTGATGAGTGTATAAATTTCAAACGTATGTTATATGTAAAATTATTTTATTGTGTATAAAATAGTTTTATTGTTTATAACGGGTTTACGATACAGTAGTTGCATATAGTAAACCTTTGTTGCTGTTTCGGCAACTAGTTTCGGTTCTTCTGAACCATCATCAGGCCTCAAGTTTTCAGTTAAACACTTCATTCGAAGGTCGTTAACAGAGTTCAATAAATAAAACATATACAACACACTGCGTACATAGAACAGACACACGTTTACAAAAACACGACCTAACCTAACAAACGAAGAGACATTGACAAAATCTAACGTGACTAGGCTGAAGTAAAGTTTAAACAAAGGATCACTGTATGTAGGTATTGTAAACCATTATAAGTATAATAAAGTAATCTGGAGCCTAAACAACTCTTTGAACATGTTATATAGTTTAGCCCATTTTGTTATTTGCTTCTTGACATAATTTGTTTTATATTATTTTAATTTCCATATTTTAACCTTATAAGTTACAGTCTTTCGCTTAAGGTAAACTTAAATGGCATAATTAGTTGCTTTATGAGCTGATAAATGTCATGAATGTTTTTTGTCAAAATTTAAACTAAATGCAATGTAGAATGACTGTAAAATCGATCAGAAGTTTCTCACACGTTTCTTTCTACGCATTATACCAATTTAAAAAGAGCCTTTTCTGTCATACTGACCTCACCTTAGGTTAGGACAGTAAGTTTATTTTTACGTTCAAAGAATGTAATACTAACCTAACATAGCCTATCCTAATACCGAAAATCGGGGTCCGGTCCGTGTAACAAAAAATACCAAAACACAGTAAATAAAAAGGTCATATTGAAAAATTATCCGGATCAATTACTATTCTCGCACATGGAAATGAAATTTATCCTTTAAGCTATTTTAGTTAATTTTATTATTTGTATCATTTCTAAATAAACAAAAACTTATTAATATTAAAATAATACAGAATTTTAATAATACAATACGTTAATAATACAATATTTTAATAAATACAGGAATCTGTACACCACAGATACTGACGTAGCTCGTCGTATTCTGATGCAGTGAAATGCTGACAGGGAATATTCATTTATGCTGTCTGGTTTGTCGGGTGAAGACGAAGATGTTAATTAGATTATTTCCACAGCAGGAGAGTGGAAGGGATTTCATCTTGGGGTTTGATTACTGATTTAGCTTTGGAAGGATTTCAGAGCGCATATAGTGATTTCCTTGTATGTGCTTAAAACGTTTTGTTATTGGAGTAACCGCATGATCCCTAAGAGTTAGATCCGTTGCGTAGTTTTAATTGAATTTCATACATAGGTTGTATGAATAGTTTTAAAAAATTCTGTTATAAACGGATTTTGATGACTGTGAATTTAAATTTCGTAAGTTACCACTGTGTATTTAAAACGTGTTTATTTATACAACAATCTTCAATCTTAACGGGTTCACACAAGCAGTATCCTGCTGTTAACATGTGGTTGTAGCAAGATAAAATTTGAGTCTAAAAATAATGCATGGTTAACACAACATGGTTAAACAAACATTGGTTTTGCAGGAATTATAGAAAACATCAAGTATTAAAAACCATATTGACGTACTTTGCTAAAAAATTTCGAATGCATGTTATAAAAAGGTAACATATTTTATAACTCTCAAAGAAATGAGAATTAGTCATAACCTAATACAAAACCCGATTTATAGTCTGTATGATGGAACCTGTCTGCTCACCCGTCTCCTGGAGACTGGTCAATAGGCCTGGACTAGTCCCAGATAGACCAAGGGTCAATAAACAGATTGCATCAGACAGACTATACCACGAATTTATGCTGTGGAACAAACCATAGAGAAACCATAAATTGATGAACCATAGTTTACAAATGAACAGTTTTACCCACGTTGTACTTATTTTTTCACTGTATTCATTAGATTACTTCCACAGTTAATAGGAGATATTTCATCTGAGTTTTGATCATCAAGGATTAAACTCTTTGATCGTTGTGAACGATTTAAAAGTTTAAACATTTTACCAACCATCATCTCCACATAGAATGAACATATCGTATTTCCAACTTAACAATTTTCGAATTTATAAAACTTATACATAACAATACAACTACCAACCGACTTAAGAGTAGACATACATTTACCAATTAATGTATTTATAACGTACAACAAATAACATGTATTTGCAACATTATTCAGTTGAGTATGAATACACAGTGTTGTGGCACAAAGTGGGGCCTACTTGATAGAACCGCCTCAAAGGACATTTTAGCCTACAAGGGGATAATAAGGCCGAGTTATTGACTCACAGTCGTCTGCTCCGAGCTGATATTGTACCTGTAGCTTCAAACATTTACCTAACTCTATTGTTTATGGAGTAGAACACATTGTTGGAAAATACCTTGGTAAATAGATTGAAATTTATATTTTTTGGGTAATTTAGGGCGTTTTTGTAGGTTTGACTTTTTAAGAAAGTAGTAATTTTAGTTTCATGTACAGTTTCATAAAATATTATTTTTTTGGAGAATGTTTGATTTCATAAATGGTATTTTTTTACAATAAATTTATTATTAAGTGGAAAATAGTAATGCACCTCTACAATATACACCTTACTTGGTTTTTTTATGCACACAAACATAATATACATGTAGAAACTTTATGACTTAGTATACATACAACTTAATATGCGTTTGCTAGAACAATATAAAAACATTAACAATTTTTGCATTAGTGTATTACTCTGTGATGTTAAAATAAATATCAGACTAAAGTATTACTTTTGAGGAACATTCTAACTTTTAGACAATAGTTAGTAATGAACTATGAATGAAGAATCGTCTGTAAAGCATGAATGGTTGACCAAATTTAACCACAGAAACAAGAGGTAGTTTTTAACTTACAAAGATATCAGATCAACCATTGGACAATGTCTTTCGAATACTTGTATAATTTTACATTGTGCATAATTTGTCATAACTTACAGCTTAACTATTGAAGTCATAGTGCAAATCTCCTGGCCTAGATTAAGGTTCATATTTATCTTGCAATTAGCAAAAACAACCTTGACATCTGTTAACACTAATCTCAAACAACTACCAGAGTTTACAGCTCTACTAATTACTTCAGAAATCCAAACACAGCTGTTAAACTTTTATAGCATCTGTTCGAATCAACTTGGTTTCTAAAAGAGTTATAAACATCATTCTGCTACCTCGTTCGTGTACAAAATATATTTTAGAATTTATTTGGGGTTTTGTTCTTTTAGTGTTATATTACTGCACTGATTATATCGGGTTTACTCTTTTATAATAAATTTATTTTTTAAGCCTTCGCCCATTAGGATTTTGTTACAGGAAATGAGTACCGTGTCTATTATTTGAATTTTAATCACGTTTGTATGTTCTTCGAACGGATGATTGATGAATTCAGCAACTGTATTGGTAGTGTACAAAACCGTACACAAATTAAAGCAACAATTTTAAGGGTTAAGTGTTTAAGTGTCGACATATTATACCAATTCGACTACCATTTTATAGTGTTAATGTTTATCAACGTAGCAATAGATGTTGCTACGTTAAACATTTCACTTTTATTGTTTCTATAACATTATGTACTAAAATTAACTTTATTTACATTTTGTGAACGATTAATGAAAGTTTTTATTCAACATAAGTGAGCTGGACGAATTCTCACCTGAGAATTGCATATAACTTTATGATTGCGAAAAATATATTTTAGTGCCAGACAAAAGATATGCTATATATTTTATATTATATGAATTAGGTTTAGCTAAGTAATGATTCCATGAAAAGTTAATTATAGTTTTTTTTTTCTGTGAATTTGATTTCCTTCAATTATTGCTCTACGCTAAACAAATGATAAGTTTATGGTCGAAATTCGTTAGTTTAATTTGAAGTTGTACAACTTAGTTTTAGTATACGTGGTCAGTTACTAAACAAACCTGAAATGTAGTCAGCATTTGACTTGGGTCAAGAATTACTCCAGCCAATTAACTAGGTTTACGGGTGCAATTTCCAAGCAGAATTGGTCCCTACTCGACAAAACAGGACGGAATAATCTACCTCGGGTGTCATGAAATCTAATTAGTTTTGTTTATTGAAACAAACCTGAACAGTAGAAAGAATGCCAATTAAAATTGGCGTCAATAAAGTTTTTGAAAGCATACTTTTAGCATGTACTGTTTCTGAGTGAAAAATCATTAACTTTTTTGCTAACCAATTAACAGAGATTCATCCATTTAATTATTTGTATGCAATTTATAATGAGGAAAAGTAACTTTCCTTAAGCAATATTTTTTTTTATTTCCTGTTGTTTCATAACCAATTTAAATATTTTTGATTAGATTTTAGATTAATTTATTCTTCATGCTTAACCAGAAACATGAAGAAAATTATCCTCTTTAGTTGCACACAATAGAATACACTCCGACATTTCAATTGTATTGCTATATAAAATAACGGTACGTATAAAGTTATATGTGAAATTTACTATTTATTGATTTGCATTTCAATCAAGGGGAAGCAAATTATTCGATATGTATAGTTACTAAAATATTAATATATTTTGTCAAGTTAACTATCATCGTTATTATGACATACTGTGTATATTTTTTTTTTCTTTTTACGGTCCCGAAACTTAAAACTTGGAAGGAGATTTGTCTTCAAGTGAAAAGACAAAATCACTTGGAAGAAATGACAGAAATCAAGCGGAAAATACTTTTCGGGAAATGAAATTGATTCGCAATCCTTCTCTCTTTGTTCCTTTCACCTAAAGTTCTGTATTTTTACATGATCTTTGTGTTCTTATATGAATTAGGAAATAGGATGTTAAAATTTGCTTGTATTGCTTGATTTTCCCTACTTTGTCCTGTGATTAAAAGTTATCATGAATATATTTAATACCTGTAGGTCTAATCTTCCGTGAAAGGAAAGCAGTTTATGATAGTCATATAACACAAAAATATAAAATTTTCTTTTGAAAAACTCTTATAAATCAAAAAGAAAAACTACTGTTTCAACGCATGTCACAGTCAATAACGATACTATCCTGTGTTTTAAAGTTCAAAGTTATTCTCTTACGTATTCTGATGTAAAATTCATTTTGTCCGCATGTATTTGGAATACTATATTCATTTCAGTGTGACATATTCTTTCTGAATTTTCCTCTGGCCTAGTGGTAACAAGGGTTTATTCTATTTTTATTTTAGTTAACGGTAACATAAATAAATATCAGAGAAAAAAAACTTATAAAAATATTACTCGTACATTAAAAACACGTTTATTTTACGAATTTGGTCAAATAACCCAAAATCAGCGTTACGCGTGATTCACATAACTCTATTTTCGTTATTAAAACTAATGACTGCGTTGCCATTTGCTGTTTAGTGCTCGTTTTATCTTTCGCTTCGTGGTTGGATTCGCGAATTTAGGACTATTAATTCGACGAGCGTGCAATGTCAACAATCTATTTGACTTTTAGTGGTTGTCATTCATACATTAAACTGCAATTTCATACAATAATTACACTGTGGTTGAGGAGTCTATAAGTGTTTTGTTACGAAATTTTTTTATGATATAGTAAAATTTGTTCAAGAAGTTTATTGATTTATTCAGCGATTTTGAGCGTATTTGAATTCATTCGATCAAAATCAGTTTTCATTCATAAACTGATTTTTATTTTAACTCAACCCGTCAAACTGGAGTCTAGTGATTAAAAGTAACCGGGTTTCTCATAAAAAATCTTTGTAGCAAGTAATGAATACTGTAGGATTATTGTTATCAGCTGAGTTATAAAGTTATGAATCATCTGCTATTTGGTTTGTTTACATGATTATTGTTTTTGTAAATAAATAGTTTTGGTTGAGTTTACTTAAATGAGTTTTATAAATTAATTATTTTATATTGGCGACGAGGAAATGCCGAGGAAAACAGACCAATCTCAGTATAAGAGTGTAATTGATTTTAGTAACATGTCTTGCATACAAGATAGAATGAGCAGATTTTCATTTAAAGAGTACAATAGTGAACAATTGTGGGAAGACTACATAGCTCGTTTTGAGTTGACCTGCAGAGTTAAGGGACTGGGTGGTGCTGACTCAGAAGAACAGGCGGCTCGGCGAGATCTTCTATTGGCAAATATCGGAGAGGAGCACCTCAGGGCACTGTCGGACCAGATGTATCCAAGGGCCTGGGAGGAGTGCACCTACGACGAAGTCAAAGAGGAAGCCAACCGGTTGTTCAAGCCTACAAGGACCCTTTTTGCAACAAGGTTTGAGTTTGAAAGAGCTATAAGAAAAGATGGTGAGACATTTATTTTGTTTTATAACAGATTGAAGTCTTTAGCTAGAAGTTGTAAATATGGAGATAGCTTAGATGAACGAGTACGAGATAGGTTTGCAGTAGGAAGCAACTGTCCAGAATTTGAAGTCGAAGTCAGACAAAGATGGCCCGAGGGAGTTGATAACCGAGGTGAGCGAGTTAAGTCAACAGTAGTACTAGAGTTAGCTCAATCCATGGAACGTGCGAGAGAAGAAGTTTCCAAACATGCGTGTAAAAATGAGATTTTCAAAGTAAGTGACAGTAAGGAAAATAGGAAACCAGAGGTACAGAAATCTACTGGCTTCAATAGGTGTTATAGATGTGGGTTTACACATGACCCTAGTGAAGATAGGTGTCCTGCTATTTCTGCTGTGTGCAAGAAATGTTCAAAGAGAGGCCATTTCGCAAGAATGTGCAAAAGTAAAAATAATTTTGTCAAGAGAACAGATGGTAATTTGAGAAAAGTAGATGATTCTTGTAATCAAACTTATGATGATGAGTGTAGTTCTGATATTGATGTTAGTGGTACACAAATTAGGTCAGTCAAGAGTAAGGTTCCCAGAGCTACAATAGATGTAGAATTGAACGGGTATAATGTTAGAATGGAGTTTGATTCCGGGGCTCGGGTAAGTGCTATAAGTTTGTCTCTTTGGGATAGGATAAATTCAAGTGGCGAATCTCTCAAAAAGACGTCTGATGTCATCACTGGCTATGGGAAAAATAAGCTAGAAGTCATGGGTAAGGCTTTTGTGGACGTTACTTTACGTAATCGTACTAAGCGATTGCCGGTCATTGTATTACTAGAAGATGATGTTCCATTATTTGGGCTGCCGTGGAGTGTAGCTTTCAATCTTAATTTGCCTAGAGAAGTAATGGTTAGGCGTATTGACAATGGAAAGACAAGTAGTAAAGAGGCAGGTAAGAACGAAGAAAGTTATAGAAAAGAGTTACAAAAAGAAGTAGAGGCATTAACTCAGGAGTTTTCCGAACTCTTCCGTGATGAGCTAGGAACGATATCTGACTCTAATGAAGTCATCCATCTAAAAAGTGGAACAAAACCTGTATCTTACGGGGCACGACGAGTTCCATTCCCCTTAAGGGAGGCAGTGGAGCGAGAATTACAGAGATTAGTACAGGAAGGAGTTTTGGAACCAGTGGACCCTTCCGAAACACCGATAGAATGGAGTACCCCAACAGTTAACGTAGACAAGGGCGGAGGTAGAGTAAGAATCTGTGGCGATTTTCGTACAACCTTGAATCCAAACATCGTCCCGGAAAGACACCTCTTGCCAACCTTTGATGACTTGACTTCCAAATTAACTGATGGAAAGATATTTTCAGTCATAGATCTTCGAGACGCGTACTTGCAAATGAAAGTACACCCCGAGTCACAAAAGTATCTGACAATAGCAACTCATGTAGGTTACTTTCGCTACAAAAGGTTGCCCTTTGGACTTTCCTCGAGTCCGGCAAAATTTCAAAGGTACATGGAAAGTTTACTAAAAGGACTTAATGTCGGAGTTCTACTTGATGACATAATTATTTCTAGTAAGGATAAGACTACCCATATAACCACTCTTAGAGAAGTTTTGAGGCGGCTAGAATCAAGTGGAATAAGAGCAAAACTATCAAAATGTAAGTTATTTCAGAAATCTGTTAAGTATTTAGGTCATACAATAGATGGGAATGGTATTCATCCCTCCGAAGACAAAGTTGAAACCATAAGACACGCACCAAGGCCAAGAAACGTGAAAGAATTACGAGCTTTTCTAGGAGCACTAAATTTTTACGAAAGGTACATACCTAATCTTCATGCTATCGCTTCGAACTTGCATAAGCTGACTGGTACGAAGACTAAATGGAAATGGACTGACACCGAACAAAGTACGTTCGACAAGTTGAAGAATATCCTGTCATTAGAGAAGACATTAGTTCCATACGACATATCAAAGCCGATCATTATTGAATGTGATGCTTGTGAACAAGGGGTTGGTGCAGTGCTGTTACATTTGATGCCGGATGGAACGGAAAGGCCAGTCATGTACGCCTCGAGGACACTAACGGAAGCAGAAAAAAGGTATGCTACAGTTGACAAGGAAGCTATGGCGTTAGTTTTTGCCGTAAAGAAGTTTAGACAATACCTCAGTGGGAGACATTTCAAGGTGAGGACGGACCACAAGCCACTTGAAAGAATATTTGGAATGCATCGAGATCTTACCAAAGTAGTAAACAACCGTTTGGTTCGTTGGGCTTTGTATTTAATGGAGTATGATTTTGAGATCCAGTACATCAAAGGACAGGATAATTGTTTGGCTGATTTTTTGTCTAGATTTTCACTCAAGACACAAGAAGTATTGGATCCAGATGAGAGAGAGATTCGAGCATTGGTTCAGGAGAAAATCGACGTAGTTTATCCAAATCATGAACTTGTACTGGAATATAAGAAAGACCCAAATATGAAGAAACTTATAGACTACCTGGAACATGGTTGGCCAAAAGATACAGGAAACTTGCCACCATCCATGAAACCATATTGGAATAAGAGAGAAGAGCTGACATTAGAAAACGGTATAATCATGCGATTAGGAAGAATAGTGGTGCCACAGATTTTGAGAGAAAATGTATTAAAAGAACTCCACAAAGGACATCCTGGAATAGAGGCCATGAGATCCCTATCAAGGTATTATGTATGGTGGCCTAATCTGAATAAGGATGTCGAGGTTTATGTCCGTAGATGCCACCCTTGCCAGAGTAACCGATCATTTGACACAGAAGTACCTCTATATCCTTGGAATGTGCCAAGTGATCCTTGGGAGCGAATTCATCTCGACTTCGCAGGTCCATTCGACAACCGATTCTGGTTAGTAGGAATCGATGCTTACTCAAAGTGGGTTGAGATCGAAGTTATGGACCGTACGACAACTGCTGCTCTTGTAAATAGATTAAGGACTTGGTTTTCGAGGTACGGCGTTCCTAAAAAAATTGTATCCGATAATGGCACCCCCTTCACGTCCCATGAGTTTAAGGCTTTTTGTAAGAACAATAACATATGTCATGTCACATCGGCACCGTATCATCCAAAAACCAATGGTTTAGTAGAGAGGATTATCAGAACCTTCAAGAGTAGATACAGTGCTTGCAAACAAGAAGGTCTCAGTTCATCACTTGCACTTTTACAAGTGTTGCTTGCCTATCGAAATACCCCACAAAAGACCACAGGACAACCACCATCAGTCCTTTTCTATGGTAGAAGATTACCAACAGCTTTGGATAGGTGGAGGTATAATAGCAGAGAGAGAATAGAAAATCAAGTGTGGCGACAGAAGTACTACCACGACTTAAAATCCAAACAAAAGGAGTTTTCTGCCAAACAAGAAGTGTGGGTTCAAAATGAAACGAAGAAGGGCTGGAGACCAGGAACAGTACAAGAAAGGACGGGAGAGCTATCATACAACGTTTTAGTTGGGGGAGAAATAAAGAGAAAACACGCTGACCAGCTGAGAGCAAGAGAAGGTGCAACTGATCCACCTCAATGGAAAATGCAAACGGAACCTGAAGATGAGCACAGTTTCGGAAATTCAGCCTAAATTGGGTGGGGAGAAATGTAGGATTATTGTTATCAGCTGAGTTATAAAGTTATGAATCATCTGCTATTTGGTTTGTTTACATGATTATTGTTTTTGTAAATAAATAGTTTTGGTTGAGTTTACTTAAATGAGTTTTATAAATTAATTATTTTATAAATACAAAATTTGATTTTTACAAAAACGGTCAAACGATTTTGATTGAAGTTTCGTATGTTTAGCCCTTTTAAACATCCATCACCTTTCTGTAAAAATTATGGTTCTAAAATTTGGCAGCTTTTATGATTTTCTCTATATCGTATTTACTCCCATCGCTTGCCCATTGGGTTTTTAATAAGGTAATGGGAGGAAGTATGTGTCATATTGCTTAAAAAGTTTATTTGATTTCCATTGCCTTACATTTCGTAATAAATTATTTTCCACCTTAATTCTCAAAATTACGAAGAAATACTCATGTTTCCACACAAAAATATCCTTTTCGAGGCATTCGGTTCTAAACCCTCTGCAAATATACGATTATCGCTCGGCAATCCGAAATTTCATTTTCGGCGCCACCTGACTCCCTAATATTTGAGCTTATTGAAGGTCGTCGTCCAAGCCGGTGTTAATATTGGGGAAAGTGGCGAGGGCTTTGATATTCATGCAAACCTAAGCGAAAAGGTGATTCGATCAGATGTTGCAGTGACTTCAAACATTGTAGGAACTGAATATA
Source organism: Macrosteles quadrilineatus (assembly GCF_028750875.1). Taxonomy (NCBI): domain Eukaryota; kingdom Metazoa; phylum Arthropoda; class Insecta; order Hemiptera; family Cicadellidae; genus Macrosteles; species Macrosteles quadrilineatus. The sequence continues at coordinate 71,317,630 of NW_026542602.1, forward strand.
ACATGAATACCGTTGTGAGGTTTGGTGGTTTTGATTTTACCTGTATTTTATTCGAACAGAAGTTTGAGAACAATTTAGTTGATTGAAATATTTGTTATTTGTAGAATCGTAGATGTTAATTGCTTTAAAGAAAATTAGAAAGGAAAAGATGACTCATATCTGTTCATTTAAGTATGAAAAGTAGTTAGTTGACTCGGTTCTATCTGACTGATTCTCGTTACGTTTTCTAAGTCTAAATATATTTTGAATTCAAATTTAGGGTATCACCAATATTTAATTATGTGTGTTTAAAAACGCCAATACACGCAGGGATGCCAACGTAAACTGCATTCTCGTCAATATAACCTTATTTTCTCTTAAACCGTTATAATACTCCTCTGAAAACAGATTTAACAAAGACTACAATTATTCCATTTACAGTCGCGTGTGTTGCTATAGAGAACACTTGTTAAATCCAAACAACTAATTACATCGAGGTCTATTATTGTTTGCAATGAGAAGCTCGTTAATTGTTAGTTAAATTATGTAAACCACTTTTCTAGGAAAGAGTTCTAGTTTTCTATGACTTAAACCTTATTAAATTGTACGCGTTGAATAAAATGTACATTGGAAAAATATAGTCTCAATATGTTTTTTTCCATAAGTGGCTTAATTTACCTACCAACTTATAAGCAATATGGTAGAGAAGATGTAATTTTACTGTTGTAAAATTTTGTAATACTCAAAAACGAGTATTTACTGTCAACAGTAGGAGTATTCTTTTCAAATATATTATATTGTGACAATTTTAACACATAAAGTGGCTCCTTAATTATTCACGTTTCTAAAGGATATTTCAAATTAAAACATTCCCTTTGATCCTTTTATTAGGGATTCACTTTATGTTCGGTGTTTTAGAGGTGCTCTCATATGTGCTGCGTTAGAGCAAATAATTAATTAACTTTTAATGGAGGTTTTGTCACAATTGTTGTGCAAACAATAGGTGCAGTTCGTCATTTGTCTTTTGCACCCTTTATGATTTCCACGTTTAGTTTTGAAAAGTATAAATAGATAATTTAACATTTTGATTTTACTTTTCACATAGAGTGTCCCTAACAATATAGCACTGGACTTAACAATAGAAAACTCGTTTGACCATAATTGTTTGAAAAAATCATATAAAAACAACCCGAGCAATATGATTTCATTTTCTTTAATATGAACATAACTATGGGTTGTCTTACCACGTTTCTGACAATTCGATAGATCGATTTATGTGTAGACTATCGATATTTACCCTACTGATAGTGACTATAAATTTTAATTTTACTATGTGAAGATGACTTTAGGACTGTGTCTCATGTACATCAATAATTGACCAAATGACGGACGTCGCAAACTATCGACCAATTTATGTAACGACTATCGGTATTTAAACTACGAATAACAACTATAAATTTAAATTGAACTATTAAAAAAGGACTGTTAAATCTACATATGAATACTGTGTCCCATGTACACATCGAATATTGACCAGATGAGTAACCTTTGCAATCTATCGATAGATTTATGTATCGATTATCAATATTTAAACTACGGGCTGCAACAATACATATTAATTTAACCATTCAACGATATCTGTAACATCCAGATATGTATAAATACGGCAAATGTATATCGACAATTACCAGATGAGGGACTTTTTCAATCTATCGATAGATTTATGTATCGACTATCGATATTTACCACAAGGATAGCAACGTTATCTCAATTTAACAAACGAAGATGACTGTAACATCTACATCTATATACTGTGTCACATGTTCATCAACAATCGACCAGACGAGGAACATGGCAAACTATCGATTTATGTATCGACTATCGATACGAATATCGACTATAATTCTCAATTTAACTCTACGAAGATGACTGTAACATCTACATCTGTATACTGTGTCCCATGTCCATCAACAATCGACCAGACGAGGAACATAGCAAACTATCGATTTATGTATAGACTATCGATATTTACCATGCGAATAGCGACTACACATCTCAATTTAACCATACGACGATGACAGTATTATATACATCTGTGTAACTGTGCCCCATGTTCATCGTCAATTGGCCAGATGACGGACGTTGCATGTCAATTGATTGCAGACGCTCGAGGGATCCGGAATGAACGTCGAATGGCCAATTAGTCAGCTGAAGGGACATTGTCCATTGTCGAACACTCACACTTGTTAGTTTGTCTCGTTTGTAACATAAACTTTAGTTATACTTGGATACATTCCGTATTTGTTCAATTAGAAAATTTTATGTCGTAAGAATTAGGTATTTTTGTTCTTGGTGTTTTTACATATAAACATGTTGGTGGGAATGTCCTCTAACCACGATAGTATGTTGTCTAATAATCATAATACAGTAATAATAGTTGGACAAAAAATAATATAATAATATAAATAATATAAAATTGTTAATTTTATATTATTTATCGGTCATTAAAATGTATAATTGAATATACTTCGCTAAATGTGTAAGCCAAATGAATACTCTTGCCACAGCAAGCAGTTTAAGCGAATTTGTATTTTCCAGATTGGATTCTCACTAACATATTTTTTTTATACGAGTGATACATTCCTTTTTAATAGTATTAGGTTAAATTAGTATTTCCGTTTGCTACTACAATTAAGGTAACAATTTCTATGCTAATAATTACATGTGCTTTTTGTTGTTTTTTTAGATAATACTAACTTTGTGTGTAATTAAAAATGGGCAATCAAAATATAAAAAATGTCCATAAACAAACAAACCAAAACAGTTAACCTCTATAAAAAATAATGTGGGATTTTGAAGTTGATAAATTTTGGAATTCCCCCTGTGAAAATCAAGCATACAACAACGCTTCGATAATATTAAGTTTTACATTTGATTTTAGTTCTACAAAATGGCATCGAGAAAAACTGCAAAGTTGTGTGGGGGGTCAAAAATGGGGAAACTGCTATTTCCCCCCTATTAAAGTCTGTTCTTGTAGTCCGATCATGCTGGCTCGCAAACTCGTTCAAATAAACGTAGATTTACACGTGTGTACCTAATTTGACATAATCTGATCACTTTTACTTGAGTTACTGTGAGACTTTCGGTAAAGGTTCTATATGTGAATCTATGAGAGCAAATATTATACAATATTAATCAACCATTCTGCGTTTTTAATACTATTCAACCCAAACAAAGCCACAAAAGAAAGTAAGAGGAATCCCTAGTTTGCTAAAGTAACATGTGAATTATTTAGTCTTCAACTGAGGTTTAAATCCTCATTCTCACGAATCTCACCATTTCACCTCTGGGCTTAAAACCTCTCTTCCCCCTCCCTTCACCCTCCAAACCACTTGCTCACTGTTGCTTCTTTTCTCTACAGTTTACACGTGATCCTGGTAAAAAATATAACACGGAATATAATCATGGCAAATTTTCCCTACCTGTTGAAATCAAGGAAAAATATATGTACACGGAGATAAAACTACTTATCCTACAAAAAAATACAAATCACCAAAGCTAAAAGATAATAAATAGACGTTTCCTTTTAGGAAATAGATATTCCTTTATCAATCAAGTTTATCTAAGTATTGTTGGAAGAATCAAGCACTGTTAAGTAAAAAATACCTTACACTCTAAACTTATACAAAGGATTACAAAATACGACATAATCACAAGAAGTAATTTATGCTACCCATGTGAATATCTTGAACAAATACTATTTTTAAATAATTTCTAACGTAAACTCATTTTACTCACTTCAATATTAACGAGCTGATAGGCCGCAAAGTGCATGGTTGTAGCGGACAAATGTTTCATTACAGCTTCACTGTGTGTGACACATTAATTACTGTAGGACATCGTCGCATCGACTAGTTCTGCAAATGCAACATGTCATTGGTTGAAATTGGCGATCATTACTTTTGTTCGGTTTGAAAAGACACTTTTGACAAGTGCTTGTACGAACATTTTTAATTATTTCAATCAATAGTTGATCGTTGTTTCTTTTTATTGCAGATTTTTTTACTTCTATATGATTTAGTTTAATAATTTTTATTGGTTTGTTATGATTAAATTATACGATACCTACATATTTCATAAGTATCGTTTGGCTACACATTGAAAGTTTCTATTAAAATATGATGTTTACAGTCATATTTAATTACTTTGGGTCAGTATTTGCACCCAATAAAAATAAAAATGTTGAACTTTCTTTCTTAAAACGTCATGTAACTAAAAAAATTAGATTAGTTAGGTTATTGAGGTAGGATGCAGTTGTCTGGTCTATACTCTGTATGGTGGAACGTGTCTACCTAAAGACAAAAATGGAAGAACGTACCAACTCCAGGAAGACAGAGTCAGGAGACAGGTTCCACCGTACAGACTATTTTTTAGAGCGCGGATTGTCCTTGAGGGCCTGGTTCAAATCTCGCCAATCACAATAATAATTACCTAACCTGATTTTTCTGAACCCAACCATACTATGTAGGTCCATATTTTTCGAAAACAAAAATATCTCGCAGGTTAGACTAACAAATTCTGTATTGGAATATTGGAAACGTTCCTCCACTATATAAGTTTTTATACTATTTAGGGAAGAAGTAAAAGATGTGTAAGATGTATATTTTTGCCAAAAGACTCTCTCTTGTTTCAAAACAGACGTTTAACGTTCATTTTCTTATGTCGATATTTTGACCCACTTCTTAAATATTTTAACTCGATTTCGATACAGCTAGCAAATGATAAAAATATTAATACTTAATTCTACATGCAATTCAATAGTAGCTCTACTTGTAACTCTATGTTTAAAACTGCAACATGTTTGTAAAGCTGACGTCATGTCAGTGACATCATCACGTTTACCAGGCTTTGTAATATTACTTGTACCACTTGGAGAGGATGGCGTTATTAAAAATAACAGCACGCGGTTGTCCCGCTGTTTTATCATTTCTATCTCACCACGTCGCCATGTCACTTATTACTTCAACCATCCATGTTGGAATCCGACAAATTCACAGGGTAAAAACTTGGGGATCTACTAAACTTGGGTATGCTGTCAAAAATGTTGATGTTTGTCGAAAGTGTTGGATTTTAACTGCAAATTATTAGATTAAACCATTACATATTATATTCGAAACAACAGTTTGTTTGCATGCAGGCAAATCATACACATATGTGGCAGTTTTAATCACCTACGTTTTTAAGCTCTCTGGCAATTCTTTTAAACTAAAGGTTTGAGCTGGTGTCTGCACTAGTGGATTTTAAAGTATTGAAAGATTAAAGTAGATCTAAAGCATTATAATCGACATAAAGGATTAAGTGGTCCAAATATTTTGTGAATATGCCAGGATTAGAACCCGTTTCTTCCGTACTAAATCTCATAAGAACACACAAAGTATGATTGAGAATTATGTGTTTTATCATGGATGCAAATTTTCATTTTGAACCCAATTAACGAATACACTCTGCTGAGTTTCATTTTTGAATACTTACACAGTTTATAAAGGTACAGTTATAAGTTGCAACAAATACATAATATTTATGATGGATCAATCTAATTTGCGTTTTCAATACAGGGCTATTCACAAGCCTCGTAATTCGTGAGTTAGCATAATGTAAGTTGAAAAGTGGTCGTACAAGTTTAGAACATCGTTATGTAGTTTTCTCCCCTTAATAATTTAACATAAACGGCCACAACTTGCTAAACATTGGCTATTAAGTCATTTTCATCGCCCAACTTGTATACAACTTACCTTCTGTGTATCAAATAATAATGCCTTATTGTTATAAAAAATTTCTATATATAATTCAATATAGTTTGTTAAAAATTACATAACATTATGTCATTATTTAATAAACGTAAATTTGGGATATTTCTTATAATTATTCAATTTGTTATTGATCTGTAAAACGTATTTTTAGATGTTTTATTTACTGATTTTGAAGATTTTTTGTTTTGGTTTTTGATTTTTAGATTTGTATTTACTCATTTCTCATCAGACGTTTGTTTTCGGTAGATGAAACTATGATTTATATTTTTAAATGTTTTATGCATTTTTTCTAATAAAACCATTCAGTGTTATTAGAAATATGGACGTATTTAGGAGTAGCAATAATTGTTTTTGGCGTTAAACGTTTTTTTACTTGAATTTACATTCGGACGGGTTCAATGTAAGAATTTTAAAATTACTTGAAACCGGGAATAAGAAACTAAATACATCTTTGTATACATATAAATTGACCAAAATGATAATCAAGTTAAAAAATCTCTTTTAAATTGAAAGAATGAAAAAGGTCCGATCAATATATTTTACTTTTCCTTAAACTGAATTTAAATTATATTTTTATAAATCCAGTGTAATAAGTAGTACAGCACATTTAGCTATGTATATTTTAAACTAGCGGTTGAAAGGGTTTTTAAATGGTTACATATAGTGTTTTGGTCATTGTACAATCATTCTGATATTGCTTTTGTTTTCAAACCCAAAATGATATTATAGATGTTTTAATTATAAGTATGCCTTATTGACATTTACTTATTGATAAAATTATAATCCTATGTATTTGCGTTCTTACGACTATATGTACATTTTACACAACATATTTTTATAATTTCGATTAATTATTCTTTCCTGAGCCTAAAACAGCATTCGTGCAACATGTCGATTCTTTTTGCATCCCTAAAATTGGCTATTTCACTAATATAAAAAGATGTATGTTTTACCATATGTATGTATAGATTTAATGAATTGTATTAAATAAAACTAAAATCATGGGGGTTTTTGTAGTATAATTATAGAAGTTTGCCCTCTTAGTAAAACATAGGGTTAATTAAATCACACAAAATTTACGATACGATTCATCTTTAAAATAACTTAACTTTACCCTCTGCTTGGTTAAAACAAAACCTGTGTTTTATTCTCAAGTAACAACAGTAGCACAAACAGGAAGTATTGTTTTAAGGCGAGTAGCGGAAAGTCGTTAGACTCAAATAAACAATGTTAACAAACCTGTTTACGATCTCAAGGGTCCTCGGCAACGAAATACGGTGTCATTAAATCTTTCTGATTTATTTCTGTATTTCAACCGAATTTTACCAGCTCTGCAATGTTTGCAGACAAAAATGTTTCATCTTTTTTACATCGAAATTTAATAAAAAAAATATTTCTTCAAAAGAACTAGCGAATTTGTTTATGATTGTATTTACAAATTTTGTGTTTTTTCTAAATTATTTCCTTTTTGCATTTTCCTCATCCATTATCCTTCAGGGGTTTTCCATCTTATCCTTTTTTCTTCATCATTTACTATTTTTAAGTATCGTTTTTTCTAATTGGAGATTTGAAAGATGAACCCCAAACAGGTGGGTGTGGGTGGGGACCATTCTAAAAAATGGGTTACATTCTATCCTTTCAAGCTCCGACTCTAATTCTTCAAATCAACAAATATGTAGCTTAAATGGGAAAGCAAATAAGATTAGACACACTTTATAACTGTCAAATGTATTGCTAAATTTCTCCACTAAAAGCATACGATCTCCAACTCATGTTTTATCACAGTAACACACTCACGTACATCACGACGGATCCCCATAAGTTATGTTGTGTTGCAATCTTGTTTGTCTATTGGGATCCCCAAGACGTGACGTTTTAAACTTTTACTGAGACAACATTTAAAAATACAATTTAATGTACTTATTATACATTCAAAATATGTGTTATGATTCCAGCTCTTAATAAATCAATTATTGACTCATCGATAATTTAAGGAAACCGAATCTGTAGAAAACAAAATGACCTAGATACATACTCTATTTGATCTCGCAAAAAACACCATATTCGATTCAAATTTAATTCAAAATATCTTTATTTATTCAACAATACAACAAAATAACAATTGACAAATAATATACATTACATAGAATACAATACATAGTTGTAACCAATACAAATTGCGAATGAATAGTTAGGTTCCTTATTTTCTCGTGTTAAAGGAACCGTTACAATATAAAAGACGTACTGGATGTTGAGTCTTATTTACATTAAATTCACAATAACACTAACATTAATGTTTATCTATTCAACAATGCTATCAGCTGATTGGAAATGAATTAAAGAAAACAGGTATACCAACATAAGCTTGTTTGTCGTAAAAGGATCTCACAGTACTGTAATTGTAATATGATTTTTAAAAACACCCTCACTTATTTACAGTGCATGGGCAACTGTGTTATTTACTGTAATATTACCACGTTGATTCCTATTGTATAATGGCTGTAAGGGTATTTGCTAAAGTCATAGTATTTACATCTTCAGTGTTCTATAACTCATACAAACACGTTTACAAAGTTTAGCGTCAGTCCTGAAAGAGACAGAACCCCATTCCCATGAATTATGGGGGTTTAAGACTCAGATATCATCTGAAAGCCAAATATATGTAAGCTGCTGACGGGCATTTCTTAAAGTCCTCATACTGATAAAAAGAGGGATTCATCTCATCTTTGAAAAATACCTATTTTTATACGTGCAAAGAAGTAGGTGGTAAAATGCTTTTTTTTAGGAAAATTTGCAAAATCTAATGCTAACAAGTGCTGTTTGTTGCCCATATAAATGCAGCAAAGCAGTGCTATTGAAGAAGGTGTGAAACTGTTATGTTGGGGAATAATTAATTGAATGGCTCATTATCACATCCATAATGTTTTTAATTGTTTTGATTGTCTTAGAGGCCTAGACCTCGTCCTAAAGATGCGGTATGAGTGGCTTTTTACGGTTTTTTTTTCTCAAAACACACATTGTAATTAATGATATTAGTGATATATATGGTTATTTTTGTCTAAAGACAAAACAAGAATTTTGCAATAACAAAGGCTACGAAACAAGGGAAATAATTACATTTTATGGTTTTTGCTACTGGGTAAACAAATTAAAACAAACGTTTACGAGAGCAAATAGTTGATGGTGAACGTTTTCATAACATTTTGGGTGAAATAATTTTAAATGTTTTCTATGTAAAGATCTACTGATTGAATAGAGTACGTAAGTCAATCCAAACGATAGTTTCTCATAAATAAACTTTAAATCAATTAAACAATCCAAAGTTTATAACTCACAACATCCATGTTTTATGAATATCACAGATAACATTTTAACAACTCTAACAACCTGGAAATTTGTCAGCAATGTTTTGTTTTACATAACAAAAAATCATCTGTTCTCTGACATCCACAGAACAGATCCACCTCGTTAGTCGTCACCTTGAAACCTTGTATATTCTGTGCTTGTATTTAGTCGGTTTGTCGTTTGTACCATACTCACATCTTGTAAACACCTACTACAAGCTATTACAGACCGCCTGAGGAAACTTGTAATAGAATATTCATTACCTTCAACATCCGATAAGCAATTAAATAGGTAGCTATTTACCTCATGAGGTAATGTACGTATGAATTACTGAACCAACTTGAGATATGTGTGGAGTAGGAAATGAGGTTAATGATTAAGCTTAATACATCGTATTTCCTGTTGTGGAAATGGGATGTAGAATATTCATACAAAGTTCCCTGCTACGAAATGGAGTCTATTTATCATAAGCTACAAAATGTTCACGTGTTTTCTGAAGATGTATGAAGTTTAAAGCACATAATGTTATTAAATTACGATTGTTTCAGAATTTTGGTTAATTTCAACGAAAATTTAAATAATAAACTTATTACCACTATGGTTAAACAAACTAAAATGTATGCTAAAATATACTTGTTTGTAAAACCTAACTTATATTCTTCTATCAATTCAAATACGTCTGGACATGTCTAAAATATATTCTGCTTAAACGTAAGTTTTCTTTTGACATAGTTATAAAAAAACTGTACAATATTTTGCATTAAACCAAAACACCTTAGCTTAATTGTTCATATATAAGATTTCTTCGAGCAAATTTCATGTTAAATAAATCAGAACATTACACTTAATCAACCACAAAAAATTGTTCTAACTTTTATGAAAACTTAAAAGTGACATGAAAAAATAAGAACATGTAAAAGACAACTTGTTTTTTTCAATTGAACAATGAACATACCACCCACTGCGCCTGGCAGCCACAACATTTCCATTAAATTTGTCCCCTACTGATGTTTTCTCGATAATCTGTGATATGGACACCCTTGAGGGGTTGAGATTCAATGGGGGTGGTGCTATGGGGAAGATAACCGGTGGGTGATAGCGGTACAAGACACCTTGGAAACTCTGATAAGGTTCTCGGAAGGGGGGTGTGGCAGAAACAACTTAATAAAGTGCTCTCCACTAAGTTTAGCAATGTTTTACCTAAAACAAAATGTCCTGCGGACTTTGAAAAAATTGAATTATCTCTTGATTTGATATTTTAGTATGGACTTTTTTGTGTCTACGCCAGCGCTAGTGGAATTTCGTATGGAAGAAATAAAAACGCTTTTAAGGGAAAGTAAATTTTTAAACCCCCCCCCCCTCATTCATATGATGGCAAGGAACAAACCTAATCTTCGTGCATCAAAGTCCCAAAGCGTTTCTACCGGGTCAACTAATTTTTCTTTCCTCAGCGTTCCACCATAGAATAGTGTTTTTGGAATCGATATCATGGGCTTTGTCTTACAAGAAGAATTCTTTTGCGGTTATTATATTTTCATTGGTAAATCATTTTTTAATTTGATTTCGATTTGACTGCAGTATAGTAGGCGAGAACAGTGCGAAACCTTTTCAGTATCCGTTTAAACTTAAACACCCTTGCCTTAGACATTGTAAACCTTATTTTTCAACTATGTAGAGAGAGAAGGTATCAACTGGGAATAGTCAGGGTAGCAGAATAGTTACGCTCGTATTGAAATCTAAAGTTTGCTGGTTCTTTCAAACATGATTGATTCCCTACGAATACAGTTTGTAATAATTGAGCTATCAATTCATCATGGTTTCCAACAAAAGTTCCACGTTAGATAATATAACAATTTTCAATAAAGTTGTTTAATATCACGTAAGTAACTTTTTACTCATCAATACATTACTGGACTTTCTTTACAACTACCTGGTAGCCGCTAATCAAAGACGTCTTGAGTAACCGTCTGACTTCTTGCCGTGTATGTAACGACCTTGACAATTCTCTATGTTATCTAGTTCTGTTTATCATCAAGCTACGAGGCTGCAAGCAGTAGAAGAGATACACCAGCTGATAGCCGCGTAGCCGTCACATGTTGCTTGTCCGCGTAGCTCGTAGGCTGATACGAGCGTAGGATTGTATAGTGTCTGTCGCAGCAATCCTACGTACTGCGAAATATCCTAGTGCCTAGAAGGGTGTGAAATAAACTATGCCAATATAGAATATGATGGAGTATATAAAGTTGAATCTAAGTTTATTCAATTCTTCAACGTCATACAGTGTGTTTTTAATGTTTTACAGGATTCTAGAACCTCAATAAACCTTTTAGATCCTCGAATTTCCATGAGTCCTCGGTTACTTGCTGGGACATAACTTTTTTCAAAATATTCGTTTCCACCCTAAATATTTCTGAAATTTATCAAAAGACTTGACTTGTCATTGAAAGACTGAAGACTCATCATTAGTTAGTTTATTAAACAGTTTTAAGTATTTGAGTTTAGACTTGAAAAGGTATATGACCAATTGAAATTGCTGTTGAACGAGTCAAACAATGGTACGAATATTAAACATGTATATAATAAACTGTTTAAAGATATTACACTTAAATATAACCAAACCAAAACAGATAGACTTGTTTGTAGGGTGTTAACATTAATTATATTAAGAAAATGTTGGTACAATGTACCATTTATCTCCTAATTTCTTGCACGATATATTAATCTTTATAATTTTTTGCAGGTAAGAAATAGTAAGAAGATTTACCTGGATCATACTAGTAACTTCTGCATGTAAGTAACGAATATTAAAAGGCAGAATTTAAATTTAATCACCCAAACTTAGGAACATCGTTTGAAATGATTGGCTACTGAAAATATATTATCGTAGTTGTAAACTATATAGAGTTAGTACTCAAGAAATATTTAAAATGGTATTAGAGAAAATATCACTGATAAATATGCCTTACCGTTTATAAAGAATATAAAATATAATTAATTAAGAAATACCGGATGCTACCTGTGAACCCTCATCGGAAATACGTGATCTAAAACATGTACTAACATGTATGATATATCTTTAAAAATTCAAGTATAAGACCATCAAAAGCTATCTGAAAAACATAGCAACCCAATTTGCATTTCTACATGCCAAGAAACTATTCTATTCACTTAAGTTAATTACTTCCATGACATTGAATTTCAAGGAACATATTTTCACACAAATATATGTACCCAACTAAACTGAGGTGACACCGGACATATTTGCAGTAATTTAACCAATGCTTTAGGATAGTATTTTCTTAAATTTTCTTTCGCTTTAATTCTAGTACTGTTTCGTCTAAGTATTTAACAATACTTTGCAATACATTCAACTAGAATATATGACATTAATATGCTTTTGAATTGAGAATTCATTTTTCTGTCAGACGAAAAGAATAAATAATGTTGCATGTAACAAGTAATATTTATAACAGATAATTTATTTTCCTAAATTTATTTTCAAAATATTTAATACAATTCATGCAACGAACCAAAGTTAAATCCTCACAATAATACCTCCAAAATGTGGTACGATACTTGATCCAAACCAGAAAGCTATGTTTTTAGGTAAGAATTATTTTGTTATGGAACCAACCATAAAGTGTTTACCAAACAACATAAATATATTACAATTACCTGCGCCTCCTATGATCACTACATAAATTATAAATACTAGACACAATTATAATAATTATAAACATTTCACTCACGATACACACACAATAAAATACACATATTCAAACAGAAACAATATTTCATAATCAGATGCAACACCAAAGACAACACATATCAAAGATGGTGTTTATCAAGATGTTACTCGTCGCCTCATAAAGTGGACTCGGGGACGTAGGAATGTGCTGAAGATATTTAACAGCTCCGCGATGCAGTAAGTGTACAAGAAACGAGTGGGCGAAACGATATGGAGTGCTTCTGGTCCATACAAGAACAGGGTGACAGAAAATAACGGTTATTGTTGGACATTATGCCACTGCGCAACATATACGAGATGTAGAACCAAAGTTGGGCGGGGTGGAAATCGACTTTGTAAAAGGTTAAAGTGGAATATATTAGGGAAAAATATTGAAGAACCAAATTTAGACTTGTTTGAGAGCCATAGACTGAAAAAAGGTAAGATTATGGGTATGGACATGTAAAACTTGTTTTTTAATTACTTTTGGTATGATGTCTGAAACCCTACCTAAAGATCGTCAATATTCTTATAGTATCAAAAGTTAGTGCATAAACCGGAAGGTACTTGAACTAACCAAGCCTAATATTTTGAGATTGAGCAAAAAAGTATGATTCTAGACATTTATGTACCAACAGTTTGGAAGAAAATTACTTCTAAGTAACGTCGACAAGCTGATATAGAACCAAAGTTGGACAGAGGAGTTAAAATCGACAGTATTAATTGTAGAAGTAAAATAAATACAAGTGCCAACTATGCAAACCAAATTTAAACGTGTTGTGTATCAAGAAATCTAAAACTTGTTGTAAACGCTTTTTGCTAAGGTAGTTTTCGAAAATATTCTATTAAAATATCAATATTATTGCAGTCTCAAAAGTTAATTCATAAACCTGAAGGCACTAAACGGGCCTTTTTTTCAACCCAAATTACAAGTACCAAGTGACACTGTTAATGGACAAAAGAAGCTCATAATTTTGTATCCTTTGCTTCATTTCCAAACATCTGATATGCATTACCGTTTCAAAACGGTTAAGTTTTAAGGGGATTTTTTGTTTAGGCCTATACTTTTCTATCTGCATGCATATCGTAGCGGTTTCCCATGACTATATTGTCAATCCCATAGACCCCATAGACCATGGACTCCCCACACTCGTTACTGTATACCACACTAGCTGTGGTCTGCTGTGGTCACCCCTCACTATGCGGTTACTGTGGTCGTGTGCAACATTGATACATCTCTGGTTGTCGCTATAATTATCCACTTGCATTTTGAAATATCCAGTTCAACGGACAGTAATATACTCCTACGCTGTTTTAGAGTATTTTTCATATATTTTAGGGTTATTCGTATTTTATTTGTGGACTTTGAATTGACATTGTTTAATTTTTGGATTGATGAATGTGTTTGCTTGGATTGTTCTTCAATTATGATAGGTTTATTCAGTGATAGAATGGTTCTTAAATACTTAACATGTTTATTACAGATAATTTAGCATGACATCATTAGGTTTTCGATCAAGTGTGCTCGGATACTCAACTTAAGAAACTGTTGATACCAAAATTTACAATATGGTATGTTTAATATTTAGTAGAGGTTTTTTATGGGCCCAGATCTAAGAGCCTAGCTCTAACTTTGCAAATACTCCAATTTGTGTTGTAAAAAAAAAGTAAAAACACTCAAATACTATGCTAGTTGTATTCTAAGGAATTTTTAATTTAAAATTGTTGGTGGTTACGAACTGTTCTTGTGATAGAGTCTTGGTCCTTGGTTCAATTCACACCAATTACCAATGGATTTTACCTAAGTGATAATTCAGTACTTAACCTTACCCTCAAGACTTAACCTGAAGTAATGTGGGAAACATTCCGGACTAGAACTTAGTGGAACAGAGAAAAATTAGCACATAACTACTCTACATCATATATAATCCAGAAAAACAATGAATGTCAGGTTCGAATAGTACTTTTACAAAAATCGTTAAATATTTTGCATCACATGCTCTTTTAAGGGTAGTGCACTAAACCTTTCTCTGATATAGAAGGAATAAAAGTTCAAGGAGCGGCAAAGTTTGTAAGTAGGAAGTAATGCGTATAAGCCGGAACTTTTAACTCTAGCCATTGCCCTCGTGTGTGGATAACTTTAACAAACTTTCGAGTTTTATCTTTGTGCCGTAAAATGTTCAAAAACACTTCCGCTTTTTGTCTTTATGTTTTAAAAACGTTACTTAAATAAGATTGTGCGGCAATTAAGTAGCAGTTTTTGTCGAATGGCTTTTAATGGAATGAGTTCTCTTATAAGCAGAAAGTTCTCCAACTGAAAGTACTATTTTTCAGAGACCTATTGCTTTAAAGACTTATATATGGCTCTAAAAACCACCGGTTTGTAGCTTTGAATCGTAGCTAAAATCCAATGGTGATAGGATAGATTTGAAAACGGCGTCCTGTGCTTTAACTAAACCGACATAGGCTAGTTTAGGTTAGGTTAGGTAAGATGTTTTCAGATAAGTCTAGTCTAGGTAAGGTACGGATACGTTACGTTAGGTTAGGTAAGGTTAGGTTAAGTTAGGTTAGGTTAGGTTAGGTTAGGTAAGATTAGGTTAGGTTAGATTAGGCTAGGATCCCACGTCCTGGTAGTGTAATCTTCATAAAACACTTTTTTTAATTTCTTTGAGGTTGTTACTTCTAACAATTTATTTTTAACAGAATGTTTAAACGTATACATTACATTCGTGTTTCTTAATTCTGGTACGGACGTACGGTATTAAATACCAAGCACCTTCCTAATAAAATAGTCTTGCCAAACTATAATCGCTCCCCTATCTTCTCCCACGTTGGACCACCAAGGACTAACATTGCAGTGAATACAGTCAAAACCGGCACCTCACTGTATTGTGAATATTTACCCAATTTCTCGATCAATAATGTAGAAGCTAAGCCAAACTTTATTGCCTGGGGAAGAGGGTGAGTTTTCAGGGTCTAAGTCAAACATTGTCGAACGCTGGGGGAGAAATGTCACCAGAAAGTAATAATTTACTCGACGTGACGTTTACTAACTGTGATTTTAGCGAATTTCCCTATAGGGAAGTAGCTATTACCGTAGGTCTCATGGTAAGACCTAAGCCCGGGACCGATTTACTTTTTCATTTTGATGTCCCCAGAGGCCAAAAACACCATTCGTTCAAATTTTTATATATCTATATATAGAGATATATATATATATATATATATATATATATATATATGTGTGTCCATCCGCACGATAACTTGAGTAATTTTTGTCCGATTTTGATAAAATTTGGTTTGAAGGTGTAAGGCAGGATAAACTTGAACGAGTTCGCGAACCAGCATGATCGGACTATGGGAACGGGGGTTTATGGGGGGTTTTATGGGGTAAAAATAGGTTTTTCCCATTTTTGACCCTAAAAACACAAAATTTCACAATTTCTTTTTAAACCATTTTGTAGAGCTTAAAAAAACAAATAATTTAGTATATTGAAGCGTTATTATGCGCCTAATTGTTACGGAGAAAATTCAAAAAAATTGTAATTTTAAAATTCCCATGTTATTCTTATGGAGAATAAGTCAGCTGTTGTAGTTTGCTTGTTTATGAACATATTTTGATTGATTTTGGAAAATACTTTTATTTCTTACTAAACTATTTATAAAAAAAATCTTTTTTACCCTCCCTGTTGCAGCAAACCTAAGTACTCGTTAAACTAATTCTATTTAAATAGGAAATAAATGTGCTATTTTTATGAAGGCATTTTAGTGTAAATCCAATCAGGTTAATGGAAATTCGCTTAGTCTGCAGGTTTGCTGCGGCGGGGGTATTATTGGTGTGTCTACAGATGATGTATCGATACTGTTTAACTGTTTTGTTTTGTAATAAAGTATGTGCAGCATGTTTAAATGCAGTACTTCATTACCCTTTTTTAAATCAAGGTGATGGGATGTAAATACAATTAAGTTCAGCAAGAAGGAATGTCTTATCTCAGTTGAGTCCTGTATTTCAAAAATGACCTGGCTTTAAAACCTGTAAGTTTTGAATGGATAAATATAGATTGACATCGATTATTGAGAAATACTCTCTAAGCCCCTATTACCCTAGATTGGAGTTTAATCTGGTTATTTCAGCTTAATAGTCTTTAGACAGCAATAGACTCATCAAGATCACAAAGGCAAATTTCAAACTATAGTAGCGATAAAATGAGCAAAAACTATTTACTGGATAGTGTAATTAGACATCTCATCCTATTTTAAAATCTGAAGCCTTAAATTGGTATACCTATTTTTCATCCCCATTTACGACTTGTCCTTCTGTTACTGGTAATTTCTTGCATTTTACATTCTCCCCCTAAAAATAGTGAATGGAGAAAGTATTGTTTTCTTCGACCTTTTTTTAGAGTTTCGGTATTGGGTGAAAATATCGGCTTCGTGACCTTTGAACCCAAAAAGTGATTTTTACGAAGTAATTTCTCTGTGAGTAAGTCTTTCTTGCATTTAATGGAAACATACCTTGAAGTTGGCATTAGATCATTCTTAGGAATGATAAGCTACAATAATAATTTATGGTAGTATTGTATGTACCTAGATGTTTAAAACACATCTGTGGAAATACTTTTAACATATTACATGTAAGTGATAGGGGGAGCGAGCTGGCTTGGTGGTTAGAGCAAGGGACTTCAGTCCCTGAGGTCCCGGGTTCGATCCCCGCCAATCACCAATGGATCTAAGTGATAATGCCGCAACCTCTAGGTCTAGCCTGAAGTAATGTGAAACACAATCCCAGGCTCGTGCCTAGCGTCCTAGGACAAAAAAACCTAGATGTTTAAATCACATCTTTAGAAATACTTTTACCATATTACATGTAAGTAGTGAAATCAATTGCACCTGAAAACTATTTACAACTCAAACTGAGAAAGTAAATTAAAGGTTGTAATTAGACGTAGGATATAAAAATTTTGTAGACTAAAGGTATTGAAAACTAAATAACATACTAAATGTGCTTTTAATGAAAGTATTGTAACTGAAAACTATACATTCTGCATAAAAATTAATAATCTATATCGATATTGGGCGATATTTTGAACACTAGTTTGTTTCAGGGGTTGTGGTTCCAACAGTAATTAACATGTCACAAACAGAACGGCTGTAATGAAACATTTGCCAATGCCGTGGTTATCGGACCACCAGCTTTCCAGATAAAACGTGGTCTATTGAAACATTAATAACTATTCATTAATACACCATGAATAAATAACTGTTGTGAATATGTAACGATATCTGGTCAGTGCTGTAATTGAGTTTGATTTTGTTTTACTGTGGGTGTTCATACAATTTTTGTTATAAAAATATATTAGTGAAATAGAGTAATGGAAGACTAGATTAATTGAACGTGATTTACGATAGTGTAGATTTTAGTATGTGGGATTTTTCTACGATTGGTTGAATTACGATTGAAGCTTGTTTTTAGTCCTCGGTCAACGTTACCATTTAATCGCATTTTTCAATTTTTATTCATGAAAAATCTTTTATGATGCGATGACTTTCTAGCTCAAACTAACACGCTAAAAGTCTAACGATAGTCTATGATCTATTATGTTAACAATAGGTAGTCATCTTAATGTGTTACTAGATCAATTAAACATCACAACATTGAAAAGGTGCTTAGGTGAAAAGGTACTAGAGTACACATTATTATTTTATTGTACCAATTGTCAAGGATTTTCAATCACAGTAATATTAATTCGACTAGCCTATAACATAATCCATAATTTAATAAACATACAAATTGTATAAAAAAATCATTGTTTGAAATTACCTATTTTTAATTAAGTCTGTTGTTAATATAAACGTTGTAATGTAAATTAACTAAAACCTTTTTGTAATACAATAGTTAGAAAATGCAACTCACTCAATGGCTTCTGTTTATGTTGTTTACTTGGAGAAACAACAAGAATACTAGTGTTTCTGAGAATTTAAAATACTCTACTGATGGCTGAAAACTATAGGGCTTGCAGGAGGGGTTTAAACTCGGGTTTTTTCAATAAACTCCACTAAAATTTAACAAACTAAAATCCAAAACTAAAATTGTTTGGCTGCATTAAAAACGTAAATTTTGTATTTTTAATTATCACACATAATATATTACTGAGTTGTAGCAACGTTGAAAAGGAGTACTAAACAATTTTAAAATGAATATATGACTAATAAATTTTCGATTTAACATTTATATGCTTTTGAATAAACTTTTTCATATACATTTTTGGGTGTAATTCTTTTTCATTGTGCAGAGAGAGAGTTTTACAAATGTTTCGTTAACAAATTTTCATATTTAAATTTATAATCTTAGCAAATAAGTTAAAACCCTACAATCAACATAATAAAAAATTATATTCGTACTACACCCCCTTTGACTATTTGTTTTCTTGTTATCAGGAATTTACAAAACTCTTTGCTTTTATATTAGCTCGAACTATTCAAGTTTTGATCAGTGCTGTACATATTAAAGCGTTCTGCACCACCCTTACTTACACGAGCTCCGATAAAATAGGAACAACCCAAATGAAGTGCCTTTCATCAGCTACCTGATGTATCAAAAGGGCGCAAATTATTCCCTCCAATTCTCGTCCAGGTGCATCAGGTGTAATCAATCGACTGACCCTTCGGTCAATTGTCGATGTACATTGTAATGTACATTGCAATGTACATGGTGGGACAGGTAGTTGCAATCAGGGGAATCGTCTCCCTCAATGAAGGGGTAAATGTGTCCAAGCTACATTACATTTGCCACTATAAGTGCCTAATTTGAAGTGCAAAACTGCTTTATGACTGTAGTAGCTAATGACATTCATTGGACATTTGGCTCATGATATTTGTTATTAAATATATTCTTTCGTAATTTATTTTCTTTCGTTTTTTTTTTTGATAGTAGTAAATTAATCAAACTTACCATTAAAAATTATTTATTTATTATTTGCATTATTTTGTTTGGTCCTACTTACTATGATTTTAAAGTTTATTCTCACAAAATGAGGTATCGATTTTCTAGATACAGCTTGCAATGAAAAAATAGTAGATAGTTAAAATATATTTGGACCATATTATTTGCAATATTAGTCGCTGCGAAGAAAGTATTGCTGATAGGATAGTAGTATATCGAATGCCGATTAAAATTTTAACATTTGATGGTTTCAACGTTGTTTTCTACGTGATGCGGTTGACAGCACACGAATGGTCGAAGCCAGTTTTGGAATATTGTATTACAAATACGTAAATATAATACTTCTGGAATATACCTCATAGGATTTAATACAAGACCTTACAAACATTATTGTAGTAGGAATATAGTAGTCAATTGTGACGATGGTAGTAATTGATCCTGACCCATTCCATCATTGTTGTTTTGATTGTGATAGACGCGAAAAAAATCTTTATAAGTGATTGTTGTCACGTAGCACCAATTCAAGCAATCAGTGACATGGGATGTAAATAAAGTACTAGAAAAAACACTCAGATTCGTATAAAGACCCCCATAGCTATTGTAGATTTCCGAACGAACACATCTCTATACTCTCATTCATTTTGCCAGGTCTGCCAACATTTTAGCAAAGTCATAAACCTACATCACTTCTAATCTCTGAAATGCTACGTGAAAATTCCACAGTTATTCGCAAAGGTGTGAAGTAGCAACATATGGAGTAGACAATAAAGTTACTCCACCAGGCTGTGTTAAGTACAAGAGCGTAGGTCGTGTGTGGGCTCGCCTTGCCTGGCGTCACAGTCAAAATATCACGAAGAATGGTTATTGTATCATATTACAAGCCACGGCTTAGAGTGTGTTTCTCCGGCTAATGATAATATTAGAAAAGGTGAAGCTGTTAAGGAGATGTGTTTTGGAAAGATTGGCATCGGTTTGAGTTTTTGAAGACCTCAGTTTGGGTTTTGAGTGTTTGTACCCACACGAGTATTTGTTGAGTTTTCGTGTACTGAATTTGAAATCTCTGTGCATGATTTTTATATTTTTTGAAAGAAATTACAAACGTTAAGTTTTAAAGAGACGTTAAGTAATAATAGTTGAGTATTCTAAACAATTTGGTTACTATTTTGTCAGGGATTTGTTAACTGACCTAATGACGTTATTAAATCAATAATAATAATCAATAAGTACTGGCTTCTAGTAAACTATTATGATTATTTTGTGTTTTTAGCGTCGGTTACTTTTAAAAAGATATACTTGTATGTGATAAGGGTTGCCTAAATAGGTTTCTTTTATAATTTACACCAAGTCAATCTAATTTCAACCTTTTTTAGATGTTCCTTCACATTGGAACATATTAGAATATACAATATGAAGTATAAATGTTAGAACATAGCCCTCTAATCTTGAAAAGTGTCTGAAGCGGGCCTCGGAATTACTGTGGCGAAAGATTTTTAGTGGATTCGCCACAATCTACTATTGTAAAGTCTACTACTGAAACGGAAAGTGGGAATGGATATTTAAAAGTTTTTGATTATTCTTAATAGAATATTGAGAAGGATATATGAACCAATATTTGATGATGGGTTTTGAAAAAATAAATAAAATAGCAAATTTAGGAACCTGTAGAGAAGACCAGATATCCTGGTGATAAGAAGCAGGAAAATTATGTGGCTTGGTCATGACAATTGTGAGAAGAAAAACGAGGATGTAACCATAAGAAGGATGAAAAGAAGGTAGAACAGAAGGAAAATGTCAATTAGAATCACCAAGATTAATATGAAGCGGCCAAGTGACTAGATATGTTAGAAGAATTAGAAAAGTGCAAATGGTCAAGATCGTCTGGAGGCAGCTTATTGCAAAGGAAAAAAAACTGGGATTTGAGTTGCCACAGGAAGTAAGAGAAAAAGAGATTGCAATATGGTCGTCTCGAGATTACCAAGATAGGTTACGAAGAAGTTTACAAACCTCTCCCGTTCTTACCGTTTGTTTGTCAAGTTTCCATCAAACTAAAATAACTTTTACCTCAAAACCAAAATTTCATTTCACGAATATATTCCCCCAAACGCTGTAACCCCCCACTAGTAGTGCACCCTTGTCACTCCGATCTATCTTCTCTAGGCTTCCATTGTAGTCTCTAAATTACCCCTTATCTCAGATTATCTAGGGTAACATAAATTGAGGGACAAATTTAATGGAAGTATCGTGTCAGGGTGAGTTAGAGGTTAATTTGCGTATTAATAGACCCGGTCTTCCGTTGTTGCTTCCCCGCCGCCGCTAGTTCCACCCAAAATGTCCCTGGTAATACTGACTTGTTAGAGAAACTAAAAAAACATTTAAGATACATAACTGCGTGTTTGACTAACATTTGCGTCATTTTTTCATTCATTATGTAAAACCAGCCCTTTGAAAGTCGACTTAGTGAACTGTTACTTTTGTACAAATCGTCACCATTATTGATATTTGAAAGTTGTAATAGCTCAACGTGTATTTAGGTCTTACAAAAATATCGAAATATTTTCTTTATTAAGTAGGTCAATGCCTGCCTCTCTCTTAAAGTGGTCACACTCATTTGTATTTGGATATGCGAGAAGTGTATATCCTGGAGCTAATATAATTTAAATATTGAGTTTATTTCTATTGAGTGCAAAAGTTTGAAAGAGGGTTCAAAAAGAGTTATTGATAGTCTTATATATTAAAAAATTTGCTTTTTCTTTTCCGAGTTCGTTTGGCTCTTCTATCCGACCGATTTTCATGATTGAGGTCTCAAATTGAAGGTATGCATGCACAGATTTTCCATCAAGCATCGGCACGTATTTATGTATTTCTCCAGTTATAATTATATAATCCCATATAATATAATCTAAGAACCGGCTTTCATTTAAGCTATTAGTTATTCAAATCGGACGAGTTTCAAGCAAAATTAAGGTGAACAACGTACACACAAATTATTTTTCATACGGTTTTTGTATAATTAAAAATCAATAGCTCCAGTATACTCAAAATAATCAGTAAATATAGGCTTTAATTTGAGCTATTGATCAATTGAATCAGTTAAGCTCAAGAAACTGTATTACTCAATCAAAAATCATAAATTTTATTATTTTTGGGATATTATTTTATATATTATATTTTACGCTGTAAAGCAACAAGGGTCCTCTAGTCTTTCATTTCAAAATAACCCTCAGCTTCATACAGGCTATTCCAAGTATTTGACGTGTATTATCTAACTAAATATTTCTAGCACGTTTCCTAATCGGTGTGATACGTATTCCAGTCGCAGGTTTCAAAAGAGTGATTTGCAAGTTACCGGGAACAGATGAATATGCATTGCAGGTCCACACCTGATGAAGGACCTTGCCAGCATAATCGACTTGACCGAGGCCTCTGATACGATATTGACCCATCGTACGTGTGTTTTAACTTAACATAATTAATTTCAATCCATTTCCCGGGAATCTAAAGAAACCAGATGTATTTACAATTTATTTGTGTTGGTGAGTAACAAGTGTTTGCTTTTTACTGAGCAAAATTATGCCTGTTAAATTTACTCTCAAAACTAGATATATGAACTGAAATTAAATGTTTGTGTTTGTGGACAATTTATTCTGTGATATTATTTTCTAAATCATCAGTGGTAAAATGGGTTTTGAGATCGAAACTTCATCTTTTAATAGTTTAGTGTGTGAAAATGGGCAGAACTAAATTATGCACATAGTGCAGTCGGTTTGACATCATACATATGACTTTTTGGATATTGAATATCATACATTTTACATTCATAACATAGTTTCCAATAGTACATAGTTTACATACATTACATTAGTTTATTATAGAATTAGTTTTATAGAATCACCTAGCCAAGTTGCTTTGCTCTTTCTTCACTTAAAATTATTATAATGGCCCTATTTAGTTTGGCATTGTTTAAGTTTTATTTTCTCTATATATTTTAGTACTATGATATAAGGGTAAACATTTAACATGTCTTCCGGTTATGTTAAAAGGTTAATGTAAAAAGAAGACCTCGGTCTTACAAACGCCAAAAATTCTAATTTTCTACATTTCCGTTCTAAAATACAAAATTATGATTTCAGTTTGCGTAGAGCAGATTTCAATCTTCACACCAATGGGACGTAATTGCCAATTTATAGGCGGTTAAAATGCAAATCCAACATCGCCTTTATTCATTGGCCTACCGGTTATGAATTAAACATCAGGTTTAAAGAATCAATTATAAAATGTCATCAGTGTCTAAATTATGTCCAGCTGCATTAAGTTAAGAGTGTCTTCCTAACAAATGTTAGATAAAACATTATTCAACATACAGTGGGCTAAAAAATAAAATATTATGGAAGATAAAAATTTCAATTTGTTATTCAAATTTTAGATTTTTATATAAAATTGTTTTACTGTTGTAAATACACTTGAAACACATAAATAAAAGAAAATAAGTCCAGTACCGTGAACTTTTCACTTTTTAGTAGCACGTCTTACTTCACTTTAACATAAAAAAAAATTATCCATCCTAAATTATAATAATGATCTAAATAATAATCTAGAATAATCTAAATTATTCATCCTGATAAATTGCTTCTGTTAGTATTTTCACTTAAGAGTTTCGACTAGCAAAGTATTTGTGAGTCAAGAAAACCGCAAGTTTCATAAAAACTGAGAGGTCCATAAAAGAGTCTGAAGTGAGTAAAGATCAAACATCACTATCAAGATCCAGTTCCATCTCTGGAAAGTCTTTCCCCGCTCCACAATGTTATTGCTTCCAAGTGATTTGTCCTTTACTTGGCTGTAGAATTCACTTTTGACAGAGAAATCCAGAACCGATTTACTTTTTAGTTTTGAGGTCCCCAGAGGCCAAAAACACCATCCTTTCAAATTAATCATATGTTCGCACACCAACATGATCGGACTATGGGAAAGGGGGGTATGGGGGGGGGTTTATAAGGTAAACATTTGGGTTTACCATTTTTGGTCGAAAAAAAATTCAATTTCTTTATAAACCGTTTTGTAGAGCTAAAAAAAACAAATGATTTGGTATATTGAAGCGTTGTCATGTGCTTCAGAGTTAAAGGGGGAAATTCCAAAAAACAGGCAATTTTAAATGTTATTTTTATGGAGAATAAGTACACTGTTGTAGTTTCCTTGTTTATAAACATATTTTGATCAGATTTGGGTAATTTATTTGTTTATATTGTACTATTAACATTTAACTATGAACACACTTTATTACCTTCCATGTAGCAGAAAACCATGTACTCTTCAAACTAATTTTATTTAAATATGACATTTTTAGGAGATATTTTAGTGGAATATTTTGGCATTTTAGTCTGTAGGTTTGCCGAAGTAGGGGTATTATATTACACTTTGTGGCTTAGAGGCCAAACTACTAGATCTAACACCTCTAGTATCCACACAAGGCACTTCACATTAATCCTTCACTCAAATTTGGGTTAAAATACCTACTTAGGTGGCGTTCCGATCTCGATTTATAATAGTGATAATTATCTCTGTTCTTGCAGAATACACCAATAAAGTGAAAATTTTCCACAGATATGAAAAGTAAAAAATATAACTTGTAATGTTTTACAATTCCACAGCAGTACAGTTTTATGTCAGACAAAACACATCAACATAAGTCACCGTAGCAACAAATGGCTCTCGCACATATTAGACTAATGAGGTAGTTTATTAAGATTGCAGCGTGTATGTGTCTGAGGGTAAGTTTACACCAACACACGTCTCCAGGCACAACTTAGCGTATAACTGATGGTTTTGTGTACAACGCACAGTTATTGCACATACGTTGCCAGGTACAAGACAGGGTTTAAGTGGATACGTTTCATGGGAAGAGATAAATTCTTGTTACGCAGATGGGTAATTTCCTTTGACTTGCTGAAATAAAAACATAATTATTTTTTTAAGTAACTGTGCTATGTAATGGTGTTATAGTCGTTTACTAAAAATGTCAACAGTATACATCACAATTTACTTCGTAATCTAAATTATGAGTTTTTTTTTTACTTAAATGGATGCAAATTATTGTATGGCTATGAGTGGAGTTTTACGAGTCAGAGGAGTTTCTTCGGAATAAAGGAAGGTCCCTTTGTTTGAGAAACTTTAAACATTTTACTAGATAGGTGGGGCCTACGGGTTCATGTTTTCTATATATTGTAGTTAATTCTAAAGCTCACTGGTGATATTCAGAGGAAGAACCTTCAAAGCAAATTCCTCATGCCTAACTGAACCAGCCACACCATTAGTTTGAAGTAATGAACCATAAATAACAATTTATTTATTTATTTATCAACAGTCAACATCATTTCATCTCATTGCATAACATATAACAAACATTGCGGAGCTTAACAACTAGGATCATACATAACCAACAATAATAATACTAACAAGCAAAACAATGATCAACAAGAATAATTGTCAGGGTTATTTAGGGTTTTTTTCTGCAGTTCATGGCATTTTACGTTTAAAATTAAATGTTTATGTTGTTTATATTACACTCCTGGTGGGGAAATACCAACGATTTTTTTAATGGTTAAAGCTTCATTCAAATAAACAGAATCAACAAACCGTCAGATAATTTCTCCCATTAGCTTGTAAAAAAGGTGTCGTGCTTCGAGCGCCGAGTGGCGTGAGCGCCGCGGCTTAATTAGTGGTGCGAGCGCCGAAGCCATAAATCTTGTAAGGGTCTGCTCAATGAAGCAGAAGTGACGAGGTTAACGCGAGCCTCTGTGGTAGGGCTTATTCTAACTCCGCGCGGTGGTCACTTCGGGTTCCCCGCGGCACAATGTCCAAGTTCGGAGAGCCAGCTGTTATGTTAGGTTTGGTTAGGTTAGGTTAGGTTAGGTTAGGTTAGGTTAGGTTAGGTTTAGGATAGGTTAGTTTAGATTAGGTTAGGTTAGGTTAGGTTAGGTTAGGTTAGGTTAATATTAAACGTTTATGCTATTATAATTAGGTACAAGAACGCTCTAAACACTAAGTTTTAAAAAAGGTTTTAAAGCTAGCATATACGGCACAATTTATCTACAACATGGATAATTTGACGATTATAAGTGTACAGTATACTTGATTAGCGCTGTCAAATCTGTCACAACGTAGCAGGTAGTCCGCGCGGCGCTCGCGCCACTCGGCGCTCGGACTACCCGGCGCTCGCGCTACGTAACCGTAAAAAACGCGTATAAAGAGTAAGCAGCGGGAGTAACTATAGGTATGGATAAAATTACATAATAACTTTTAAACCGTAACTTTTACAGCATTGGGAGTTGTAAACTGTTTTGCCCAAATGTCCATAAGATGCTAAATTTAGATTAAATTCGTTTGAGCCGTTTTTCTATAATCATATTTGTCTCTGATCTTTTTCGGGTTTATATGATAATCAAGAGTAAAAATACAAATTGCATGTAAAAACCTGGAATACATAGATACGTGGATAGTGCTCTCATACAAAATTTCGGCAAAATTGAACTACAGGGTAGTCTATACCGTACATCAAAACACTTATTTGCTTCACTTCGAATCCACATATTGAGGTCAGAAGAGTCCAAAATTGATATTTTCCCCCAAACCCGAACTCGAAAATGTTGAAAAACTATACTTTCTCCATATACTATCATGTTTTGGGAGAGAAAGTAAAAAACTACTTTAAAAAAATTGAAATATGGCAGTTTCAGCTTTTATGCTTTAATATCTACAACAATGACACGTTTTTTGACTATAATTTAATAAAATTTGTTCTAGTTCTACCAACAAACGTATCACTCATTTTTCAATTAATATCCTAATCAAACATACAAACAGCACAGGGTGATCCATGCATACAAAGACTATCATACGGAGAGGCGTACATTTTAGCATCGGCAATGAACATTAATTTGTCACGACCAGCCTACCAGCAATCATTGTTAGTCAACATTGCTCAGATTTTAGTTGTTGTTCTTGTTGTCTTGTCAAGTTCTCTCATTAAGTAGATTCTTAAGCCCCTTTGCATGTTTGGCTTGACCCTTAGTTATAGGAACATTGAGAAAGCATTATATAAAAAAATAATTGTAAATTGGTTTGTTTGGACCGTTGGAAGCAAAATAAAAAAAAAATAAATAACTGTAACTGTTGCTACGTTTGTGTTTCTTGCAATAAACCACTGCTTGCAACAGTTGTCCTTTGTGACGTATTTGGTTATACTGCCCAAACCTCGCTGGTGAACTAATTAGTTCAGCTTCGGCGATGGCTAATGAATATCCTCTATGGAGTACAGTTGTAGTGTAGTGTTTGTATATCCATACATTCATTAGGAACGTTGAAGAACATTTGATGTAAAGTGAATTCTTTATGATCATTTATCAATGGGAAAATGCAGCTTGGTTTTAGTGTCGGACTATAGAAGTGTTTCTAACTTATGGTGACATTATGTTGTTGGTCAGCTCTAGTTGCACGTTTTGTCACTAAATTGTCAAAATGATATTTTTGCCATTTAGTAACTAATTGTACACAACATTCAAACGTTTGTTGCGTTCAAACGAACTACACTGGCGTTCTGTAGTGAACTCCGGGTTCAAATCCCAACAATCACCTACGTCTTTTAGCTCTTTGGAAATACTTAGACTCGTATGCGCATACGTACAATTAGCATTCCTTCCTACTTAACCTGTACTTCCTCCTTATTGTACTGTATACCCACATGTGTTGGGGTTTGATAATATTGGGTAGGGTAGAAACTAAAGTATGATCCAGACGTTTGTCACTTTTATTGAAATTTGCATGGTGATTTTCCATAAAATACTAACAGAAACCTAGGATATTTTGCAAAAAGAGGTTGAACGATTTTGTTCAAAATTTTGTTTGTAGTGATAATTTTAACTTTATACAAAAGGCAAAATCCCCAACCTTTTAAACATTATAGTTCCAAATTTTTGCTATTTTAGTAATTTTCTCAATAGAATACAGAAACACACTTACTCACCGCCTACCCATTACATTTGTAGTTGGCCGGCTAATCGAAGAAAGTATATTGCAATTTTTATTGGTAGTAAAATACAATTACCTAACAACACCTGGTTATAAAGTACAACCCCCTAATCGGTAGAAATTTTTTTTTTCTGATTGCTTGTCTAATACAGTTAACTCATTGATGGTCACAGTTAAGTCACCTGATTAGTTTTAAGTACGATAATCTGATTGGCGTTTTGAATTAGATAAATTTTTATTGGTTGTCAAATGCAGTCACCTAATTGGTGCATACAATATAGTTAATCTTTGATTAATTGTCCAAATAAAGATACCTGATTGGCCATTTTAATTAATTCACCTGATTGGTTAGTCACTTCATTGGTTGTTCACCATCGGTTGTTCAAATAAGATCAACTGATTCGTTGTAAAAATAAAGTAACTTGATTGGCTGTCAAAATAGATTCATCTGATTTGTTGTAAAAATAAATCTGATAATTGTATGTCAGTTTTCTGTTATCATTAATTTCTTCTACACATACAACATTGTTATATTTTTATTTACATACATTCTTATCCTTATATCCACTGTTCAATAAAACTGTTAACTAATCGACTAATCCCAATGGGCAGTTCCATCGTATGTCATATGATAGTACTCTGGGGAGGATTAATACAATTATGTACTGTCATGTCCTATAACTGTGTTAGTATCTTGCTGTCCTCTTGCTTTAGATGTGTTTAACTACATTTTGCTAGATATAATAAATTAAATACAATTTCGGTTCCTCACAAACTCTATATTTTTGCAGTGATGAAACAACACATTTTCTAAAAATTTCAATTAATTAACAGCTATTAAATTTGAGATGAGGTGAAATTTAATTATTTACAGCTAGATAATTCATAGACACCACCAAAATAACTGTAATAATAATTATTTCTTAAGTATTTTCTTTGGAAGTAAATTACGTATTCTTAATTATTGTTATTTGCCCCATATTACTGCATTGTTTATCCAAAGGAAAAAAGTAAAATATTTGTTGATTGGTATTCATAGTTCATATTAATGTATTTGTAATAATAAAAAAAATATAAGTTATTTTTTTCTGTGAGAATCTATTTCTGAATGGAACTGCAAACTCTGTGTTTAATCTCACTATCTCTTTTTGTCTATGCTATCAGTCACACATTTACTTACTGTTGTTAAATATAATATTACAAAAATTAATTCGACTTCAGTTATTGCCTAAGGACTTAAGGACCACATTTAGGCATGCAGGTTTAAGACCAAGCCTTTGTGGTCACCGTGTGTGGTCAAAGGGAGCAAACCACAATGTCCCTTATGTACATGGCTGCGAGCTAATCATATACATGTTGCCATGTTACCTTACAATTATTTACTTTGAACTTAATATATTAATCATTATACCATGTAGAAGTATCAATGTGTGTTGAGGCGTAATCAATTTCAAATTGTTTAACTTTATTTTCTACATTTTCTAATCTTAAAATGTTTTTCAGGTGTGTATACTGCTCTGGCTAGTTGTAAGTATTGTATTTCTACTAAATTAAGTGTATCAATGGTGGAATGCGGACCTGAATAATTTCCTATTTGAGTATTTACTTAAGCCTTTGTAGTTATTCTTTTAGACACAGAGAGTTTTTTTAGTGATCATGATGAAAAATGTTCACAGCATTCAATGATATGAACTTGCCAAACTTTGAACCCAGGATACATATTATACGATGCATATAAAAGATGATTTATTAAAACACTTAAAAAACATAGTATTTCGATGCCAACATTTGAAAAATCAATTTTAATTATAAAATGACTGTATACACATTTTCACCCACAAAAAATTTAATTTTTACTTTAAAATACTAGACCTTGTTTGTATTAATATTATCATAAATTAATTGTACTTAATTTTGCCTAGAAACTAACCAACCAATATTCTAATATTTTAAACGTTCTGTAGAATCAAAATGCCTCGTCACCCCTAATGCCTGAAAGGGTTTTATAATTCTTCTGAGAGAGTTGTAGGCTGTTCCCCCCTAATTAATACCCTGTCTGTCTTCACTCCCCCACCCCCCGTCTGACAGCAGACAGCATAAATGAATACCGCTCATCAACCCCTCCCCCCCTGAGAAATCACTGACATCTCTGAGATAATACCACCCTTTTATCCGTATGTTCTTTCAACCATGTGTTTTTAATGATTCAATACGCCAATAGAGTTTAAAAGTCATTGATTAAGTATGAATAATATACATTATGAGGCACTAAGCTTTTTTAATAAATTCCATTCAGAAAGCAAAATGTAGCTAAATTATTTGAAGTTATGTTGTTTTTGAACGACTTTTCAACTAAATATCCATAATATTATGTTAAAGCGTTTGGTTTTCTAAAAAAATCCCAATCATACGTTGTTAAATCCATACTGTTGCAGGAATACATATTCATATAGGGACGTCTTTTGCATTAAGGAATTTAATAGTTGTTATAATTAAATTTTATTGATGTTTGATCAAGCTTCAAGTTTGTGTGTTTATCCAAACTTTTTAGATATTTTAAATATAATAATTATTAAAAATTATTGAACTTTTAAATATTTAAGGGTCTATTATACACAGTAAACATTCCAAAAATGTTGATAACTCCTAACTAATAAAATATTATTTTTAGCTATCCCGGTCTAAAGAACTTGAGTTATATTATATTTAATTTTGTAGCTATTGCCTGAGTTCTTGTAGCCAAGATGTTTGTGTCACCCCAAGCATTCCTCCATCTTGTGCTGTATTTTCAGGGGTCTTCTTAATTCTTCTTCTAACCCCGTAGAAGATTCCACAAAAGGTGACGAAATGTATAGGGTACAAATATCTTACCTACAAGAACACAGGCAAGAACAAAAATGTAATGAAATTTAATTGGCACATTCCTTACTACCATTGACATACCACATTCCTTACCTAAACATATTGAGCTGTCATAGTTTATATTTTAGTTTATTCTACACGTTAGTAGTTTTTACCGTTTACGATTCCCGTGTAAACCCGGTTTAATTGTTGGAGATATCTGGAGTGTTTATAGTCCACTTCTTGTTTATGCCTCATGTCATATGCTGGATGTAAAAGATGCATAAAACTTGGACATCACAGCATAACATGTGTGGTTGGAAATGAGTCGTAAAATGTGCAGTTGGTCGAGACTTTCCGATTGGTCGGAGGGCTCAGGGTAGAAAATTATTCTTCTATGACGATTAACATTGGATAAATCACTCGAAATGTAAGTATGATATGTACACACAAAAGACTTATATTTCGTTTCCAGTCGTGTTATCTTTTAAATTTTAAATACAGAACATTGTTGGCTAATGGGTTTCTTCACAAATACTCTTATTACCGATTTCTGAGGTTCTAAAAAAACTTGTATTATGAGAGTAGTTAAACACACCTTATATGGCACACATAATCTGGTATAGTAGCCTACAACATAAATACATATTATACAGGCAAACAAATTATATAGTTGATATATTGTTGTAAAATATGTTTTTTATGTTTTAGGATTACTCGGTGAAAACAGTTTTGTTATATACTTATAAATTTTAAATTCAATTAACCAACTACATAACGTTAATATCCATACAGTTCATTGAGCAATGGATATTTTATATGATTTTTCTATTTAACATTGTATCGAACAAAACAAACCCTACATAATTAGTTGCATAAGTGCAAATACTATAAGATTATCATTAGTTTGGATATAAATACACAAGGCAGACACTAAGCAATCCATCCATTGTGACCACTAAGGGTAAACGATACGACTGACGAAATGCTATCTTTCGTCTTACATTATGGATTTTTTAAGGTTTTGCGTCTCCAAGGCTCGTGATACGTATCTAAGATAAACATATTTCCACGCAAGAGGCAAGGGGACCGAGATATCCGTTATTAATCATTAATCTCATTTCCGAACGCCACCCCCGTCATGAAAGAAGCTCACGCACTGTTGTGTGGGCTGGGCTGATTATCCTAAACAAAACGACCTCCAAATATTTCCCTGAAATATTGTAGGAGTGATATTACAAAGGGTTTCATGTTAATATGGAATCTTAAGTAGTCTAGTGTTAAGCAAATTAGCATTAGTTTTCGTCATACTGCAGCAAAAACAGCAGTTACATACATGCGTTGTGGGTCTAAAGCAGCTGTTTTTCTCCTTAGGGTAAAAAGAGGGGTTTAGTCACTAAGAAGTAAAATTTAGCTGTTTTAACTCAGTTGTAAAGTTCGAGTGTTTCGCATTTATCGAAAGTATGTTTCGATTGTTTTAATCGATTGTATCTTATTGTTTCATTTTTGTCAATACTTCGACATATCGATAGTGAAACACATACAATAAACGCTTAAGAGAACTCAAGGATAATAGTATCAAAAACAATTATAAATACAACAGTGAAATGACAATTTACTCATTACATTAAACAAAAAGTTGTTCCTCTTATTTTGTGTATATTTATAAATGGAAATACAGAAATAGCTATCAAAAGTTCAGATGAGAGGGAAGGTGAACTGGCCGTGTTGGGAATCTCCATCCCTTAGCATCCATTTGGGTTTAGATGAGGCTTGGGCTTTGGAGCTTGCAAATACAAGATTTTTTACTGAAACTGAAGGTGTGTGTTATCTAAACTTGGTAATAGGTTTTGTCATAGTTTGCTCAATTGATAACTTTGAAAGTATATAATTTTGTTTGTGATAAAATTATAGTTATTAGCAATGAATATTACAAATGTCACTATCATTATTAAATCAATTACCAAAGATTTATATGAAAACAAACTGTAAATAGTGGAAATACCAAAACTTTATTTTAAATTGTTAGAAGTATTTAGCCCCAATAATACATATAAAACTTAGGCCTAATTATTTTTTTATGTATTTTTGGTGATTTATAAAAACATGTATGTATAGTTTTGTTTAGGTTTGACAATTGCATTATAAATGTGTAAGTTATGTATTCTTTTCATAACATGGGTTTGAGTTTAGGCGTAAGATAAACGAGCTGAGCGTGCCTCACTCAGGGTCATTTTAGTATGAAGATTGTGTCATGTAGCCTAGGTCTACGTGTTTTGTAGCAAAACTTAAATATTGCGAAGATATGTCACTGATATAAATTGTAGGTACCATAAGCTTCAACATACAAATATCCAATATTTGCTGCAGGATTTCTTTTGTTACTCTATAGTAAGTTAAATTTCCGATTAAGTTAGTGATTTTTAAGTTTACCTGTATTGGTACTAAGAGTTAAAACTATTTAAGTGTATTTCCTATCCTAAACAATTGCAAGAAAGTATGTTTTATAGGTTAATTTTAACTCCTATCTATGAATACATTGTTAAAAAAATAATTTGTTTGGAAGAATATTTTGATTGTGCTCATCAAATACTTTAACAGCATGAGTATTATTATTTGAAACTGAGAAAAGATTGATAGTACTATATAAGCCAAGAAGTGACAGTGTTTTATACATTTTAGTCTGCTTACATAACACGTGTATGGTATAGTTTATTTTATTCTGGAATAAACATAAACATACCCTTTTGATGTTGTAATGGTGTTTTGTATTGGGATGTTGACAAATTCCCAGAAGGTAAGACTCTTCTTTGTTTTGCTGATACGTGCCCCAGACTTTCTCAGGTTGAAGAAACTTTCCGTAACAAAGTTTACCTTTGTTGTACAAATACTATACAAGCCGGCTCATTTCCAATTACGTGTTTTGGAAATAGAATGAAGACTTAACAGCAACATAATTAGTACCGTAACCAACCTCATTATTTTTTCTGTCATCGGATGCTAGGCTCCGAAGTTTTTCACATTACTTCAGGCTAGACCTGCAGGTTGCGGCTTTATCACTTATATAATATCCATTGGTGATTTGGCGGGCTTGAACCCGAGACCTCGCAGACCAAAGTCCCGCGCTCTTCCACTAGACCAGCACACTCCCCCATTACGTGACATAAACA
Source organism: Macrosteles quadrilineatus (assembly GCF_028750875.1). NCBI lineage: Eukaryota > Metazoa > Arthropoda > Insecta > Hemiptera > Cicadellidae > Macrosteles > Macrosteles quadrilineatus. Next base: position 71,352,466 of record NW_026542602.1, read on the forward strand.
TTTTAAATATTTTTTAGTTACCAGTAAACACATTTTAGGTTTAGTTATAACGAAACCTTAAAAATTCCTGCTCCAAACCTGGAAACTGGAGTAGATTTGATCCATAAGGACTAGTTACGGTCAATATCTACCACTTTTATACCATCTACAGTCTAAGATTAGTTCAGTGTCTGAATCGTAAAAATCTAAAAGTAATACTGTGTGTTATTTTTGTCTGTGTAAATCATAAATGTTTGTAAAATAAATTCGATTTAGAACTGAAAAACTTGAATTTAAATTAAAATATTTATATAAATAGGACATCGTTGAATGGTCCTCTTTAGAAAAGTTTTACACTATAAAAATACTTTTTATTTTTTCTCTCTCTGGTTTAGTTACTAAGTTGATGTGACCCAAATAATACTACAGCCTGCAATAAATTGTCCTTTCAGTCTGTGTTGGTTAAAATGTTAACGTAGGCTATTTGACATGAGTTGGTAATATATATCAGTGTTCACTGTGACGGTTCATATAAATTAGAAATAAATAATTATTTATATCCATACTCAACGTTAAAACTTAACATTATGTAACGAGTAGAAACATGTGTCAAGCTTGCCATTCCAGGACAACAGATGTTTCCAATAACTATATTTGTACTGTCGTTCCAGGGCGATCCATTGATTTCCAAAGTGTTGGTTCTGAGGCAAATGGCTGGTTGTAGAGGCGGCAGGTTACTATTACTTGGTTGGTCGCAACCACAACCAGTGTTTATATACAAAGTCACGTCATGACTTGCCATTTAAAATGGCGCGTGGGAATCGGCACAGTAGTTACACATATGCCAGAGTGTGAATTAAGAATTTTTAACCTTGTGTGAATCACCCCTTTAGCTAAGAAATTGGCGAAGTAATAAAATAGATAATATGAATTGTAAGTTTAAAATTTGACTCAATTCCCACTAGGATCGAGTAATGTATGATCTGTAAATATTTTTCAAATCAAACCCACAAAAGAACCATAAACCATTTTGAATTGCTTATAGCTACATTTTTAAGCTAGACTCTAGACCAACAATTTAGAACGTTTTAGGTCAAATATAACACAGTCAATAATTTTTACTGTATCTTCGTCAAAAACTTAAGCTCTATGAGGGGTTAAGGTTGAATACATTAAATATTAATGAGTGTCCTTTTCCACCAAAAAATGAAAATGTTACTATTCTGCTGTTATGATAGATAAATTATGTATGAATATGTTTAATAACTTCTTGATCAGGTTCGTACGTGTTATTAAATTACCAGAAATCATACGTCAAATAACACTTTTAATAATATATTTACACGTATACTGTTTACTCACATGACGGTAAATATATATATAAGATGGTAAGTGGTGATCGATTTCGATTGGAAACTCCAACCATCATCAGAACCATCATCAATAGGCGAATCACATTAAACAGTTACAGCAAAAGTTTACTCCAATGTAAAACTATAATTCTTTTGGCATCGAAAGTGAATGTGCGTAGTTTATACTCATAAGAACATAGCTGTAATACCCAATACAAGAGACTCTTTTTCTGTGGTAATACTTTACAGAATCTATTGCACTATCATTCCTATTCTTATACAACTACAATATAAGGGTGCACCAATTCAACAAATTCCATATTCCAAATGAATGCCGGTAAAATATATAGGTTACAACCCACCAAACCAAGGGAAACACCACTTAAATCCATACTATAGAACCTAGGTCCTAAAGAACAAAAACTAAACAATAATCTCTTTTCCTACTGTAACCACTGACAAATTAGAACAGTAGAACACCTAGCCGAACGCCATATTGTACTAGATTCTGAAAAAAACAGTTTCTTCCGCAAAAAATTCAGAAATACTCTCTGAAATATGTAGTTTCATCCCAAAGCTCTGGCGGATTTATCTGTAGAATGTTGGGAACTTTTTAAACATTTGGAATCAGGAAGCATTGCAGCGCTCGTAAACAAGTTTGTTAACATTGTTAACGGGACTCTAACGACTTCTACCCCTTCCCCAGCCTACACACCAACACCATTCTTCCTAAAACAAGGGTTTGTTAAAAATTGTTAACCTACTCATTTCTCGTGATACTGTGTTACTCATATAAACTTTTACGATTTCTTGTTTAACAACACAGCTAGAGTGAAAACAAACGCTTTGTACTGCTTGTAAAAACTGTTGTACCATGACGTGTGAGATCAAATGTAATTTTAATTTGTTTTGTACCAAGTGGGTACAAAAAGCTACCACAATATATCCAAGTGAGTTTTAAATTAGGTTGACATTTTGATGATTGTTTTATTTAAATACCTCTGCAAAAATTTAAATTTAATTGTGAAGATTTTTAGTGAATTTACACAAATATTTTTACTTAAAATAATTGTTACAGTAATTTTGTTGTTTTGATTAAGAAAGCGTGTTTCTAATCGTCTTTGGTGCTGCTATTACTATTATTGAATAGGCCTACTAGGATTTGAAAATTAAGGTAGTTTGATCAATTTCGCAAAAGGTTAGGAGCAGTAGTCCAGGTTTACTAATTTTTTTCAACGAAACCTTTGAGCGTTTAAATCTTTTAAATCTCTGGATGGAAAACAATTTGAGTTGATAAAAACGTGTTCGTGCAGACTATAAAACATAATTTGAATGTATTTTAATTTCTTTAATATTTGTAACTCTATTCTAAACTGATGATCATGACTAAATACATAAACCATTCTAAAAGGCTCGTTTTAATAAAGTAAGAGCAATATTCCGAAATTAAGTGCTCCGAAAGTTAGCCCATGAATATATAACTTTGGAAAAGCGGTCGTAGCTGTTTGAACGTAAATTAATTAAAATGAGAGTTCCTTAGACACTACTCACAAGTTGTGGAATCACTTTTCAACCAACCGCTGGTGGTCGAAGTTATGATAATGTTATCTTTTAATTTCCCCAATAACATTTCCTTTTGTATTCTCTACATTTTAGCCTCGTAATGAATTGACTTTTGCCACAATTTATACAATTGCGATTGCAATCTAGTATTAGTTTTAGTACACGTCTCGGCTCTATGTACAAGTATGAGGCTATAAAACTAACCAATGTCTATCATTATTTTACTATTTGTGATTTCATTGTCAACTAAGTTAAATGTGAAAATGCATCCTCAATTATTTGAGTTGACATAATTTATTTAATGGCTGTTGAGAATACAATTCATTCAACGAGCGAACCAATCATTGTACATATGGATGTCCTGCAAAAACTGTATTGTTTACAAAAAATGAAGGTTATGTATATCTAGTTCGATAAATTGATTGTTTCGATATCTGAATTGTAATCGTTGGTATTTATGAAAACGATATAGTAAAACAACTAATTTCTGTCAAAAACTGTTTGTACATTTGGCTATTGAAAATGTGTTTGTTATAATAATGAATTGTTAATGTATTAAGGACTTGAAAATGTTTTGTTTACCAACAAATATTAAAACTAAAATGAAGAGTTTCATCTAAATAAAGACTCGATTTAGTCCAATCTTTCGTGATCCTTCCATACAAATATGTTGTCTTAATATGTTTCTTTTCAAATTTTACTAATCATTTTAAATTATTAGGAAATTAATTATGCCACCCGTCATCATATGACATACTTATGTAAATATTAGCAGGCTTATGTAACCGAAATACTAACGCAATGCGTGAATTCAAAGCCATTACGAATTCACACAGAGTCATGCCAAACGTGATTTTGCCAACTTTGAAAACTCATTCCAACCCGACGCACATAACTGAAAATAAGCCAGCTTATATAATGTTGGATCAACAAAGGTTAACTTTGCTAACCAAAGTTGCTCAAACTGAGCGAAGTCTGATTCACGTATGGCCTCAGACAAAAGGAAGTCTTACTTCGAAATTGTAGCAGAAATATGGGTCTTCTCCCCGCACCGAAGATAAAGACAACTCTTTGAGATTAGTAATACTGTTAGTAAAACCTAAAATACTCTTTTAAACCTTATATTTTTAGGTGATAACAAAATAATTGTAAACAAAATTATAAAAAAATGATATTATGATTGTGACTATCGATTTCGATTTAATATTTTTCCTGAAAATATTCTGTGTTCTTTTTCATTTATAAAACAGCACACTTGCACTACTATTACTAATTGTGTTTTTAATTGCATTAACTATTTTTAGTGCGATATTTTTATGCATGTTGTTAGCCTCTGAATTACTTGCAGTAAATATAATAGTGGTTTAAATACATTTCACTGCACGAGTGATTCTAGTTGTCTGACTAGGTTATCGGTTTCGATCCTGAAAGAGGTCACGAGGGTGCAATTTTTCGTTGATAAATAAATTACGTGTTCTAAATAAACGGAAAATTGCTACCTTTTGGCCTCTTGCAGACTCCATTTATACTTTATACGTTTAATTGAAACACTTGAAAGTCGAAATCGGTATCCTAGACAAACTTCAAGAATCACTTTGGGAGTAAAAGGTATTTAAACCACTGTTATATTTTTATGTAGTTGTTAATATTTTGCTAAATTCAGTATTGTGTATTAGAACTAAAAATTTGCATTCGAATTATAATCATTGTCAAATGAACACACTGATTACAAAAACAGGTATTTAAGAACAGGAAACCCAAAGTTTCTGTTAGAAATCCAGGATTGCTCGGAGGATGACTTTTTTACAAATCCACCCTTCCTAAAACAGTATATTTTTATGTTTCCTCTGCGGAGTCACTGGTTAAAAGGAAAGTAATTTTGTGAAGCCGTTAAAATACGAAGCAGTGAAATACAGAACATTACCAAGTCGCTACCACGAGTCCCTTAAACCATAACGGATTAGTGCTTTGTCTTGCCTTAAAGAGAATAACCAGACTATTTATTTGATGGTTAATTGTTTGGCAATTCAATCTGGTTTGAAGAAGTTAAGATTCAAACTGCGAAAGTCGTTTTTACTTTATTTCCCTATGTATAGTAGATGAATAAAATATTGATCTCGTCAAACTATTCTAGTTTGAGTTTTGGGTTGAAATATTTGTTTTTTGTCGCACTTAACTCCAAAAAAGTAGGTTTCGAAGTTATTTATGTGTGTGTGGATGTGTACATAGCTATATGCCACCAATGTAGCTCAATTTGACGAAACTTGGTGTGTTAATACTTTTAAATGGTAACACAATGATTTTTTAATGTTGAGTTTCCCATTAAACACTTAAAATATCATTATTTTAAGGTTTTAATGGGAAACTCACCATTCAAAATCAAAATTATTTTAAATTAAAAATTCTTTGAGATATTGTTTATAAGTGGGTTAGGCCTATCATTTCAAATATTATATTTCTCCATTGAAATAGAGTTTTCGCAATGATGCCATCAAAGATTTGGATTAAAATCCATTTGTTATGGTCCTTTTAACTGTAATAAAAATTTTTACCACTTCCAATGCTGCTCCTACTAAGTCCTTCACACTCTGGAATCAAAAGAGATATCGACGTATATTTGTATCATCTGTTCGGGAATCATAAATGCAAAATTTGTTCCACTCACCGTACAGTACTTTACCCTAAACTCTTCGTCACCTTGTCAGCCATCCACGCATTCCTCAGCAATTGTCCTCAGCATGGTTACGCTTGCAGATAAGACTTAACAGTTATTTAACCTTGAGCGGTGACTTAGTTAGAGATTACCAACAGGTTTGCCTCCCCACACTGCAGCAAGCATTGTTTCCAAGAAGTCCTTTATCTCGTAGCCTTTATGCTAATTAAATAGATTTCCTCATTCCATAGAGTAAGACGTCAGGTTAATTTGCATGAAACAATATCGCTAATGTAATTCGAGTTGGCTTTTAATCAGATTTTTTTACTGTCAATCAGTAAATGTGGTACTTAAATGTAATGAAATAAGAGTACTTAAATGTACACTTGTTGATTGTGTTTCATTTCCCCAGACATCCCTAGACAAGAATAAATTAGTACACAACTAGACTCAACTTCAACATTTGTTAAATGCAAAATTGTTCTGACTTACTGTTACGTTTTACATCATATTTTGAAAATTGTTTGGTTTTCAAAATATTAGTTGTGGGTTTTAACACTTACCTACAGTTTAAAATAAACGGTATCAACATTCTGACACATACTTTCTCCCATAAGCTTGTCAACAACTTTTTTCATGGGTAAGTGGTGGGAGTAAATATGATATTTTATAGATAAAAACACAGAAAATGCAATAACTTTTGAACCGTAATTTTTGCAACAATGGGGGGTTGTACTATTTTTGTTTTTATTATTATTATTATGAGGGCCATAACATATTAGTTTTAATCAGTGTTTTCCAAAAATCCGATTTTTTGTTATTTTATGTTTTTTATGGGAAAATAACATAAGTTACAATAACTTTTTACGGAAATGGGATTTGTACCATTTTGTTCAGATTTTATATGACTATAACATGATAAATTGTAATGGAAATCGTTCGGGCCATTTTTTTTAGAAAATCCGATTTTTCCGTTATTTAATGGATTTTTATGGGAGAATCCCAATTAAAAATCTAAATTTCAAAAAATTATAAAAACGCCTGGAGATACTGTGGATTAGTACCTACATACCATATTTCATCAAAATCGGACCGCAGGTGTGGTCTGTAGCTCTGTACACATTCACACATACAGACACACACACAGACATCACTTCGAAAACCACTTTTTGGGGTTCAGGCGGATTCAAAATGGATACATCCACTCAGAGCTCAAACTTGAAATGTTGACGAAAACAATACTTTCTCCATATACCTTATAGGGGGAGAAAGTAAAAACTAAAACAAAATTAATTTTTACTTCATGACCATTTTGCGCGGTCCACTTAAATCCCGCCTAATTTGCAAACGTTGCAACTGCGAGATTATGGATATACCAAGGGTTCATTTAAGCCTAAAATCCACGAGGTAATTTCCCGCCGGATTCTGTCGACCGGAGACAATTTAGCGGGAAATTGGACTCGGTAAAGTTGGTTAATTGGGCAAGAGAAAACTTCGTCCATAAAGTCAAATGTGCCATCGTGTATTATATCGATCGGTCAGATGGATGTTGAGTTGAACAGTTTATTTCTTGTGTCTTATTAGTTGGTTTTGAAAATGATTTTTTTTTAATGGCCAACCAACACTGATTTGATGCAAAGGTCTACACCTTATTGGATAAATTTCAAAATTATTTTAGCATGAAACGGACATAATTTAAACATTAAGAAAATCATTTCAGGGATTGGTTGTGAGTTATTGATTAACTCATATAGATCCCACATTTATACAAGCTTACTTTCACACTACTTTTCTACCTTAAGGCAAGACCAGATACTTCTCATCCATTCTATGAGTAATAATGTCATACCTACTTTACTGGACTAATCGAGCACAATTATTTACTTTATTGCAATTTAGAAATTAACTTAGTATTTTATTCATAAAAGTATTTTATTCATAAAAGTATTTTATTCATATCTGTAACAAGGATGGTCACAAGCGAAAATTTAAAAAAACCCCTTACAGAAAGTTATTTTTACTCTGAGGGGGGGATGAAATTTCCCAAAAACTGACAGCACAATTATTTACTCTATTGCAATATTTTCAAAGAATTTTAAAGATTTTTATATTTTTGTTACATAGCTATAACAAGGATGATGGTTACAGGCGAAAATATTAAATAATTCACACCTTAAACCTTTTTACATAATGATTTTCTCTCGGAGTGGGAAATGAAAATTCCCAAAAATCCCACTGTTCTCAAGCGCCCCTCAGAGCCTAGCCTCTCAGACCTCCCTCCAAAGAGGTTTTGCCTCAGTTACGGAACATTCCCCATGGGAGGGATCTACGTAATTGCTCTTTGCCGTAAGAGACTCGGTTAACTGGATTAATTAAGTCGGAGATAAAGGCAACTAAGACATATTGGTTCTGCAAAGTAACAAAAGGAAGATAACGCTTATAGAATATCGTGGATCTTTCTACATTTTTATTAGTAAGGACAATATATTTTTGAAAAGTTTTGTCACTGAGTGAGTAATATTTTGACCCGAAATTAGTATGAAACGCAAAAAAGATTAAAACATTACCATATCCACTTGTTTTGAAATATTTAACGAGCTAAAGTTAGTGTAACAATGTATAAATGTACCAACACTTATCATACAACTGTCCCGAAAACAATTTTTTTATGTCATTGGCATTACAACATAAAATTTGCCACGTTACTAATTAAGTTTATAGCTTGTGTAATTTTAAACTGTATTTAACTTTTTTATAATTAATCTTAATTTTTTTCATATATTATTTTAACTTGTTGGAATGACAATAATGAAACTGCTCCTCCCCTGCTATTTTTATCATGTAATAAAAATGCAGTGAACAATAGGATAAAAGACATTGGCTCTGATTATGCCGCTAGACTTAACATAAATAAGGATTGTTTCATTATCTAAAGTAGAAAATTACGGAAACGAAGTACAATTAATTTTGGATTTCTTTAAATTTAAACTGAATTTCTTTCGTGGCCAATTTTGTGTGGCAAGTTATATTTATTCACATGTAGCTGGATAATGCATGTATGTACTTCATATAGGAATTTTAATGGGTTTTTTTATTCGAATAAGTTTACTTTTACTTTTCTTACCACGTGCTACAACCATCTCACTGTTATTCAGAAACTTAAGTCGTTAAAAGATCATAATTAGCTTGAGACAAACAGAACAACTTATCTTGCAAAGTTCTGTCATACATTTCAAAGCACTTTTGAAGCATTGCTTTTTAAGGTTCTTCAAAATGTGTACGTGTGCATATTAATATTAAATATTTTCGCATTAAATTGTCATTATAATAAGTTTATATTTTGAATTTTCGTACTAATCAATCTCTATAATTTCTTAAGAATCGCAAAACCATTACCAAAGAGCTAATAAGTAAAATGAATTATATTGCTCGAATTATGCATTAACAGTTGTTTCCTACCATAATCAGCATAAAAAAATCCTACATAAATCTGTAACAAATGTTAGACCACTGTGCATGACACGGTTATATACCTGCAAACCATTACCTGCGAGCAATATGTCAAATATTATTATGGTTAATTAATCATATTGGAAACATAACGAAATACAGTATTGGTAATTGGCAATTAGGTTAGTTATTCGTTAAGTCAAACAAACCGAATCAAACATCAATCATTACTAAGCCTGCCAGTTAATTATTGATGATAATCATTGATTTATATTCTTCCAATTAAAAATATACCTGTTAGAATATAAAATTAGTAACTATTGTTTTAAGATTATTTAACTTCAAGATCATTTTATTGAAAACAAAATTCTAATCAATTCCTGCAATTTCGAATAGCTGGATGTATATAATAGATCTACACAATTTGTTAGTGAAATATAAGGCAAATGTTTCCTTTAGAAATCCTTATGAAACATTTTAGTAATTTTTGAGTGAATTGCTGTATAAAATACGAGCATCTGTACACATAAATGTTATATTCGGATTGAAAAGTCGTATCAATATTAAATTGTTGTATACATTTTATTTTTGAATGTCTGTCAAAAATTATTTTTACTTAAAAACTAATGCAATATGGGTTTTGACGATTAAAACCTAGTCACATTTTGATTCCATTTTTTGTTTAGATTATGTCCTTTAAATATTAAGGAAGGGGTAAAATAATGGAGGAAGGGTAATACGTGTAATTCTGTTCCTATTTATATATTTTGAAATAAGTCTCCAAAACAGAGGATCTCGACACAATTTTACATTACCACTCTCTATTAAAACCCTTGTTCATATACTCACCTTCAACTTTGCAATACATAGAGAACAATTGAGATCAACCCCAAAACATCCCCTAGTAGACCCCTCGTCAAGCCTGACACCAAGTTATTGCAGGGGGAAGAAGTGTCTCAATTACACATCACGGGTGGAACTTGATAAACTATTGCTTGCCACGCTTGGTTGTTATATGATCTGTGAGGGCTGATGAAAATGAAGAATTTCCTTCGATATTTATTTTTTGTCCCACCTCCTCATCCTAGGATGCTAGTTTTAGCCAGGAAATGTTTTACACATTACTTTAGGTTAGTCCTAGTGGGTTGCGGCATTATCACATGGATAAAACCCATTTGTAATTGGCGGGATTTGAACCCTGGACCCCAGGCACCGAAATTGCGTGTTCTACCTGACCAGCTGGCCCCCCTCCATATTTCTTCAAACGTGTATAAACGTTTTAGAAGATTTTTTGGGGAGGGGTTATTTTGTACAACAACCGTTGTGTGTTTTAGGATGTTTAGTGGTCTAAGCAAGATAAAGGAAGGTTCCTAATAATGTGTTTGGGTTTGTATTCATTCATAATTGATATACAATACATGTAATATACAATACATAATTTGAATCCCAATCACTAGTCATTCTGTGAGAGAACAATTATCTTGAAACTTCTCTTCCAAGTAATTCCCATATCTGAATTTTTTCTGAAGGCCACTGGTTCGATTTCAAGCTAGATCTGTACCAGAAACAGATGCAATTTATCATTGGCTCACCCATTAATGATGTTTTCTAACAACAGGTGAGGTTAAATGGTAACAAGACCAGGGTTTGGACCGTTCCCTTTTTAAACCGTTAATACCACTGGCGTAGATAGACCAAAGATAATTTTTTTCATAAAATAAAACGTCTTGTTATGATATAATTAATTACACCCGTAATCAAGTCCTATATACACTGGTATGATAATTATAAATCTAGATCGTATAATTCAACACTGTATAGGCTTAACTAAACCACTAATTAAAAATGTAATTATTATTGCGAATCGAAAAACTATATTAAAGCAGTGCCCACGCAATTTATAATTATTCATCCATCGATGAACATCATTAAAACCAAACGAATTTATAATTGGATTTACATACGTATAGCACTCATTCAAATTTGATCATTAAACCTGATAAGGGCAAGTAGTTAATTAACTTTTATAAACAGTGTTAATTATTTTTTTAATCTGCTAATGACAATTGCTAAACAGCCGCTGTGCGTAACGCAAATTACCAACGACTGCTCTGGGGCTTAAATGACTTTACTGCCAAAAAGTATTTTACTTGTTGCAAAGGTTTTAAAACCAATGTTTTTTTATTAGATTTAAAGTAATATGAAAATAGGTGGGTATTCTTTTAACTTAGGGTTTACAGTAAAAACACATTTTCTAGTCGCTAAAATACTTTTTTAGTTTAATATTTTCGCATATTGTAGTAATACCGCGATATATCGATACCCGATATGTTGTATTCAGCCAAACACATCCCCGACTGATACATTAGAACATATTTGAGCCGATAATGCCATTAGGCACCTGTCTAGGCACATTATATCATCATGTAGGGTGTAATTAATACATGGCTCATCATTACATTACAATGGTGTTTAATGTACATTAAACACCAATTACAAAATCAATAAAAAGTGTTAAATAATTGTTTAATTTTGTTGTAAATTTTATTGGACAACTTTGTTTAATGACGTTTACTGATTAAGGGTCCATTACACTTACGTGTAAGCTATTAGTATAAAAAACAAACAAAAACACTAAAGATTGGTACATTTTAAAATACCTAAAGGAATAAGAACAACCCTTTTACCGTTTTTAAAGTATCATAGGGAAATAGGTAAGTGTTAGGCTAAGATATCTTTAAGGCAGCGAACAATGCTTTGTCTATGTATTTTCCCAAAGAAAATATTAATGGAGGGCAGTAGGCCTAGTACAGTTGTAGTGTTTTATAGTTATGTAATAGTACCACAACCTATTTATTATTTCAGAACCGAATTTGTTTTTTAGATTAATATATCTAGCAGGCAGAGTTGTATAACTTGCAATGATTATGGCCTACTTTTGATGCGCTATCTGCAAGGCTGCCAGAGTAGAACCATTGACTATTGGATACAGAAGAAGACATCCCATCTATATGGATCAGCTGTCGCCAATTTTTTACTAAAAAAGAATGTGGTTGTGTGAGCCAGTCACAGATTGCGCTAGTGTCTAAAACTCTATTTTGTACCTTTTCTTTTGTTACTGACATAGTTGCTGGGTAATAACAGTTGCTATAGCTCATAATAAGTCATTTCATCAGTTTGAATTGATAAAAAAAAGTTTGTTTACGAGGAAAAAATGTGGTTCGGATTCCACAATAAACTGTAGGTCCCTTAGTTGCCATTAGCTGTATGGGCTATTAACAGCTGTGTCTAAGGAACATGTCGGCCTTAGTCACTAACAAGACTACAAGATCGCGCCACTCATCCTACACTCATCCTTCACTCATATTTGGGTTAAAATACGCACATTGTGGCGTCCCCATCTTAAATAATTGATGATAATAATAATAATAATTGATGTAATTGGCAGAAATCAGTAGATCAGTACAATCTGTAGGTGGCTCACATGAACTAAGACAAATATTATTAAAAACCTGTAGAGCATTTAAGTTTCTTTTTTCCTTTTTTTACAACATATTATTGGTAAACTTTCTTAAAGATTGCACATTCTAAAGTGTGATTCGTGACAACTAACGAATCCTAATTTATTCTATTTCAACAACACATTTATTCAAAATATCTGTCTCCAAATTTGCTGAATACTCAAAATAAGAAAATACATTTCCACTCTAACAACTAAACCGACTGAGAATTTGTTTAGTCAGCGTTTCCAACAGTGGTGCACTCAATTAGACAAACATTGTATTTGGTTGTGTAATCCTTTCGCTATTTTAGTTCGAAATAAAAAATACTGCACTTTCCAAGCTTTGCATAGTAAGCTGTGATTTAATTGTAAGTTTCCAATTAGGAATCACGACGCAATTTCATTTTAAAATCCAAGTCCAACAGCATTGCTGAATATCGTTTTGAATTTTAACCTAGAAATTTAAAATGGAAATATGCTATAAAACCAGAATAACACTCAAACTAACTCTCTTTTTCTTTAAACATTTGTTGCTGCCAAGAACACATTCTGAAATACGATTAGAAAGCTGTGATATAATACTGGTTAAATTACTCTATAAAATTAACGTATATATTCATTTGGAAAAGATTTGCAAGAGTATTCAACAAGTACATTCAAAGAATGTTCTTTGAAGGGCTCTAAAAGAAGAGCTTTGTCATAAAGCAATATTTCTCCAACAAAATTAACTGATATAATAATTTGGATAAGATTTACAAGAGTATTCAGGAAGTACACTCAAAGAAGGTTCTTTGAAGAATTCTAAAAAAAAACTTAATATTTTAATACAACTATTTGAAATGCTAAGATTGGTAACAATATTCGTTCAAGTAAAATAATCTTGGGGAGCGAGTCTAGTAGTAGAGTGCGGGGACTTCGGTTCTTGAGATCCCGGGTTCAAATCCCGCCAATCACCAAAGGATTTTACAGTGATAATGCCGCAACTTCTAACCTAGCCTGAAGTAATGCGATAACATCCTGAACTAGATCTTAGTTTAAAAATTACATTCAAGCAACAACTAATGAAGATGATGCTGGTACGACATTTAACCCCCAGATTTCCCGCCATTTCAACACCCTGTATTGTTTAATGGCGCCCCTGTAACTTGTGACAGGTGGAAGTGGGAAATTGTGGTTTACGACAATTACAGTGTCAGCGACGTCGTAAAGCGTCGTAAAATGTCGTACAGTTTACAAGAACGTACGACAACGTTAGCGTCATTTCGAGGCTCACAAATTACTTTACGTGAGAACGCGATTTAGGTGAGGAATTGGCTTTTATGTTTCCCTCCAAAAAAGATTGTGGTGCTTACCTCTATGGACAGGGAGGGTACTTTAGTCAGTGTTACCACCAGGGGGGGGGGTTAGAATTATAGACTAACTAAACAATCGGTCTATTGAGAAATGTTTCATAAAAAATGTATGCATATATAGTTCTTAAAATTATAAGTGGTGAAATTTTGAGTTAGTTATTTAAGAGACAATTCGAATTATCAGATAATTGTTTATGCCCGAAATTACCATTTTAAGTCCATGTTTCAATTATATATCGTTATATTACAAAGATTTAATTTCTTTAAACAATTTAATTGCTTTAAAACTACACGGAGCTTAACGTACAATTATTAACCATCAAGTTTTAAATGAGTATAAGAATTTTAGGAACCTATAGTATCATAGTATTTGAATCTTGTTTTTATCATCATTCGCGTTCAATTTTGTATACTTATGCCAAAGTGCTAATGTGACAAATTTTAACAACGACAAAGAAATGTATGAAGAATATAATCATATGTTATGTTTTAACGCTTAGCACTAAAAATGTGCATATTATTGCTCAAATTGTAATTTGAAATCAAATTAATCTACGGTTAAACTCTAGGCATATTGCGATAGTACAAACATTGAATCAATACTAACGTTTAGTCAATCCTTATTGCAGAAAGCCGTCAAACGCAGAACGTCATTTTGTGTTGCTATATTTCATTGGACGAAGCAATTCTACCTGTTTCAATTAGAATTGACAGTGAATTATGGTTTGGTTCCATAATGAAGGTGTCATTTGAATAATTTGGTAAACGTTTAAATTTTCTCCTGTTAAAAATACAATTTCATTGTTTCAACGAGTAAATTGTACCAAATATATTTCTCATGACATCAAACTTTATTTTTAGAAGCCAGTTAAATTTATACTTTTATTAAGATTAAAATTGATTAGTTTTACCATACAATAGGATTGAACCGTTTTTAGCCGTTATAATCTTAATATTAATTAGCTTAGGAACGAAAATTGGAATTTTCATACAAACCCAACAAAAGTGATACGATTCTGCGTTTGGTGTTGTATTTTCTCATAAACTCTTTGATTTAGACTCCAAGGAAAGTTGCAAGGTTGTTGACAAATATTTTTGTAATATGAAAAAAGGCTATATGCCTATTCTACGGGGAAAACTTTGAGTGAGTCTCAAACTCTTATGTTTTTGCTATTTTTTGTGTTTATCGTATGCTTGGAATCCTTCCTTGTCCAAAAAACTAAATTTTACTTTTTCAAACATTTTATAAATTAAGCTTATTCTACCATTCTACCAAATTTGTTTGTTATTCAGCCAAACAAATAACAATATGCTATAATTGCATCGACTGTCCAATGGTATTCACATACAAATTGAGTAGTCCTGTGCGGTGGACTATCCAGATTTAATCTCTTAATCTGGTTATTTCGAGCTTAAAGTTATTAACGATCGGATCCATACGTTTATTCGTTCCAATTACAATTCCATCGAGTCCCATGTTTTGTGCACTGCTTTAATTAATAACGGTTGTGCTAGATGGTGAATACATTAATGAAAAATTACATTAATAACTAGGTCTACTAATTTATTTTTTACTGATGAACAAATTTTGAAATATTATGCTTTGAGTCATTAAATGAGTTTATATAGTTTTTGGGTTTGGTTTTTGACAAAATTTGAATTTATGCAAATCATTAGAGAACTAAAATAACGAATCTCTTCAATTATCTGATTAAAATAGTACCATATAAAATGGAAAAGTACTGCCTACAGTGGGTCCCATATCTACTTGCAAACTTAGGTACAATTTTAAACTACTCCACCGTATGAAGGACACTGTATCAAGTTGGTACAGCCATGTCAATAACTTGCCCTTATTATGTCCTTGTTACTAAGGGCTCTTTGTGGCCCTTTTATCAAGTGTCCTCCCTTTGCAGGCCAAAAGGGAGTTTGTCCGCAACTCACTGCTAATGGCATGTTTACTTGTTGAAAACTTGTGATTTAATCCTTATTCCCTTACGTAAGGTATTAAAAAAATATTATTAGTGCACCTGTTGCTCGAATTTGAGCAATTGCAAAATGTTGCAGGCATTATTTTAAAATGAATAACAGTCATAATTTTAGATTACTTAAAAGAGTCAACTGAAAGATAGATAATCAATTACTCCAAACCAGTTATCGAAACTATACGAACTGAACTCATTCTGAAAACGAACGCTCACTCCACTCCAGTTATCCAAACTGAAAACGAAATCTCTTGTTTAGGCTATATCATGTATTTACTACGGACATCTGTAATTATTACAAATTATCCATCTGTTTAAGTAAACATAATCTTTTCTTCATAAGAAATACATTGGGATTTTGATGGCCTGTGGGGCAAAGCCCGAGGACTTTTATTGCAGCAATTGGTGAAAGGGGGCGTCTACACAAAAAATACTTAATTTTGACACATCATTTGTAAAAACCCGTCTATTATTAACGGAGGAGTAGTGTTTCGTATAAATCTTCTTCACGTATTATATAAGGACTAGGGGAAACCCGTCGAAATCGACGGTTACTTTCAAGGCTTACGTTAATTCATCTAACTGCGATGAATTGGGTGAAATATACATATTTTGAGCATTTAACATTGTTCAAAGAGTAAGTGTAAAAACAATAACAATATTGCGTTAGTTGCCAAAATTGGTTGTTCATTCAATGATTAAAATATTTCCTATCCTGTACGTCATCGGAGTTATTATTAGTATGTTATATGGTATCTCTTCCTTTGGTAGAACCTTTAAATAGTATTTAAATCGTATTGGTGGATCTTTTGTAGCTAAACACTTCCGTGATTTCATCTGTGTTTGAGAAAAAATATATGTTTGTTGAGAAGACACGTTCTAACTTCAAAGGGAGGTATATCCGTTACAGTGTAAGTTTGATTTTCCTTCGTCACGTCGCGTCAGTTCATATCGTACTTCTGTGCCAATGAATGAACCCTCTAGCATAGTTTTGAGAAATTGACTGTGGGGTTACTGATAAAGCTGGAATTCTGACATGGGGGATGTCAGTTAGTTGTCTCGGCCAGGGCTGCGTTAAGGGTCAGTGGAGCCCTGGGCAAACCCAAGAGCAGCGCCCCCCTTTTTTCCTAGTGCTGGCAGGTGGTGGTTTGGGGGCTCCCAGTGGGCGCCCCTGGAAGTGTACTAAGGCGGGTAGTCGTAGTACTCACTCGTGCGGACGTTAATCCACACCAGGGAGTATCGCATCCACAGTGCATTCCTATAAATATCCACAATTCGTGACCTCCTAGTAGCTGGATTACAGGACGACGCCACCCGTCCCAGTCAAAGGATTATGTGATCTAGTTTAAAAGGAATATGACCTTTCTGTCATGACAGTAGCTGCTTAAATAGTATTTTCTCTTTGTACCATATTTTACAGCCAAAATGTCGTGTTATTTTCAATAATGTTACTAATTCAGTGCGCCAAAGTCCGTAATATATGCAAATTATTTGTCAAGATAGGTACCATTTTAGGCAATGTTTCTAAGTTTGGATTTTATTAGACACAATAAGAGCAGATATTTCTACATAAATATTTGATATTTTGTAGAATAATATGATAAAATGTAGGCAAAAGTGACGAAAAAGGCACATACCAACCCGTACAATAGATATAAGATAGTTCAATAAGATATAATTTAAGAATTGCTGTGATAAAAGGATTTTCCACTGATTTCGTAATGGAACGTTATATTGCAAAACATGGCATGATAAAGAAGAAAATCAATTTTAAAATCAGAAAATAACATTGCAAATACTTATTTGGTAGAATTCAACTCCCAATAAATATGTGTTGTTAGAAATACAATTTAAAAATGAACAGCTGTTTCATTAAAAAGTATTATTTTCATGGCCAAAATGTAAACAACTCTGTGGAGGGATCGTTAAAGGCTTCTGGGGCAGAGTCCTAAGGGATTTTGCTTAGTTTTTCTTTTCATAACTCATCTACAGACCAAGACCTTTCTTTGGACACCTCTAGCAAGTTTCTACGCCCAACCGTTCTCTCAAATTAGTGGGGACAAAGTTTCCAATCAAATATTTAGATTCCCCCATGTTAATCTTATGGGAGAAACTCCAACTTTGATGGCCTGTGGGGCAAAGCCCGAGGATTTTTACTACATGAATTGGTGAAAGGGGGTGTCTACACAAAAAATATTTTATTTTGACACGTCGTTTGTAAAAATCCGTCCATTATTAACGGAGGAGTAGTGTTTTCAAGAAATCGCCTTCACGTATTATATATAAGGATTGATTTTATTATGTATTATTGAATGAATGGTAATATCGGTTGTCAAATATAGAAGAACTAGCTGTAACCCGCGGGCTTTGCCCGGTTTAACTTCTTAATTTTCAAGATTATCTCATTCGCATGGCTCAATCACGTCCTGGTTGAAGTTTGTTCGCTACGCTCACTCACCTTTAGGTTGGAGCTCGTTCGCTGCGCTCACTTGCCTTCAGGTTAGCTCGTTCGCTACGCTAACTCGCCTCCATGATGAAGTTCGTTCGCTACGCTCACTCACCTTTTGGTTGCAAATTAGCTGTTGTCATAAATGTAAAAGAAATAATAGTGCTGCACCCTGTTGGTAATCCTTGTAACTTTAATGCTATTGAACATCATAGAACAGAACCAACTTGTTTAGTTGAAACAGCTGTTAAGATTCAATAATTCCATTTCTCATAAGGTTAACATGGGAAACTCCAGAGCCACTGGGGCGGAGCCCGAAAGGATTTTTGAAATAAGAATATGCCTATATGTTAATCGGGAATGTGAGCTATCATCATGCCAAATTTCAGCCCAATCCGACCAGTATTTTTCGCGTTCACTTGTCACAAACATACATCCATACATCCATACATCCATACATCCAAACTTTCTCATTTATAATATTAGTAGGATAAATAAGGGTTTCGTGATGAATTATTAGTTCATAAACTGCCTTTAACAATGATCATTGCTACTTTTAGGTCAGCTAGAACGCAGGAGTTTGGTTCAAAGGGTTTCGGTTCGAATCCCACTAATCACAAATTATTTTCTGCTTTCTTATAATGACATGACTTGGTAATTCAGAGCCCACCTTAAACTAGGTGTATTGATCTAATAAAAAATATACACCGAATCAAGACTTTCTTTACACTGAAGAACTCTTTTCACAATGAATAAATCTTTCCACAAAATAATTATGATAAAATAAGGCTAATTATCAGCACTAATGTTATTGTAAATATTTTATTTCAGTATCACAAAACCTGAGACAAACAATAGCTCCAACTAGTTTGAACTTCATTCTCTTAAGTTGTAAACTAGGTGCAGACCTTGTCTAATATCCATGACTTTAAATCATAAAATAATACTATTATACTAATTCTTATTCGTATTGTTTCAGGTAAAACGAGTGTGCGATTCGTAAGTATAGATTTTAAGTTAATAATTCAACTATTGAAAAGATTAATTAGTTAACTGAACTAAGCCATGTTATCATTCCCCATCCTCCCGTTGCATGAGGACATAATTTTACATGGTTGTAAATTTCACTAATTAATACCTTTGCCATTTCGCCCCTGTTACAAACGACGTAAATGAATTGAACCCATTACATGCCTTCCCCCTCCCCTTTAGATTGGTGCGTTTGTGAATGGTTTGTGGTTTCCGTGAGAAATATCTGCCCTGTGTTAATGCTACCCTTTCTGTCTTCGTAGCACTTTGCGATTTTGTCGGCTGCTTTGTATTCTTGTTGTGTTACATTTTTCATTTGTTGCTATTTATGTCTTCTCTTCTCTTCGAATCCTTCACACTCCTTCTTTTTTTCTATGCCAGTGGCATTTTTAATTGAAGTCATAGGTTTGCAAAACACACAAATTTGTACACATCATTTTCCATCAACGCCAAACGAACTCCATCATGTTTCTTTTATGTTTAGCTAAATGGATTGTTATAGGTTTCAATGAAATATACTTACGATTTATTCACAATTGTAAACGGAAGAAGCCTTAATACCTGTGATAGCTAAATAGTTTGTCATTCGATTTTGTCCAATATTTAATTTTTCTGACAGAAACCCTAGTGTAAAAAGTACCTATATACCAATAATAGAGCAATGAAATTTAAAAATCTAGTACAACTTAGATGAGACCCGTTAATTTTAAACTGTAAATACCCATGTGCAGCAAACCTAGATTGCGAGATTGCTGTTGGTTGTTTTATAAAACAGGTTTACGAACAAATTAAACCCAGACCTACAAATATAAATAAAATTTATTCAAACATAATTTAAAATTACGAATACCATACAAGTAATAACTAACCTCATAATCTTTACTAAGAAGACATCTGCCTCGACGAAATTTTCAACTTATTTTATTACCATAATTGACAATTCCAAAAACTAACATCCACATTATTGTTATAGTTTTGATTTACGAGAATCTATTTTTTACGCGTTGACGAGCAACACGACAGCGACAGCCTCGCGATTTCCGGTTTGTTTACCCTTGTTTATCGTCCAGGCTGGACCGGATGTTAACATGAGTTGTAAACAGCTCGGACATCGCGGTGTAAAATGTGAAAATAAACAGTAAACTGTAAACCGCAAACGATACCCTTGTTACCAGATCTAAACGTCTGGGATAAGGCTGGGGTTTGTGTAAAACTAGATTTGTCCGATTATTTTCTATTCCCGTTTGATATTTTGCAGATGTTTGTCGGATATTCTAAGATAAAATAAAGTGGAGAATTTCAGCTTAATTCAATTCAATAGCTTGAATTCTTCCTTTGATGCATTTAGTTTAGTCAATTACGGTAACAATGTTTTTGTGTCCTCGTCCAAATCAGAGAATGTCGAAATTTAATGTTTCAAGTGATAAAGATGTAAAGGAAGCTGGTTTCAGGGTTACAGTGTTAACCGTGTGTTTTTGAGTGAATTCAAAACTTGGCAATCGCCAATGCTTTACCATAATGCCCGGGTTTTTAAACCATCTCCAGCTGTAAGTCGTCCTATCCAGAAAGCGGAAGGAAAAACAAATCTGCTATGTATTTGAAAACTGCCTCCGTTTAAAGCCATACTTTATTAAAAACACTATTGATAAATTGTCAATATTCAATATTAAGATTGTAAACCGTCGTGAATAGCGTTCGTCAAGTTCGGTTGCATACTAAAGCTCCTTTCCCCAGATTATTATTAGACTCCACAAGATCTGAGTTATTAGTATTTTTCAGTAGAATCTAAATAATCTGTATTAGTAACTTGTACAATACCAATACAGTTTTAAGTTACTAATACCATTTCAAGAAAATTGTATACCTAGGCAAATGTACATAAATCAGATTGGGGATGTAGGTTAAACTTAAAATATTTTTATTTTGGAGAAAATACCTTGCACGGGGCTTTACTTTAACACAATAAAAAATGCAGGACAATCTTCTATGTCAAAAAAGTGTTCAAAACCAATAAAACACATCTTGTATACCTTATCTTATATCTAACAAAATTATAATAGAAGACCATATCATCGTAGAGGCAGAATTTAAGACTTTTTAAAAGAATTTTCAGACTTATCTCGCAAATGTACAAATATACTCCAAAGAATTACCAGTCCTCAATTTAACTCAGAGAGACTTAACCTTTTAAAAAGGCAAATGTTTTGTTTCAAAGTATAATTCGCCGACGATGAGAACAACCCACAAACAACAGACAGTTGGAAGAACAAAGCGATGGTAGACAATAGCATGTAAACAATCAGGGACAAAGCTCCAGCGCTGCTTATTTTGTTCCAAATCTCCACTTTTTACTCACTTACATCTACGCGTTTATTTGTAAAACTATTTTAAACTCTTTAAAAAATAAATTCTACATAAAATGTTGACGTGTGTCTTTACTTTTTTCTACCTTGTGTGCATGAGCTCATTTGTAAAAATATTATAATAACGGTTTTTGTAACATACAGAATAAAAAATAAATAAAAGGTTTTAAATAGTACCCATTTAGTAACTTGATCTATGTTTTTCTAGACGACCATTAAACCAATGGTATTTGCCAATGGACAATATTTTACAATACTGTAGTTTGAAACCTATGATAATTTTGGTCATAATGTTCAGTAAACATTAACATGTATATTTAATTATCTTTTGTTTAGTTAAATTACTTCAATGCTTTTCCTTGCATCATGTTTCTTAAATTAAATTATTTCTTTCTTATTTTATTTTTAAAACATACGTTGTATTTTAAACGTAAATAAAACAGTCTTGATCTGTTTTAACCATTATAGAATGTGTTATTTTTTTCTCTCACGTATTCTTTCAGTTTCAACACTACCCCTCTGGTTCTTCAACTATTTGTCATTACATTTTCTTATTGTATTCCCTGTTACCTCAATAATTAACTTTATTTTCTTCAAACAACATTTTATTCCTACAAAAACATTGATACTTCAAGTTATTGTTTGTCAGTCTTTCCTTTTTATACATCCACATAATGTGACTGATTGGATTAAAATCCGCATTGAAGTCTCGAAGCTGATTAAAACCACGTTACCTCTTTTAAGAAAAATAATAAACCTTTACCTGTTGAAAATTATTAATAGACCAAAGAGTATACTTATCAACCAAGGCATATCACATGTAAAAGTGAATTTTTAAAAAATCTTAATAAATTCGTAGTTTTGATATTATAATTATATGTATATTCGATGTATACATGTATATTTAAAAAAAACAATCCTTATAGTTTTCATAAAAAAACTACACTGTATGATTCTAAATTATTAAATTCCTTAACATTTGAAACTTCTATGACATACTTTTATCACTGACGACATTCTTTGCAATGTACATATACATTTCAAACTAAATCAGTGCCTAAAACATAAAACAAGAAAAATACACTATTATTAAGTTTATGCATACAACAATGATGTTTGTTGTATAGATCAGAATCAGAATCAGAATCAGAATCTTTATTGCCGTTGATCAAATACATTGAGATAGGCATTGTCAAATTAGGCTAAATATTTACATTGGTCGATAATACAAAGTAACAGAGTAAAAAAGGCTTAATCTAAGGCTAGATTAGAACAGTCGAACCCAAGAATTCTTGAAGAGTGTAAAACGGATTTTCCAACAGCCACGAGTAAACTTTAGACTTGTAGATAGGAATGGTTGCTTCAAAGAGAGGCTCAGGCAGCTTATTATAGAACTTAATACAATTTATTTTAAAAGAGTTACCTGTAAGTGCAAGCCGGTGCTGAGGAATGTCCAGTGCTCCTTTGCCTCTTGTGTTATGTGAGTGGATGTCCTGTCGAGTGTAAAATTTATGTAGATTACATTTTTGTGTACATCAAGACATTGTAAATGTATAGGTTGATGACTGTGCAAATGCGATATTTTACAAAGAGTGGTTTGCAGTGTTCCACAGGGCCCACCCCGGCGATAGTGCGGATGATTTTCTTTAGTAGTAAAAGAACATCATAAATATGAGGTGAATGACCCCATAAAATAAGACCATATTGCAAATGAGATTGAAACAAGCCAAAATATGCTGATCTCAGGTACTCCATGCTGATAAGAGGTTTAAGTTTCCAAAAAAGATAAATGACTCTTGACAATTTTTTACAAAGATTGTTAATATGAGTTTTCCAGTTCAACCTGCTGTCAAGGTAAATTCCCAGAAGTTTGACTGAATTTTCAGGTAGGTTTTGTAAGAGAGAAAATATTATGCTTTGAGTTTTATTTTCATTACAAATAAGTTGATTAGAGGAAAACCAGTTCAAAACATGATTGTTTGCATCCTGAATTGTGTGGTCAAGAAGGTTTAGATCTCTATTGGCAGTAAAGATTGTTGTGTCATCAGCATAGATTGTACATTTTACAGGTAAATTACGAGGAAGATCATTTATGGCCACAATAAAAAGAAAAGGGCCAAGGACAGAGCCCTGCGGAACACCAGCCTTGATTTGTGTAACTGATGAATTTTTACCTTTAACACATACAAACTGTGATCTATTGGTTAGATATGATTTGAGTAATTGTAATGAGTTGCCCCTAATTCCATAAAATTGAAGCTTCTTAATCAAGATATCAAAAGGGATACAATCAAAAGCTTTGGTGAGGTCATAGAGGAGCATTGACACTGATTCTCTATTTTCAAATGCATTCAAAATGGACTGTGTAATTTCTGACACCGCCAATGTAGTGGATCTACCTGGTCTGAAGCCATACTGTGAATCAGTTAACAGGTGGTTTGAATCAAAATAATTAGTTAACTGCTTTAAAATAATTGCTTCAAATATTTTAGAAAATGTTGGAACAATGGAGATAGGGCGATAATTTTGACAAAGTGATTTATCTCCTTTCTTAAAAACCGGAATTATTTTAGCAATTTTTAATTTTTGTGGAAAAATGCCAGCATGTAGGCACTCATTGATGACCAGAGCCAAAGGAGTTTCAATTAAGTGTATGGTCTTCTTAATGATGTAATTTGAGAGCCAATAACTATCCATAGATTTTGAGTTTGAGAGTTTATAGACAGTGTTGGTTACCTCATCTGGTGTAATGCAAGTCCAATTGGAATGTATGTTCTCACTTGGTTCAGGCCCAAGCAAGTCCTCAGCTGTTGTGCATGTTTGGCTTACCAGGTTGGTAAGTTCTTCAACTGAATCTGTAAAATAACTATTGAGTGTATCTTGGTCTATTGTAACTTCGGGTGTACGAGTTGTAGTGTTTTCATGTATTATAATGTCCCAGGCAGCTTTGCACTTGTTATTTGAGGTCTGAATGAAATTCTCATAAGCATTTTTCTTGGCAGTAGCTAATTCTTTCCTGTAGTACTTTTTTATTCTAAGATAAGTGCTGTAAGCTGACTGAGCCCTTACAGAATCCAAGTTTAAGAGATTTTTATACTTAGTATAGTGTGCTAACATCAAGTCTCTAGTCTGCTTTAATTGAGGACTAAACCAGTTTAGTTTATGTTTTTTATCTTTTACATTAGTTTTCTTACGAGCTTTTTTACTAACAAGGGGCGAGCAGTAATACCATAGTTCTCTAAATCTATTGAAAAAAGCATTAAACAAGTCTTCTGCAGTACCATTATGGTTATTAAGACAGTCCCATGACTCATCCATTAAAACATGACAAAACTTTGTAATATTTATATCATTTTGCTTCCTGAAAAACAGGGTTGGCCCAGTATCAGTTTTATTATTATCTAGTGTGACATGTGTCTTATATTTAAAAAGTAAAGGATCATGATCTGCAATTGTACCTGGCAAGAGTGAAATTTCATAAAATTCTCTAGAAAAATTTACAATAACATTATCAATACACGATTTATTCCTGGTAGGTAGATTATTTGTACACACTAAATCTAATGTCCTAAGTAAATTCATGAAATTTATTGAGTTTTGTTCAATAACATTAGCCATTTCAATGTTAAAATCCCCACAGATAATTAACTTACTGCCCCCTCTCATCAAACTTTTAATTGCATTTTCAAACATTTCAAAAAAAACATTAATATCACCATTGGGTGATCTATAGACACTAACAATAGTAACATTTTGTTTTATTAATCTAATACTACATAGTTCACAATTAAAATCAGATGAAAAACAATCAAGATTAATAGATTCAAACTCAATCGATTCTTTAACAAAAATAGCCGAACCACCATTTCTATTACTACTCCTACATCTAATACTAGCAGTGATAAAATTATTTGGTACAAAAATTTCGACTTGATCAGACGATAGCCAATGCGATGCTCTGACATACAGATAACCTCAACTTTTTCTAAAAAACAAAGATGTTCCAGAGATAAAATTTTATTACGGAGACACTGGCTGTTTACTTGTAAAATTGTTAAAAGGTCATCTTTGACAGAACTACCTCCGGACATAGGCCTATTTAAACTACCACTAAAAAAGAAGAAGAGTCAGCATTTTGTATACCTTCGTCAGGTCCTCGGGGTAGAATACTTGCCGGCTGTGTAGTTACCTGCGATGAGACAATACCTTCAGGATTCTGGGTAGAACTGGGTGGAGAAGCTATAGGCAATGACGGATGATCAGGTAAAGTTTCGACTATCGCTGTAGGGGTCACTACAGTTCTTTGGATCTTGATAATTTTACTGATGAGATTTACGAGCACCCTCTTCCCCTTAGCGTTGAAATGCTGTCCATGTCTAGTGTGAAAAGATCTGTCACAACTTTCAGTATTTATAAGAGAAACATTATTGAAAACCTTACAGAGATCCTTGATTTTCCCATTAGTTTCAGAAATCAGTTTATTAACAACCGATGAATCCGGTAAATCATGTCTATGAGGAACATTGGCAACTATTACCTTTGTACTTTTCAGCACCTGTAGAGTATCTCTAAGTCCGTTCACCACATTACCAGAAGAGTTTTTAGCTATATCGTTAGCCCCAGCCATGAGCACAACATAGTCATCTGGTCCTAAATCTTCACATTCATACTTCACGTTGGCAGTTACATCACAAAAAAGAGCACTAGGTTTGACAGTTCCCTCAGTATCAAAATACTGGCCCCACGCTGTCCTTGAAATTATTGAGGAAATGCCACGACCAAAACTATCAGTGTAGATTCTTATTTTCTTGGTTTTCCTGGATGATTTGGTAACTTTAGTAGGCTTAGTCCAGTCAGACGATTCACATTGATTTGTGCGAGGCCTAGACAAAACTGGAGAAACCTGCTGGATTTTTCCTGCGTGCCTCCTCGCATATCTTCCCCGCTCGTCTGATGTGGGTTGGTTATCAGACTTAAAACTTATATTATCCTCTTGGTACAAACAGGTAAATCTATTACTAGTGGAGATAGGTGGGAAGTCCCTAATGTTTACTGGAAAGCTACCATTTAGGCCCTCCCCTACACTGGAGTTTCTAGAAGACCAAGGCCTAGGCCTATTTTTAGAGACAGGTAGAAACTCATTAGGCCTACTTATTGTATCTACTAATTCTGGATTTGAGGTTAGGCCTACTATGGCTGTACCGAAACTGCCACGACGTTTTATGATCATAATCCATACCGAAACTGCCACGCCAATTAGTGAGGATTATAAGGGTGTTTTTGAGAATGCTAGAAACACTGAAACTGCAACGGCGGATTCCTCAGGAAGGGGAGGTTGGTTTGGCAACGTGCAGGGAGAAACGGGAATGAGAATATCCCTCACTCATCACAGTGACGATTTTGAAACACAACACTTTACTTAGCTCATAACTTAGTTAAATGCTTTTCATGCCACTACTTAAAAGAGGCCATACTAACTTTGCAGTTATTTAAATCAAGTATCAATAGAAAAAGTCATTTAACTACCGATGAAGTCAGAAATAATTAAATAATATGTTCTAATGGATTAAGATTGCAATGGAATGTAAAATGTTTCTTACTAAATGTATTATATGAATGCTCTTAACCCGTTATAGTGAATTGCTGGTATTAAAGAAATCGATAAACACATATTTTATCATTAGATTTGAAGTTTTCAGTTTATAAATATACCAAGGTATAGGTAGGCATCGTCAAAATTGCACAAGAAGAAACATAATCTAATGCAAATAATAGCACAACAGGATACGTGTCCTGAAGTATAAATAAAACACAATTGTGTATATATTGATCATATTTGGCGATTTTATTGATTTCATCCTATACTATTAATATTTTGATTTTTTGGGCTGCGGTGGAGGTAATGTATTTAGAAATGAGCTGGGAATACTATGAAAACATGCTTTTCAGCAATGAGTTGGAAATACTGCGCGCACTGCGTTCCAATTGTCTTAGGAATTGGCGTCGAAGTATTAGATCCTTTGTGATGACTAGAATACACAGAATTAAGTTCGAGTCTTTCCAGTTTATTAAGTTTATACTGTACCAACCTCCATGGTCTGCAGAGGGGCGTTCTCGTGGAATCTCAGTGGAATGCCCTCCTATTAGCTTGATGTAATATTTTTCAAATTCGGTATTTCTCAACAGTTTTGTGCCATCCTTCAGAGAGTTAGTAGTAAGGTATGGTCTAGTCAATTAAGTTCGAATAATTTGCAGGTTTACATTAATAATACCAGATAAAAACTTCATAATTGATAAGTATACATTTTAGATACGGTTGGTAAAAAATAAATCTTAATTAGCCTAGGCTACTTGTAGTGATAATTCAGGGTCACTTAATTCTGCCAACCTAGAAACCGGGAATAGCGCGTGAATTTTAACTATCAGGAAAAAGTCCATGAGTTGTAATTGAATTTAGTAAGAAATCGAGAAATAAAAATGGTAAAATATTTGCCGTAAAATCCACCCGAAAACCCAGAGTTTACACGTATTGCGCAATCGAAAAACGCCATTGCGAGAAACTACTGTAGAAATGACCACGGACATTGCCGCAATATCGATAAATCATCACACACTAAGCCGCAAGGGCGAGATGATCATTAATT
Organism: Macrosteles quadrilineatus; assembly: GCF_028750875.1. Lineage (NCBI taxonomy): Eukaryota > Metazoa > Arthropoda > Insecta > Hemiptera > Cicadellidae > Macrosteles > Macrosteles quadrilineatus. Next base: position 71,380,784 of record NW_026542602.1, read on the forward strand.
TTTCGTCGATCGCGAAAAATGGTTACGGGTGTTAAAATAATCGCTGGAGATGAATGCTAATGTTGCCGCAATTGTGAAATCATCACCGGTCATCATCATTGCTGTCGTAGTTTACCATCACAGTTATTTCTGCGGTGAATCGTTAGAAATTATCACGGATTTGGCCACGATCGTAACATACGATCACGGATGTTTGTTAAAGTTTCTTACGACGATTCTCCATTTTTAGGCGTTTCCGTGATCGCAAGTAATAATCTCGGTCGTTTCTATGATCACAGAAAATTTTCACGGATGTTACGCCCGGTAGGAAATCAACACGAATTTGCTTCCCATTTTCTCATGTTTAATCAGAATGAAATGAGACTCGGTGTGTGTTTTTGCATATTTATTTAGTAATATACCTCAATTATAAATTTTGTTTATTCACATTTACAGGGCTGAGCAAAAGTATGGACATCACCAGTTAACCTTTTAATGGGTTACGTCAAGAAAACAAAACTCTGTACACGTCTCTATCTCACGCAAGTGAACTTTTTGTTGTATTCAAATTTTGTTCTTAAACCCAAAATGGGTTATTTTGGTGGCCACATCGAGTGACACCTCATATTAATAGGCCATTAGTCGAAGAAATATATATCGAAGAAAGAATATCGACAAAAGCTAGAGGTCCCTATCTAAACTCAACCCACTACAGTGACTGAAGAATGGTAAGCGTTAAAATCGTTTCAGTTACTGTAACTCGTTGTTATATATAATCTGTGAAGCATTTTGCGCGACATCCTCCCCGATTTTTTCTCTAGCAAACCCACTTACTAACACCACACTTTGTATAACAAAACTGTAGCCGTCTACTAACAACGCCGCACCCTTTCTCTTCGTTTCAAATATCTTATCCTCCATCGAAAGACTATCAACTAAGTATAACTAACACACCAACACCCTTACTACTAACTCTCTGAAGGATGGCACAAAACTGTTGAGAAATACCGAATTTGAAAAATATTACATGAGTCAAGCTAATAGGAGGGCATTCCACTGAGATTCCACGAGAACGCCCCTCTGCAGACCATGGAGGTTGGTACAGTATTTGTAGTTCTGCAACCTAGCGTCTTGGGCGAATAAAACTATTTTTGAATATTACAGTTTTACAGTATTATATTAGTATTTGATCACCTCTAGTGTAATTAAAAGCGTCGAACAGATCATATAAAATGCAGTGTTATATAAGTGGTAAATGAACATGAAACTTGTTCCTTAGTGGTAAATAATTATTCAGAATAATTATATTTCAGAATAATTATAAAGTAAATATATTCTCAAGAGACGGAACAAATACTTATAAAGTAAATACTCTAACAGTCGCAACACTAAAAACTTATATTAACATAAAAATAAATCCTAAAATATAAATACGAAAGGGCAAATCAATCACTTATTTTTCCAATCAACGTATTATTGTGAAAGAAATTAAAAGGTTAAGACAGAAATGGGAATTTTAAGTCTCCCGTTTCTCCCCGTCTACCTGAGGAATCCGCCGTGGCAGTTTCAGTGTTTCTAGCCCTCTCAAAAACACCCTTATAATCCTCACTAATTGCCGTGGCAGTTTCAGTATGGAGCATGGTCGTAAAACGTCGTGGCAGTTTCGGTGTCCCCCCTACTATTTCCTGTTCACGCTTTAAACACATTTCACTTAATTCTGTAATTCTCCGCGCAGCTTCTTCATAAAGTCTCTTATATTCCTTAACAATGAGGCATGCTTGGTTAAATTCTTAATTTCTTCCTTAAGCTGTTGATTGGTAGACTTAAGTCCACACTTTTCACAATACCATTTCTCATCAGTCCCAGATAAGCGGTCATATTCACTGTCACTAAGTCCAAGACACTTGGTGTGATACCATTGTTCACATTCATGTTCACAAAGGATTGCCCTACAGTTATCAGAAACCGATTTAAGGCAAATGCCACATTTGGGTTTGGTTTTAGTCATTATTCAACTTTAAGTCAAGTGAAATAGGAATCTTGCAACAAATAGTGGAATTTAGCCAAGTCCACAAGAAAGTTGAGGTTAGAAATGGTTATGTTGAGATATAAACCTCAATTTAAATTAAAATACTAAAAGTCTTTCACCAAATTTCACAAAATAATACCAAAGTACAAGCTCTGCCGTAAAACAGCATATGAAAGTAAAATATTTAATAAATTTCTAAAACAGTCTTTTTGAAGTTACCTCTTGAGGGTATGTAACATGAGGTCAACCGATCTATGAAGAAATTCCTTATATGCTTTGGATAAAATTACATAAATTATACCTCAAAATACTCAGCATACACTTAATAATTAATTTCAAAAGGAATTCACGGGATAAAACTTCAATTAGCTAGGATTACAACGGATAAAAGTAACTTAAAAACAGAGCAAAGTATCTCAGAGCCGCCATCTTGACAATGTATGGTAAAATATAATTCGATAAAATATGAATGAAAGATTCACCACCCTCCACTTGTCAAATTGTCATCCCCAAATCAAATTCTATTTTCGTTTCCCCTCTGGCTGTCTGTTTCCTAATTAATACGCCTGACTTCCACCCCTATCAGACGGTCTTAACGAATCTCTCCCATTATCCCCCCATTTTCTCCCTCTCTCCCTCTATATTCCCTGCGTCTGCGGTCTGTGAGAAATTGCAGACAAATCTGCCGTAATATCTTTCACTTTATCTTGCTAATAATCAGATATGTATGATTTAAGCTCTGTGTTTTAATGTGTTTGTAGGTATAGCTTTTGTATTGATGGGTACAAAGTTTTGTAATTAATTAATATTCAGGATTAAGAAGTGCAAAAGGTTAGTAACTCTAAGAATTTTCACAAACGTGAGGAATTCGGTTATATTTTTAAAATGCATAAGGTAAAAATGTGATGATAATATTGTCATAAGGGGGACAATGTTGTCGTAACAGGATTTTCAGGACGCTTTTTAAGTATGGATGTTGTGATGTTGGTCCATAATGTGATGCATAATGGGAACAGATCTCATTTTATTTTGTCATCAATGAACGATTCTGCGATAATAAAACAGCCCACATTAGATGGTAAAAATTCAAGAAGAAAGGAGGGATTTTGGACCTACCCTCAACAAAAAAATGCTACTAGCCCAGTATCATAGAACAAATCTAATTTGGGTAAAACCATTGACTATTGGATACTGAAGTAAACGTCCCATCTATATGGACCAGCTGTAGCCAAATTTTGTTAAAAAAAAGAACGTATTTTTGTGAGCCAGTCACAGAATGCACTAGTGACTAAAACTCTATTTACTTCCTTATTATTTTTGCTGGCCAAGTTGATGGGTCATAACAGTTGAAGTTCACAATAAGTAACTCCATTAGTTTTGCGACGAGATTTTCTGCACTGGGAAAAAAAATATTAAAAGTGCAGTCGTCACCGTTTGCCGGGATAGCTCAGCCTACAATGGCTGGGTAAAATTCCAGGGTCTGCGATAAGGTCAGGGAAACCACTAGGCCAAAAGCCGGGTCTAACCGGTATAGGACTGGCTCATACACGGGCACTGTGAACAAGTCAAAAACAAGTCACCAAAACAAACGTGCAATAATCACTACCAGGCCTACGCCGATTCTCCACACTCCTAGGGGGTCGTTGCTGACTACGCAACTCGGGCTTCGTCCTAACTATCCAATAGTTAAGCCCAGAGTGCCTAAAACACGGTGAGTTACACGACGACTTGCCAATAAAAACCACAACGCGTGTTATCACCAGGCGGGGTCTACTAGGCCACTATAATCCAATACACAACTCTAATGCCCAAGCCAAGAATCAAACAGTTCACTCAATAATCGTACCACATAATAATATACAAGTACACTATAGGTAGAGTGACTACACCACTAGTAGCTGGTCTCAATAAATACCAAGCCAAACAAGCAAAATTAAATGGCAATTGCACTATTAAAATATTGAGCTACTTAGTAGCAGATAAATAAATATTAAATACGTTCCAAACACTAGATAAATATATTATCTGATAGCCGGTACTCCGCTATCCAAGCTACCAAGATAACGTGTTGGATTACCAAACAAGCTGTTCAGGTTAAATTAAAATAATCAAATGAATAAACAATAACAACCCTACTACTGCTACTGCTACTACCAACTTTGTGTTACTTAGCTGGGCTTCTGTTAATAGGCTAATAATATTAGCTAGAGATATAAAGTCAATGCTACTAGCCTACTGGCCACGTGTTTCCAACTACGCACGCTAAAGCCGCGTTTACACCGGAGTTTCAAACAAAAAGTTGCAAACTTTTATTGCAAACACCAGTTGCAAACAGTAGTTTCAAATAAAAGTTTGCAATTTTTATTTCATGGTTTTGTTTCCATGTTTCATGAAAATGTTTGAAATAATTTCGACCTTGATTGAAATATCATTGATTGATAAAAAAAACTCCCACTTGGTTTTCCTATCGTCGGCCCCCGATCCAGACTTATTGCCCTTTTTAGATTCTCTGTTAAATTGAATTATGAGGTTTCTCATCCTATTTTGGACCTCTGCCTTGCTTAAGTTAATTTCCCGTGAAATGTCATTCCACGCATAGTTTTTCTTGTTTTTGTTTTTATAGTCAGAAATAGTTTGATTCCAAAGCACTTCATGTTCTCTATAAAAGCTAATTAACTTAATAATATTGTAATCTCTTCACTCCATCTCACTCAGTAGATCATCACTCACAACACGCACGATACGAGATAAGTCACAACAATAACGAGGTAGCCGTCCAGACAGGGTACTGAGTCGAGATACAGGGTGGTGCGAGTGATCACGTGAGTGAGACAGGAGGTGGTAGCGTAGGGGATGGCGGAGAAATGTTTCTGTTTCGTGTTTCATCGGCTCATAGTGACCGAAACTAGTGTTGCAAACAAAGAGTTTGCAACTCCCTTTGATCTTTACCGACTTCAAGTGGAAACAAAAATTTCTGTTGCAAACACCGAAAAACTGTTTGCAACAGCGAAAAGTTTCGTCTGAAAATGGGCGTTTTTAGAGATGTTTGCAATTTCTGTTTGCAACTCGTGTTTCAAACTCCGGTGTAAACGCGGCTTAAATCGTGCAGCCTAGGTTTGTCGGGCCTCAGAGTTATTAGTAATATAACTAACTCCTGGTACAACGCAAAATAATAACTACTACAGTCAATTAAATTATATTATTTGCGCTCTGGCACCTGCCCAGAACCGCCAGGAATACACTTTTTATTCCTGACACCTGTAAATAAATCCTAACTACCGTCAGGCTTTGACCAGCACGGTTACAACTCTAACTCTCTAACTCTCTTAAACCAAAATACAATAAAACGTCGTCCACTCACCCCAAGTGGGTCACTGTCTCACTACCCAACTTGAATGCCGACACTGTTCACCGGTATCACCACACTCCGATGTACCACCAACGTACGCCAGCCGTCTCCACAGGCACAGGACACCAACCGTCACGTACACTCCTCTCTACGTACACCGTACACCCGTCGTCTCCTAGTCGTCCACAAGACACCACACGATCCTCACTGTCCGGGATCCACGACTCCAATGTCTGTCCTAGGCTATCCTGAGAAACAAGGATATCCCAGGCTTATCGGCACTGATAAGCCGGGTCAAAGGGCGCTAGCCAGGTTCGCCACCGCCGCTTGCCTACCTCAACAATCGGTGCGCGGCCAAATAGCAAATATTTACCCCCCTAGGAAAAATAACTCGTTACAGTTTAAATTGGTAAAAATATTTTGTGTATTCGACAGAAATCAGTAATCAGCACAATTTGTCTGTGGCTCTTGCCATCTTCAACGATTTTTGTAAAAAAACTGGCTACATATTTATCATGGGTATTGGAATTTTAAACATATTGTGCGAAGAATCTGGAAGAGATCATATTTCTATATACCATATTACCCACCATTAAAACTAAAACATCAAACATCCTTTTAGCAGTCTGGAGATGCCCTATTTCCCTCGAGACTAAAAAATATCCAAGGTTCAATTCTCCCAAGTTGGCATATTCCACCTGCGTGTAGTACGCGTGCTTCCATTTTCCTTTACTGGCGAACTTTGCGAAACGAGTTTTCATTTTCGTAGCCCTCAGGGACACCTTGTTTTGTGTCCTTGTTGTCTCTTCTCGGAGAAAAATAAATAAAAATGTACGTTTTTACGGCAAAACCTGGAGTTTTAATTTTTTACGGTAAAATAAAGTGTTATACAGTATCTATCAAAAAGTATGGTCTTAAATAGAGTGTAAATATTTAATTATTTTAAGAAAAATAATAGTGAGCATAATATTAATTTGCTAGTAGATAGGAACTTTAATTTATTTAAACTATACATTCCGTTTAATCAGCAAGTAACTTAGTTAGATGTTTGAAAAAATCAATAGTTTGGGTTTTTTGTTTGTTATCTCTTGAAAAGAACCTGTAATTAAATTGGGCAATCAATAGTCGAAAAATATTTTTAGTAAATTATTACAGCAATTTGAAGCCATACTGGGTGCAAGAGTTCAGAGAACTATAATGACGTCATAGATTGGTTAATATGAACATAAAACGTTACTAAATTTACAGGGTTTACTTACAAACTATTATTTGTTACTCGATTTTGAAATGTTTATGGGTAAGACTAAACAAGTACTACTAAAAACGTAATTCGAAATACTCTACCTTACTCAAAATGAGTTAACTTAAACGATGTACAAGTTTATATTTTCATGAACTCAATAGTTGATATATAAAATAACATGCATGGCGTTCAGGAATACATTTTGATATCTGAAACATTTTTAAAAGAATATTTAACTTTCATTTACGAACTACTTAGCTGATAATAATATCTCCTAAACTTGATTTACTCCCTCCCTAGGGACCATGTGTGAGAAATAAACACATTTCCCTGTTTAGGGACGATGGGCAAAAGACAAATGGGGGGAAGTGTCCATTAGAAGATCTGAGTCAGTTGTGTAAATGGCATCACCCTTGGGGGAGTTTGGTGGTAGAATGACCCAATATTATGTTACACCCCGTACGTCAGTTCTATATCAGGTCATGTCTTACAGGGAGTTACTAAAGTTTATAAATAAAAACGATATTTTTTATCAATACCAGAAAAAACTTTGCTTTGATTGATATGATTACATCTTTGGACAAGCTTTGCCATGAGTCCAATAAAAAGAAAGTAATATTTCAGAATCGATAATTTCAGTTTTCATGCTACAATTATATCATGATCATGACCGTTAAAATTGTTTAGAACAAACGTCAAATATAGACAGACACATTCATTCATTGCACAAATAAACAGCCACTCTATGTGTTATAATACAGATTATTCCAATTAATTAAAAATGTTACTTTTGACTTCAAAAGCACTTATCTGAGTAGTAACTTTGTAATAAATTATTAACGGGTTTAAAACACAAACATTAGCACATCACAGTGGACCTGAATAGTTTGTTGCGTAAAGAAGGGTAAAGTGTCATCAATTAATAGTACCAAATTCCCATACAAATGCATTTACATAGTACTACAAACTTTAAAGGGAATACAGACCACTTTTTTCCAATTGCACAACAAAATTTAATAAATATATACTTCTAAGATTACTTTTTTACTAGCTAGTAAGAGTTTGGGGAGCGACCTGGCGTAGTGGTTAGAGCGCGGGACTTCGTTCCAAGAGGTCCTGAGTTCAATCCCCACCAAGTCACCAATGGATTTTATCTAAGTGACAATGCCGCAACCCCTAGGTCTGGCCTGAAGTAGTGTGAAAAACAATCCCAGAATCGTGTCTAGAGTCCTAGGACAATAAAAACTAGCTAGTATGACAAAAGATAAAAATGTTTTACTATTTCAGAAGTTCTGTATAATAACGATGTTGCTGCACCATTCCGGTCATACATAATCATTCCAGACATTTAATTTCCCAAACTCTCATATGGATCGCACAAAGCCACCCCCCATGCTAGAGTGAGGCCCCGGGGTATATTTGTCTGTCTGTCTGTGTACAGCCAAGTTAATGTGGACCTACCCTTAACAACTCCCGGTTGCAATTTCCCTCTCATATTTTCTGGTTTCCTTTTTATTACCGTGACTTTTACGACCACATCACTGTCTAGCCAATGCTCTTTGCTCGCTTTTAGCAATATTTGGGGCTGTAATGTGTGATAGTTAAAGAACATTTGTGAGTTATCATTTACAGTATTCTTAATACATTTTGCAGTTTCCATAATGGCTGCTTGTTCCTTGTTAAATATTTCATTTTATTTTATCAGTATTTGTACAACCATACTAAATAAGGGGTTTTGTGATATTTGTTAATTGATAAATAAGATAAATGTTTGAAGGATTTAATTAGTCATGTTTAAAATTTTGCTTTCCTATCGAAAAACATCTAGTCTCGTTTATTTGTACGTAGTAACCTAGAGGTTCTTATCCTATCCTGTATGTCTTTATTTGTTTAATTAAAAAAGGTCTACCTATTTTATTTTTATCTTAAAATCATCGTTTGAAGTTTGTATATTTTATGATTCTAAACTCGTGATAAATGATATTGTAAAGATCACATGGAAATAGAAAGATGCATATTTCGGACACATTCTTGTATAGGTCTTACAAAAAGTCAATAATCTTTGTGGTCATCTTAATCTAGCTCAATGTAATATTAAACCTTGGAATTGTTGGAAACGGACGATTTAAATCGTGATGATACTGAATTGCTGATTTTCGTTTCATGAGCTGGGTTAATCACATCATAGAATGAGCTTTCGAAATTGGTGTTAACTTTGATGAACGCATACTAATTTGTCTTTGATATGCTTATTGCAGATTGCAAATGCTAATGTGAGATAGCAAAAAGTGTCCGTTACTTGATGGACGGTTGGCGAAAGTATAGTTTTTGCACACTTGTGACCTAATAACATTTATTAGACTCATACACCAAACCTTTATTAAACACATTGTGATATTGTCTAAACTACTTTTTTAAAAGGTTGGTGGCTTCTTTTACCTTGCAGGAACTATGACGAAACCGTGTTTATTTCTTAGTAGAATATTCGGAGCACTCGTACACTTACACTAGTTCCATCATCCTCTCACTTACCAAACCTATACACTTACAATGTTTGTCTACAGGAAAACGTATAACTTATCCAAGCCAATGTCAACAACCATTTATAACAGCTCTTCTTGAACCCTTCCATTCATATTTCCTGGTTCACTTATCTCAATGTTTACAATGTTTGACGCAGCTGTCTGTAGACTCGTAACTTGTTCGAGCTTTTGTTCCTTTCAAACACCATTCGTGATAATACTTGAAGAAATAACTAATTAGGTAAATATGTTTTAATTTAAAATGTTTAAAACTTTCCCTATTCAAATATATAATTAAAAAGTATTCAAATTATACATAAAGAAACAAATAACGACACACTATAACATAATGGTGTACATAATAAAAGCAGAACAAGTTTTTCTGCTGAAAATCAGCTGATTTTTTACTGATCAACAAAGGCGAAATAGTATATTTCGTACCTAGGGCCGAAAATGAGGTTTTGTCGGCTCGAGATAGTTTTTAAGTTCGAGACGAAGTCGAGAACTTAAATCGATCGAGAGCTACAAAACCATTTCGGTCCGTGGTACGAACGCTATTTTTCACCACACTATACCCTATTACCACTATTCACCACTATAATAATGCACACTGATAGTCAACACAACTACAACTTTAAGGTTATGTGAAGAAATAATTTGAGGAATCAGCAAAAATAAAAATAAATAGTTGCTAGGCAACGGTGACAATAACACAATTCTATTGCAATGCTATGGATTTTGATTGTGTATTTAAAATGCATTCATGTTTTAAGTAAGTAAGCGGACAGCTGATTTTGCGGCCCCGGGATGTAAAAACATGCTCGGTCCCCAAATTACGATGACAGCTGGCATGGCCAGCAAAACGTAACTTTCAGCCACCAATTAATGTATGTAATACAGCCAAAAACATCATAGTGTGGTGAAAATGTTATTTTGGTCGTTGTTTTACAATGCACAACACGTGAATATTTTATTAAATTTCTGACATCAGTGAGGTCGGAAGCGGTATGGAATGCTTTGTGGATGTAGCACCGCGTTGCTGGTATTTTATACTTGTTTATCCTATTTTAATGTAAACTAAAATTAGAATTTGCGCATACATTTTGTAGGTAATCTCGTAAATAATTCATTTAACTATTATTATGTTATTTCTGTATTTATATATACAGTGTTCCTACAATAGGCAAAAAAACCATTGTTGTATGTGTACCTCATTTATACCCATATATTAATTTATCCAATGCATTTTTATGGAAGTAGTTTTATAGATTGGAAAATCCGTCCAAAGGATGACCAAATTATTCATTTTACTGTCCATACAAGTGTTGTATAAAATTTGAGCTGTCTTGTCACATTGATAAATAATAATGTCAATACATATATAATATCCTACATTTAAAGGGTGAAAAACGTAGGTGATCGATCTAAATCCCCTGATTTTCCAAATTTACGATTTCCCATTTACGTGCCAAATTATGAAACTTCCCACTCCATTTATTTAGGGATGGTTTTGGTCATAGGCTCCCTAAACCCAACATGAAATTGTCAAATTTGACTAACTTTCTTCTCAAGTAAACTTTATAAATGCTAAATTTCAACATCTTCACCAACTCAAATACGCAGAACTAGCTAACTAGGAAGCACAATTCCTGAAAATTAATTTAAAATTTCATAAACTAGTTTAATAGGTATCATACTTTTAAAGATTTATCAAGTAACATACATGATGCGAAATTAACGTATTTAATGACAAAATTAACCCCATTTTAAACTAAATCGTGTTTAAGGATTGTTTTAAATTGTATGCTCCTAAACCAAACCAATACATAAAAATCTGAACGACACTTTCCTTTTAGACAGTTTAATATCAGAAAAAATAAATTTCAAAGGTTGTTTCAACCCAAATCTACAGTGATAGCCACAGCCAATTAGAAAACACACTCCTCTATTCCCAGCACAAACAATAATAAAGTCTAATCCCGACCTCTCCGCAGTACCAACGTGACGTCACCAGGGGACAAAATGTGCTAAAAGGTCCGTATTTGAGAAGTGAGTCAGTGGTGTAAACTGCCCAGACGCAGCGAGTGTTCACCTAATTTGGGGTGATACGGTTTATCAGCGGGGGAGGGTCGGACCCCAATATTGTGTTAGGCCCAGCCATGGGTCGTTAGTTTCACTTTTATACTGTTAGTTGTCCCCATATCTTATCGCTGGGACGAAATCGCGGGCTCTCTTGAAAATGGATTTTCCATCTTTAGTTTCCATTTTTAGGTGTACTGGGGGTCGATTTTAAAAGGTGTGAACACAGAATGTCAACACTGTACTAAATAGCTTTTAATTGAATTAATCGAAAGTTATTTTTTTTTTATCATACGTTACTAGATTAAAAAAGACCCTCCTAGTTTCCCAGTAGGTGTCTATTTGTGTCTCTATTTTGTCTGTGGTGAGTCGGCGGCTCAGTCGGTAGTGCCACGGAATTCGGATCCAAGGCAGTGATCATGGGTTCGGATCCTGGTACTGTACTAGTCCTCCCCTTGATTTGTCGGATATGTTCCACGAGGCCTCTGTGGCCCTTGTGGGCATCAAATGCAAGGTTTAAAGAACCACAATATCTCAAAGTGTCTAAAAAAATGTTTGGTGTATCAGCCTAATAAATGTTGTTATAAGTGTGCAAAAATTATGAACACCTTCACCCACTTTCAATTGAGAAAAGATCGACTTGTTTACTAAGTACTGTACAAAGAAAGAATGCTTTTATCAAAGTCAACACCAATTTCGAAAGATCATTCTAAAATTATGATGTGATTAACCAGCTCAAACGAAAATCAGCAATGCAGTATCATCACGATTTATATCGTCCACTCTAGTTTAGCCCTAAACAAACCCTATTAGAACACGAACTCTAACCAAATTAGACGACACGCACCGTAAACGACACCTTAAGTGTGGACAAGACATTATGTCTAGACGAAGCCGACACGTTGAAAGAAACCGACAACACACACATTACCTCACACACAAACACAGCCCACACACTGTCGCACCAGACAAGGTACAAGCACCATTCATCCTAACCAACAACAGGTACCAACACCTCTCCTTATACCTGCGTGTACACACCTTCAGTCTGACAAAACATATCTTCATGCAGCCCTCAAGTCCGTCGGAGTTTAGATAGCTCGCAGTTCAGTAAAAAGGAGTACTCATAATTTGAATTGGGTTCAGGAAAACATTAGATATTTTAGTGTTGGATTAGATTTACAGGATGCAGACACACTGGTGTGGATTTGAATGTGAAAATGAGTGAAAGATGGGTTTTGGTGAGATTATAGCTTTATATGTATAAAATCAGCTGGTTATTTTAGCTGAGACCATCTTTTTAAACAATCACCTAGAACATGTGGGTACAGACTTGAACCAGTAAGCGTATAGCACACACTGTTTGCAAAATTAAGTCGTATTCGTATTCTCTCTCAAACGTTTATTTATTGTCTGCCCCTCCAAATGCTATATATTAAACCATCCAAGTAGTGGTTTGTACAGACGGATCGGTGATTAACTTAGCGGGATTTGAACATAAATGGTCAATCGAGCAGGATATCAACCCCAGTCAGATATTTATTTATATCCCAGCCCGTAATGAATAGTCGAACTTACAAAGATAACTTAATCAGTGTGCGTCAAGACCAAATGGTGCCCTACATAAAATTTAATCAAATACCCTCCACTAAAGACCTGCCGCCAGCACACCCCCTCCCTCCACCGCTGATCCCATATTTCAAACAAACGGCCGGAAATGATTTTATCTGGAGTGGGGTCAAACTGTGAGGGGAGGCGAACTGAAAATTGATAAAAGATTGGTTTTGAGCTCTTCCCTGTGACATTTAGACTATCGTAAATATCATGATAAATTGGAAAAAGATAACCCTTGCCTACCCTATTCAATTCCGATACAAGGTCCCCCAGTCTAATTAGTTTCTGAGATTTTCAAATTCTCCCCTATCTCGCCCTTCTTGACTTTACTACTGTTGTCTTAACATTTGATATTCCTAAAGTCTATTAAAGTAGATTAACAAAAAATCAACCAAAGATATGCACTGTTTTGGACTGCACTACACAAATGCGTGAAACATTAAAATATTGTTTTACTTTAATATTTCCTATTTACTAGAACACGCATACATAAATAAGAGTGTTGTCCCCTTAACCTAAGAAGGCGCCTCAAAAAAGCCTTCGGAAAAGAAACAACTTCTGCCCAGACGTGTTACTTCTTTTTCGGAAGCATAGTATAGAACACCTATAGGTTTTACGAGAGCACTTGAATTATTAAGTAAATAAACAACCAAAATCTTGTGACTTTTCTCATCTAAAATTGAACGTTAGAGTGCTCTAACTAAACTGTGGCTGCATTCTTCTTCACAAAAAGATTTAAGCACTTCGTCGACAACGGCAGTTCTTTGTCTTCCCAGAAGCCTCGTAGGAATTTATTAAAATCCCATTACTAAAAGAAATGAATAATTACATAGAGTACCATTTAACGACGCAAATTATGATAATACGCCTCTTCATAGCCCATTGTTCCTTTACTGGCCAGGGCGGGCAGCTTTATGCACGGTAACAAAATATGCTTTCCGGCAAAATTGAAAAAAGGCAATTAAAACTCAACGTGAGGCGGCGCCCAGATTTTAAACGACATTTAGCGACCAATGAGCACCGCCCTGTCGACAAAAATCGGTTATAACTTAATATTCCACGAACAATAAAAACAATGGTGATATTAGGAGAAGGTCATTAAAATACTAAATTAATGTCCGAGAATTAATAAGCCGCCCCAAATACGAATGCCTCTAAGAGAAATTAGCGCAGTTTAGATTCCTTTGTAAAAACGACACAACATCGCTGTCGTTTTGTGCGAGAGGTGAATATTAATATGGGTTACAGAAAGGCCTTTCGTCTCATAGTTTATTTTTGCTTTAAAAACAACACATTTTTCTCGTGATCGGATAAATGTATGCGCAAAATTGGCCGTTTCGCCTCAAGTAAAGTAAGACTGATCTTAGCATGAATACCTGAAGGTTTTAGGGGCATTACTAAAATACTATGGAAGTTTGTAACTGGATCCTGAGACTGACTATTCTGAGTGTGCTTAATATGTTGGCCGTGTGCCTTATTTTTTTAGGGTGAATTTTATAGGACGCGCTATACTATTTAATAAATAGGATAAGAAATGTTTAAAAATTGACCATTTTATTGCAAAATAGCTAGATTTGCCCGAATAGTAAACATATCGGTGCATACTTTACATGTACCATGTACCGGAGAGAAGTAAGTGAGCATAGGAGTGCCAAATCTATGAGGCAGTGCAGTAGGTATGTGTTATCATGGAGGCATTAGGTATGATGTACACTCAAATGAGCTCATCATAGGTACAGTTTTATACTGATCTCCCCTACTCACTTTACACACATATACATACTCATTACTACTATTGCTAATTTAATAACGAACCACCCAAAATCATATACAGTTTTTACAGCATGCAGGGGTGCCCACAGGGGGGGGGGCTGTGACGCAGACTGCGTCATTGAAATTCTTGGGGGGGGGCTCAAAAAATTCAAATGGGGGGGGGGTGGCTAAAGCTAATTGCAACAGTGTTCAACATGACGACAGTCCAAAATATATTACGAAGTCGCCAGATAGAAAGTCGATTAATTAATGACAATAGTTATATTATTGAATTTAATTAGTTAAAATAGGATTTTAGGATAGTTTAGGATTCGTGTAGAAAGTTATTATTCAAGATTAGCAAGACGTGAGATCTAAGAGGGAGCGCACGGGCTGGCTCAACTGCTGTGATAGATAAAAGATAACGCGTGGTACAGACACGTCCAGCTACACCACGACTTAGCACAGAACACTTTGTTGACATAAAGCTTGTTAAAATACGATCAACAGATCATAAGATCGTATCATCAGATGCGTAAGTAGCATCTGCTACAATACTCTACACTATTGTGTAGATACTCGATTACCTGAGTTAATAGGGAGGGGGAGTAATGAAAAATACGGTTAATCCAATGTAGTATAAAAACAGATGACAAACCCATTAAAACGCTGTAAACAGCCATTAACGATACGATTTGCATTCTTATAAACGAAATTCAATATTGCACAATCATTATTATTGTGCAATAACAATTTTATTGTAAATTTCAAATCATTTATCTTGGTCCAGTTGTACAAATGGCAACGTTTAAAATTATAGCTAAATCAAACTCAACTAATAACTACCCAAACACTGCATTGCTATAAATAACGTTATTATTTAAGGGACCTGTTATAAGGTACTACTCATGATAGACAGGTAGGCTACCGATAGGTGCTGTATCACAGCATAGGAATTGATAGATAAGTAGCCTAATAAAAAAGTGTAAAATTATATTTAGAGATAATTAAAACACTCTTAAAAAAGAATGTAACGAGAACAATCTTGTTATTCTTTGTCTTTGTTCTTCTGTTCTTTAATAGGTTTCTCTTCAATTCATACGCAAATTCAACAAGTCGCCATATTTTGGCCTACTCATTGGCCAATCACAGCCTTCTTACTAAAGTTACCATTACTAATCACAGTTTACTAAGCATTATATCGTCATCATTCCCCAGCTGTTGTATCTGAAATCTGTTGTAACATAGCGCACAGCAGACAGAAGTGTAAAACAGCAGCAGACGATTGTTGGCGCAAGCGTTGTTTCCATTTCATTTTCATCAAAGGAGCTGTGATGTTTCCAAAGGGAGGGAGAGGGGATCGTTATATCAAGAGAAAGACGCTGACAATTCGTTAAGCAGAGGTTACGAACGCTATATGGATATTCTGGCAATAAAAAATTCCTTAAATTGAGGTGACTTATAAAACTGTAATTTTATTTATATAGAAAGATAAGTTTTCCAGTCCTGTACAACACTGATTCACGCTCTTTTCCCGGTAATCAAAATTCAAGTACAACTTGAAACACAGAATCTCCGGTTCCTAACCTGGATGATGGCTAGTTATTTAATTTAATTTACAGTTACATATTAGTACCCATGATAAATCAAACCCGTTATGTAAGCCAAAGCCACACGGTTATTAATCTCACTTGGTTTTGGATTTGCTTACAAACGTGATCGTAAATGGTTAGGGCCTACACAGTATTCGTAAACAACATTTTATGTAATCATATCCAGTGACATGTAGAAAAAGGAATCTTAATCAAAACAGCTGTTCGTAATTTCATATGTGACGTCTTCTCTTAACAGATTGCAGTATTAGTATTTCATAAATAATGACGTATGTAGTAAACATGGAGAAAATAAACTAGAAAAATCACACAAAATTGGGTTTTCGATCGTCCGTTATTTTATTTCCAAAATAGTGAGGCCATATTTTAATGGCTATAAGGATACTCTCGCCAATCCTGTCGATACAATTAAACCATTAGAATCACACAAAGAGGTTTTTGTCGTCAATTTAATACTAGAACACTAAAAATTCAGTTTCAAGCAAGACAAATATAAAAAAATTAAATTACACGAATTAATTTTTTTCCATACATTTTTTACCTCCCATCTAAATTAACCTATTCGCAACTCGAGTCTACGCACAGGCCCTGCCTATGTAGACTTTTTCCTTTGTTATAGAAGGTATTTGTTTTTTTTTTACACTTTTGTTCGCTTTATTTCTACAGTATATAATTTTTATTTTGTTATATAGTTAGTAATGTTTGCTTTATTGCTGTATTATATTTAAGTAAAGAAAAAAAACAATGTAGGCCTACTTATATGTATATAATTAATGGAAAATAAAAAATATTATTTAATTCATTCATTTCATTTTCATTCATAATCGGTACTCTAGTTTTCTTTTTTAGAGTAGGCCTAAATGCCTTCTGGGCCGTGACAGACGGACATAAATTGAGATAAGACATGTTTCAACTTCTTCAATGTATAAAAAGTAAAAATAACCCAAAATATGTATAATTCTGAGCAACGTACAGACAAAACTATAACTTTATTTATACATAGTATAGATTAACTGGGTTTGAATTTTAAATATAAAAAAAAAATTATAAAACTTCTTTAATAGTTTTACAAATAGTGCTGGGTGTGGGAATAATGTTTCTTCTCATTTGTTGTATACATCCTTTATGGGGGGGGGTTGTTGCTCAATCGGGGGGGGGGGTGCGTCATGAGTTAGGGGGGGATGGGCACCCCTGCAGCATGAATCGCATTTTGCTTAGTAAACTTTCATTGCTGAAATAGTGTGTATTTTAATATTTCCATCGTTGATTACCAACTGTTTCCTTTGCAGTTTTATTGCATACCATATGTTTCCCTCATTAACCATTGGTCATAAATTAGATCAAGTCGTACTCATTGTTATTTATAGTGTATGTCTGGCGCCGTGTGGCACAGTCTAGGCCTCAGGCCCGCGTAGGCCGGCTACCAACGTGGGCAACAAACAGCACTCTCGCCCAGCTCCCGGCCCTTACCTTACCTCGCATTATATATCGGCCCAACAATATAAATACAAGGCGCGGACATGCGTTGGTGCTGCTCTCTATTTATCGCCGCTGGAACTAGAATATATTACAAGCTAACCAGTGGTACTGACTTGCATTTATTTATTGGTCATTTTATTTTAACGGCCATGAAAAATTCAACTACTTCATAAAAAATGAACATGACGTGCCATGATACTTTCCAAAAATAGTTTTGTTCAGTAAATATGTTTATCGCCTCTATCGTACCAAAGAGCAAAGTAATGTGTTACAAAAGTAAATTCACTATTTTCGTACGTAAGATGTCAGTACATTGAACATTACTGGTCAACACTGTTATAGTACTGTAATATTTCCTTTTATACCAGTGCGCCTTCCTTCTTTCTTATTGAGGCAAGTGAGACAAACAACGTACAGACTTTCAGTGCCTCATAGCATAAATCAAAGCCTGCCTTCAAAGGCAATATAAAAAAGCAAACATACAACATACAACAAAATCATGTGTACATTGTTTGTTTGTTTTTGTTTACCTGTTGGAGTGAGTGTGAGTGTTGTTGTGGGTTGTGGTGATTTCAGTTTATGTTTGAGTAAGCTTACTTGAGTTCAGATTTATTTTAATTTTGTGGTGATGTGCCATTGTGTCAACAACGAGGTATTATAAGTTCAGTTGTGTTCGCCACCAATTACTGGGAATTTTAAAACTCAATTTATTAGATTGTTCACTGTTGTTGAACTACTAACTGTAAAGTTTGTGAAAGCGAAAACCTCTCCCAAGGAACAATGATTTCCCTTACGTTTCTGCGAAGGTTTACCTTGTCTTCTGTGAAACCAAGATACCATACCATGCCAGGGGACAATTTACCTTTTGGCTTAAACAACAAATTCAAGACAACTGCCATGGTTGCCGCTTTCTTCGGCAGTGCTGCAGCAGTTCCTTACCTTGTTTTGCGCCATCAACTTACGAAATAAACTATCAGAATGACATTTTAGCCAGGCCTAAATATAAAACCACACACCCAAAGAACTAGCCTAAACATGGACCTGACTCAGCTTATTTATGTCATTAGGGTGTTAAAAAACAGATTTCATTAGGCCTATTTAATACAATTCTCTTTATAATGTCAATCTTGTAGACTTACATCTTAAATACAAAGATTTTTTGAAACTGTACACGTGGTTATTATTTCATTTTCCCCTTTATTAGTCAACCGACTGTAGGCTACATTAGAGTTAAAGATTAGCCTAAACTTTAAGATGAGTTATCACAACATTAAAAAAAGATAACGTATTTCAAGCAATTTAACTTAGCCCCTAGTTAGATCTATAAGCTTACCATCACTTCTTTTGTAGGCCTAATTATTTTCAATAAGTTTTTAATGTCACTCAACTTTAAGCCTAAATGTTCGTCCAAGAACACTTAACTAAACTTAGGCTACTAGCGTAGAACAATCTTATTGGTGACACTAAGTTAAGTTAGTTGCTCAGTTATTCCCAAATTTAAAGGCAAATTTAATATGTTAGACCTAAGGCTACATATTATTTAAAACTGCTTAGGTGTTCTTAATAGGCCTACATGTAAATTGGAGGCATACTATTTTACCAATGTCGTAACTTAAACATGTTGTAAGAGAATGAAATGATCCAAGCTCTAGTCTTATCTTTGGTAACTTATTGCTATCAAATTATTTTTGACCACAGGATCAACTTGTTCTTTGTATTGGAAGGGGAGCCCCTTCAACACATATGGTTTTTCGGCCATGGAAATGAGTTAACTTAAGGTTAAATATTCACCATAGCCTACAGTAAAAAAATATTCTGGAAGAACTCTTGGTAAAAAAGGTGATATAAAATAACACCATATTTACAAATTGGTGTAGATTAAGGTCTAACTCATCCTTAGTAAGGCAAGACAATCGGAGTTAGAAATTATGTTGGTAATGTATTTCATTCTTGGAGCGATGCTAAAAAACTGATTGCTTGTAATCTGAAGATAACTTTGCTACATTTCTCATTGATCCTCTATGTTTACAGTGTTGAGGGACGAGTTTCGGGTGGAGCCAAAAGACACCCGAGTTGCTGCGGGGGAGAAGGCGCTTCTTCAGTGTGGTCCACCCAGAGGAACACCCGAGCCTTCACTCTACTGGAAGAAGGATGGCAACGTCGTGGAGATAGAAAAGTCTGACAGGTATGTAGATAGGTTGACTCAAGAAAGAAATTAGAAATTACAGTATCCTTGTTAGGGATTTGATTTAAACCGGAACAAGTAGACGAGCAGTGTTTTGGGACCAATGTATAAAATAATATATTTAGACTTTTCTACAAGTTTGTTCCCTATTAATCACAAAGATTTACAAAATAAATACCGAAGCTAGGATGGGTGTAAACGATACTTTCTTTTATTTTTTTGCTACGCTAGTTCATAACTGCAATTGAAAATTCAAATTTGTTCCCACGTCAGCAGAACCCAGTTTATTTCTAACAGAAATTGTCATATGGGCATAGTTATTGACACACACATTTCTCAAAACTTAATTTTAAAAGTTTTTCTAATACTTCTATCTTTTTTAAGGATACGAGTGGTGGATGGAGGCAACCTTCTGATATCGGATGTGAGACAAAGTGATGCTGGACGTTATCAGTGTGTTGCGCAGAATCTTGTCGGAACCAAGGAAAGTGTCAATGCCACACTCACTGTACACAGTAAGTTTAAATAAAAATTATTATTCTAGTAACTATGAATATATCAGAACTTTGCTATGTCTAGAATTGAGTATTTCATTGATGTATCAAAACTCCTTCTACACATACATGATGATGATATGGACCAAAAGAGATCCCTAGTTTATTTCAAATAGCCTACCAAGTGACCCTTGATAAGGTTTATTTGTGGGGTGGTCCTTATCTACCACAGAAGTCAAGAGTTTTCTAAAGTTTAGAATGCTCAAGCTCTATCTTAAAAAAGGTCTATTCAATGGTCAAATTTACTGCATAGCATCTTAGTTGAAAAATTGACAGATATTTTTTTAAACAAATATGAAATGGCAAAATAATGTAGATTTTTGCCTAACCACTACAAATCTCCTAGCACAGTGTTATGACGTAAGTGTCAAGTTTCTGAGACAAAAATGAAAGCGCTTTGAAAAATTTAACGAGTATCTGACGAATGTTTCTGTTTCAGCGAAACCGTACATGCTGTCAGAACCACGAGATGTAACCACGTCTGCAGGACAGAACGTGCAGTTTGACTGTCGCGTAGGTGGCGACCCTCAGCCTCGAATTCTGTGGCGACGGGATGACGGGAGGATGCCTGTGGGACGGGCACACATTCTAGAGGACAAGAGTCTGCGGATAGACAGCACAGTGCCAGAGGACGAGGGGATCTACATCTGTGACGCTGAGAATGATGTCGGCACTGTTAGTGCTAGGGCTTCTCTCATCGTCCATTGTGAGTAACCTACTGTTAAAGGGTATGGACCAAAAATGAGAGAGATATTGTTTAGTAGTATTTAATATATTTTAGAATTAAAGAATTAATGTTAACAATTTTAACTACACACATTGCTCAGTTGACGAGTGTGTTGTTTGTAAGCGTCCGCTTTACTGTGGGTAGTTGAAATAATGTTTATTGAAATTTACATTAGCTGGGAGTTCTCGGTGCAATAGTATTTATGGTGATTTGACCAATTGTATGCTTTTGTTGTTTTACATTTAGTAGGCTACTTTCTTGAATAATATAACCTACAAGATTAACAGATCACTAATTTAATTTCATACATATTCAATTAAGTATTTATTTCTCAAAGATAAATTGTTTATGTAACCTTAGATCAGAACATCATAAACTAGTTTTAGTAACTTTTTGAAATTTCCAGCTGCACCAATGTTTACCAAGAGGCCGACCGACCTGGTAGTCGGTCTCCACGGAGTCGCTCGTCTGGAGTGTGCTGCTGAGGGTAACCCCCCACCATCTGTGTTCTGGAGCAAGGAGGGCTCCCAGGTCCTCATGTTCCCTGGGAGCAGCTACGGGACGATGGCGGTGGACCAGGACGGGACACTGACCATCACAGGGGTCCAGCGGGAAGACGCAGGGTTCCTGGTGTGTTCTGCACTCAGCGTGGCTGGTAGTGCTACGGCTAGAGCGTTCCTGCAGGTGAGGCTGAAGTTGAAAATTTAACTAGTAAGTTTAATATTTTGGTCGTACTATAATTGGATTAGCTTGTTTGTTATGGATTTCTGATTGCAAATAGGGAAAACCAAGTTAAAATTTTAGCTTAAAAATTGTTCTTGAAAGTTTAAAAAAAGTTAAACCTTATTTATCCTTATATTTACCTAATATTTACCTTATTTTTAAGCCTTATTTATCTCATGATCCTTCAATTTTTTTTAAATATACTTTGTGCTGTATATATTTTTGTGACAATCAGAAATCAGAACAGGTAGCCATGTTTTTGAATCAGAAATCATGATTGTGCCAAAATCTGCAAGCACCCATAGAAGAGATTGAGATAAGGCCTCTTTTGTCTGTTTGGTGTATGAAACATGAAAACCACAAAATGCAATCCAAGCATTGATTAAAAAATTATACTCCGTTCACAAAATTTAGGCGGTTTTAGGAGAAGAAATCTACCCCCTCCTCATCTTGATCCAACCATTAAAACATAGTTCGTCAAAACGTCAATCAGCTGCAAAATTAAACAGAAAAAAGTGGTGAAGGGGAACTTGCCCTCAAACCGCCTAACGGACTATAGTTAAACTCATTTAAAATATAAAAAAACTAGGCCTATACTAAGGGGGAGAAGTATCTTTAAATATTTGAAAGTCCCTGAAATATAATTTACATTCTGGAAAGACTCACTTTTGTATTTCATCAGGTGACATCAGTGGAGGACGTTCCACCACCTCTAATGGAGATCAGGCCTACCAACCAAACACTGCCTCTGCAAGGGTTGGCCACACTGGTTTGTCAGGCGAGAGGGTCGCCACCACCGCAGATCAAATGGTACAAGAACGGCTCACCGGTAGACACAGCGTCTGGCCGGCTGTCCATCAAACACTCGGGCTCTCTGCAAATTGAAGGTTTGTAGGCGTTCATCTTACCTGCAATAACTTACTACGAGTCCGAGATGTGGTTTTTTCATGGTACAAAGTGGTTATCTTATTACATGATATGGTTATAGGTTATAGGTGAGTTAACAGATGAGTTTTGATGACTGAGAAGTCTATGAATTGTACGTAAATTTTTTATGATACCGAACAATTTTAGATTTTGAATTTGGAACACCTGGATTTGTGCTTCAGTTTTATTTTTGTTAGACATTGGACGCCATAAAATCACCTTTGTTAAGCACGGGTCACACTGGGCTGCTTGCCAGCCTCTAGTGATCAGCATCCATGGGACCTCTCGAGTACTTAATCGATTATGTGACCCGATTATGTTGATAAATAATTATTAACCAATTACTTGTTCAAATACAGTACATATAAATAGAGTGCATATACTGTAGGAAAGGGCATTTCATATTCTCATAAAGAACATAGGAATCAGAACCCCAGAAAATAATACAAACAAAAGGATGTGGCTGATGGAATGTTTAGACATGTGTTATGTTGATGTGACTGTAAGTGACACGGATGATTATAAACAAAAGCCAATAGGTTGTGACTTGTGAGACAGCTGTTTATAAAAGAGGTCCAGCGGGGAATATTTATGTGGGAATGTTGACAGCACTGTGTAAACACACTTGAATGTGAAGAGCTCTGTAGGCCTTGTGTGGCCAACTCTTCAACTTCCTTCTCGTCTTGTCTTGCCCTAAACAAAAGAATATCTCTTCACCTCGTTTTTGAAGATTCCAGCCTATAATTTAAATGTAATTTATGCCTGTACTACAGGTTGAATTTTTTCAAAATTCACGTGGTAGCCTAAATTATACAAATAAATTATGCAAAGGACTTAAAAGGTGTTATAGAGTGCAATTTAAGATTTGGTTTCAAATTATTAACAAATTATTAGGCCTATTCAAATTATTTTTGGATAAAGTATACAATCAGCAAACTAACTTAAAAATCCTCTAGCTTTCAAATGCCATTAGCTGTAGCCTATTTACATAGCAACTTAACTTTAAATAATCTTAACCTGTAACTAAGTTTTTTTATATAGCTTTGTGGTCTATATACATAACACAAACCCTATTTCAAATAGAACTACAAAAAGAAAATTTTTGAACTTTAAAAATTATAAAAGTTGTTGATTTTGTTATTATTTTCAGATTTATTATTTACATTCCACAAACAATTAATTAAACAAGACAGGGTTTTGACATTGAAACTTCCTTAAGCCATTATTTGGATCCGTAGATGTCCCATTTAATCAAGAGGTATTTCCTAGTCATCAGCGATTTAGTTTGTAGATTAACACTAATACCGAAACCCTACCCAGGCTGACGCTAACCGAAACCTCCGGTCTGTGAGATCCCATTTAAAAATAATGGACCCCGCTTAGAAACACACAAACCGAAACCCTGGGCCAGTGAGACCCCGCTTTAAAATACTCTAACGCTGGGCTCCTGAGACGGGCCCAGTTTCGGTATAAGTGTTAACAATCAGTGACATAAAAAATCTTCGACCTTAAAATCAAAATTAAATTGTATTCATTAATCCAGCACGGGAGGTACCTTGGGTTTTTTATGGTTTAGTTGCACATCGTTTAGTACTCAGCTGTGTGCATACTTTTCTGTACCTAGCCTTAGTGGGAATCCCCATATACTTAGTGTGTTTTCTTTTTTAGAAATGAATAACATCGGTTTGACCCGAAAAATCATTATCCAAACTGGCCTTGGTCTCAAGGAGTCCGGATAAGAGGGAGTCTAATGTAAACAAATTTGTATGCACCACTCTAAAATGTAAGTAATAATATGTCTCCAATAACATTGCAGATCTACAACCGTCAGACGCTGGACTGTACACATGTACAGCTACCTCTGCTAGTGGTGAGACGTCATGGACAGCTGCTCTGACTGTAGGAGGCCCCCATGTGCACCGCTCGTCCTCCCCTGCAGCTCTGCCTCAGCCCCCCGCCAGGCCCAGTGTCACCAACTCTACCCAGAGCAGTCTCACTGTCACCTGGCTGCCTATCAGTGATGCCAACTTGCTGGGTTATACTCTGGAGTACTACAGCCCTGACTTGCAGACAGGCTGGGTGGTTGCGGCTCACAGACTGAATACCAACACTGTCGAGGTAGGCTGTTTAGAGTCAAGAAGGAAAATCCTATGGTAGGTATAATCTACCACAAAGAAATTGTTTTCATAGTTTTTACAGAGAAGTAAGGAACAGAGGAACTCCAAACACTTAAGTGTACACTAAGGCAAAGTCCGACAACACTCCCCTTGCCCTCATGTACTACAACACTCACGGTGGAGGAAGACCCTGTGCCCTGTATGATAGGAATTTAAGCACAGTGCTCGCCGTTTGGGCTCTTCCTTGCTTATCACAAGTATATCTCCAACACAACATACCAGAGGTGAAAGTGCACGGATGTCCCATAAGTTTTTCCTCTGTACCTTACTTCTCTGTGGTTTTTAGTACGTGGGTCTCAATAAAATCCATCTTAGAACCACTGTCCTACGGTAGTATTATTATGAAATTTAGTTTCTAACTATAAAATCAAGAATGGCTGGAGTTAAACAATTTTTTTAAAAAGTTTGTGTTCTTACTTCTCAAAAAACCTTCACCTGGGTTGAAATGCTGTCAATGACAATGAAATATTATAATGTTTAAGTATTGTGTTTCTTGTGGTAGCATGAACTATTTTTCCATTCCTACAAATATCCTTAAAAAGACTTCATCATACATTAGAGAAGAAGGTATGACACAACTAACTTTGGCCTTCATATGAATAGAGTTCCAGGTAGATCGTTGCACACAAGGTTTAGGACACAATAAACTTGATATTTCGCCGCTTCAAGGGGTTTCTTTAGAAGATGATGAAGTTAAAAGAAAGATGTCTTTACTACTAGCAGAGTTAGTACAGTTGTACAGTTTTCAAGTTCTTTAAGTATCCATTACTTCTTCTTTAATGTGTATTCCTACGCTCAGTATTATTTCCTCCAAAAAACTTACCATAAAATTAAGCAATTTTTTATTCTGAGTACTCTTCTAAAAAATTATGAAAAGGTATGACAATTTTAAACTTTACTTAACTATCCCTTATGAATTGCAGGTGACTGATCTCAAGCCGGACACAGCGTACGTGTTTGTAGTAAGATCAGAGACTGCTGCTGGTCTGTCAGTACCTTCGGATGTGTCACCTGTGGCTCGTACACTGGCCGCGGACTCCGAGGCCGTCCCTCACCATCAGCTGGAGGAGGCTAGGGTGAGACTGGCTGCTAAGGTGGTGACTCTCACCCATGTCAGGGCAACTGCTAGCACTGCCATCACACTCTCCTGGGAGGTAGGCAACTTACTGTAGATTTACTTGTACAAATCCTTTGCAAATAGTTCACTAGATGAAACACTTCCATGAAAAGACCCCTACATGGATTTGTGCCTGAAACATCCTTGGCACTTCGACCTGCGAACATGAAGTGCATTGAGAACCAATGTAAAGAAAGAACACACACACAGCAGTGTTGGCATAGGGTGTGGAATCTGAATGAATCCCAGGGTTTCAGTGGGCATATGGTTTGGAGGTTCTTCTCTGTGGTAACTTTTGCGAACATCTAGTTGTACCGTACCCTATTGTAGTTTCAGACCTTGTCGGTCCATTTTCAAGTGTCTAAAGTACGTTGTGGTCTATCTCTCACCTCACAGTCATAAAAGTATGCAATTGTGTGGTTGTATTGTGCAATTGTTTTATTTGGTCTGTGGTTCTTCAGTCTTTAAAATGTGATCAGGCAAATGTAAATTTGCTTAGTCTGCAGGTTTGCTGCTGTGAAGCTTTTATTCATCCGCCAATCAAATCAAATCAAATCATGTTTATTAGCACATAAACGTACAGAGGTTTTAGATAAATGCACAGGTGCTTCGTCATTCTTCTTAGGCCGGGGCCACACGGGGCGGATCGTCCGCGCGGCTTATGATCGCGCGATCATAAGCCGCGCAAAGGTGTCCCGGCCACACGGGGCGGATGAACCGCTTCCGGTTGAGGTTTCTCAGCCTACGTACTGTAAAAATTATAACATGGTTTAGTTCACTCGTTCTTGTTGTAGTCATGGACGAAACACTTATGTTAGTTTGTGAATTAGAAGCGTGTGGTGAGCTAGAGACTAAGGTTAACCGAAATCATTGGGTTCATCCTTTCACAACCGATAAACCATTTGTGTCCCAAACCTTTTACGAGCACATGCGAAACCATAGTTCGGAGCTTTATTTCTATTGCATGTAAATAGCATCGTTTGATGAGCTACTTCAATTGCTTTGACCGCATATAACTAAAAGGAAGATACTCTAATGAGAAATGTACAACATGAAATACAACATGAGAAATCCCACAGACATGGTTTGTATTAACAAGTTCTATGTATTTGTCTGTATCGAACATTTTACACCTATAAACCAAAACGAACAAGCACGAATGCTGGTTCGCGAACTCGTTCGAATAAACGACACGTAGGTTTACACGTTTGTACCAAATTTCATCAAAATCGGATCATTTTGCTTGAGTTATCGTGCTAACGGACACATATATATATATATGAATTTGAACGGATGGTGTTTTTGCCCTCTAGGGACCCAAAATGAAAAATAAAATCGGTCCAGGGTCCAGGTCTTACCATGAGTACTACGGTAATAGCTTATTCCCTATATGGGAAATTCGCTAAAAACAACTACAAATGCTTGAAAATGAGCTCCAACCGCGCGGACAATCCGTATCGTGTGGCCACTCTCATAAGACTACGTGTGTCATCCCCTCCAACGCGGGTTATGATCGCGCGGACGATCCGCGACATGGCGCGGACAATCCGCCCAGGCGGCTTAGGATCGCCCCGTGTGGCCACTCTCATTTGATTCAATGTGTTGTCGTACCACGCGGATCATCCGCACGGACCGTCCGCGCGGATGATCCGCGTCGTGTGGCCCCGGCCTTATAGTCTAATATTATATAATGTCATGTTTTACAATGTATTTATTAATAATAAATAAAATAGTTTTTTAACATTTGCATTTGAGGAACTCTTTAAATAGACTGGTCAAAAGGTTTAATAAAAAAGATAACGTCAAGCTTAAAACTAAATAACAAGATTTATAGAATTTAATTATAAATAAAACATAAAAAATGTATAAAACATGTAATTTTAGTCAATAACGAGGTCTTCATTAAAATTTCACAACAAAAACGATATATATAAAATATGTAACATTTAAAAATCAACAAGATTAACATGGAGAAGGAACTTTTTACCCTATAAAATATTATGGAAGTAACAGGACCTGCTTATAACATTTGAGAGTCATTTAGAAAATCGTCAACTTTATAATAGGCCTTTCTGATCAAAATACTCTTAATGTTATCAGCAAATTGTGCTGGACTCATTGCTGTGTTTTTTAAGTGATTTGGAAGTTTATTGAACAATTTAATTCCCATGTAATGAATACTTCTTTCTAAAGATGTCGTAGAATGATGAGGGTATATAAGCAAATTCTGGTTTCTAGTATTGTAATTGTGGCTATTTTTTTCTATAGAGTACCAATTTAAATTATTTTTTACATGACACAGAACCTCAAAAATGTAGATACATGGTACTGTAAGTATTTTTAAACTTTTAAATACTTCTTTACATGAGCTTCCAGGCTGTTTGAGGGTCATGGCTCTTAGGCATTTCTTTTGTACTTTCAATACATTTTTTATTAAATTTGTTGCGCCCCATAATGTTATTCCATATTTCACTAGCGGGTAAAAATAGCCATAGTACAAAATAAGTTTTGTTTCCATGCTGATACAGTGTGTAAGGCAACTCATATTAAAACAAATGCTATTTAATCTCTTACATAATGGTACAATATGTTCATGCCACTTCAGATTTTCATCACATATTACCCCTAATAATTTCACAGACTTCTGATTCTTCAAATCATCATTGCCAACTGTAACCTTTATTTCACCCTCTCTATATTGCATACTTCTGAAGTGAATTATATTTGTCTTGTCTGCATTCAGCAACAGTCCATTTATTTTAAACCAATTTTCTAATTCTTTTATTATTGTCTCTGCTGTAAATTTAATTTTTTCTGTGCTATTATCTCTAATTAATGCTGTAGTATCATCTGCAAACATTACTATATCTGTCTTTATATTCATTGGAAGATCATTAACATATATTACAAACAAAGCTGGGCCTAAAATTGATCCTTGAGGGACTCCTGAATTTACAGTACAATATTTTGATTCATACGTCATGTTATCTATACTTAATGATGTTTTTTGCATTCTTTTAGTTAAATATGATCTAAACCATTTCAGACTGTACCCTCTGATTCCATGTACCTCTAGCTTTTTTAACAGAACATCATGGTCTACACAATCAAAAGCCTTTGACAGGTCACAACAAATTGCTGCAGTGGTCTGTGACCTGTCCCATGCCCTGTAAATATTGTCAGTTAGAGAGATGAGTGCTGAGTTGGTGGAATGAGATTTTCTAAAACCATGTTGACTTTTGGTTATTAATTTATTTTTCTCTTGAATTTGCAGTACATGAATTCTAATGAATTTGCAGATTCAAGGAGGTGGAGAGTATGTGGAAGGAGTGTACATCAGATACAGAGACATCTCCGGTGGCTCTCAACAATTCAACATGGCCACCGTGCTCAACACAGACATCACCACCTACACTCTGGCTAATCTCCGCAAGTACACCAAGTATCAGGTGTTCCTGGTACCGTTCTTCAAAACTGTCGACGGCCAGCCTTCCAACTCAATGGAGGTGCAGACGCTTGAAGATGGTGAGTTTTTTTGTAAACTTATAGACATTAGCTAATTAGGGTTTTTTACAGGGTGCGGCAAAAAAACCGACTTATTACTATAGCCTATACAATGCCATTTTTTGTAGTCATAGAGCAGTGGTGGCCTGAGCTACGTGCAGTTGTTATGGAGTTGTTTTAAAAAAGTATTGAATTCATTCATTGCAACTCAGCGGCATCGGCAGTTTTATGCATTCTTTCAATTAAGGCGACATAGAGAAGTTCCGTTGTGTATCAAAATAATGCAGTGGGTTACTAACTTTAGAACAACGGCTTCTGCGTTGAAAAGGAAGCTGAAAGGCCATCCAAAGTCAGATCGGAAGCCAGACAACTAACATTCGATATAGTTCGTGATGCTATGGAAAACAGTCCTAGCAGGCCCGCCCGAAAACAAGCGGCTGCCCGAACTGCTCAGTTACATGAATTTCAAGGTTAATTTTCATCCATACAGATTAATTAGAATAATAATCTGTTTAATTGTGTTATCCATACAGATAATCATGACGGAACCTAATAGATTAAAAGCAGGGAACTGCTACTGAGTTGCAATGACTGATTCATTACTTTTTAAAAACAACTAGATAACAACCGCACGTAGCTCATACAACCACTGCTCTATGACTACAAAAAATGGCATTGTATAGGCTATCCAACGAGCCTACTCCCACTACCCTCAGACGGCCTGTCACTGAACAGTGCATCAGATACAGCGTTTGCCGAAGAAAATAGGTCGGTTTTTTTGCCCTACCCTGTATTTTTCAAATGTCCTTTGGTGGTATTTTTACTTGATTTACAGTGGAAAGTACTGAAACGCATTTTGGATAATGGTCCAAAACTATACTTGTTGTGGATGTGCTGGTAAGCAAACCAGTTCTCCTCAGTTTTAGGATTACTGTTAGGATAGTAGGCCACGTGAATAGGAAAGGGTACCCTGGCACAAAAAAGGCCAAAAACTTTACAGGTTTCCCAAAAATTATAATGTTTGTTTATTGTGATATTTTGGTGTTTCCTGTGAAAGAATGGACCTTTACTTATTCAGCCTGCTATCATACAGGGTGTCTACTGGTCACGGAAGTCACCGAAAGTCACGTACTTTCCAACTAAGGTCACCAAACATTAATGTATCAATTATTTAAAATGGGGACACCACTAGGTGCATATTTTATCCCAAATATGAGTATATCTGGATGGGCAATATAGACGTACTAGCTGGAAGGTTTCAGCGATCCCTGAACCATATTCTGTCTCATTATATTATTGTTGTTAAATATTAGTTACTGAAATATCATTATGTTGACACAATGTATGTATAACACAAACACACAAGTATCGCCGTTTTGAATTAAATGTCAGGTTTTAAAGTTTTATATCTAAGTACTGGTAGGCTATATGTTATAATTGTTTGTAAAATAAACTTCCGTTATTTATTTACACACCTAGAGATGATACATTACCACGGGTAAAATATTAGCTTCTTTAAATAGGTATGTTTAGTGTATTCCAGGCTTGAATTGACATCATTTTCTGTTCCCCAGCTCCATCCGCAGCCCCTGAGAACATAGAGATGGCTTGGCTCAACGCAACCGCAGCATTCATTCATAAGTATGTTAGTGTATTCCAACCTTGAATTGACATCATTTTCTGTTCCCCAGCTCCATCCGCAGCCCCTGAGAACATAGAGATGGCTTGGCTCAACGCAACCGCAGCATTCATTCATAAGTATGTTAGTGTATTCCAACCTTGAATTGACATCATTTTCTGTTCCCCAGCTCCATCCGCAGCCCCTGAGAACATAGAGATGGCTTGGCTCAACGCAACCGCAGCATTCATTCATAAGTATGTTAGTGTATTCCAACCTTGAATTGACATCATTTTCTGTTCCCCAGCTCCATCCGCAGCCCCTGAGAACATAGAGATGGCTTGGCTCAACGCAACCGCAGCATTCATTCATAAGTATGTTAGTGTATTCCAACCTTGAATTGACATCATTTTCTGTTCCCCAGCTCCATCCGCAGCCCCTGAGAACATAGAGATGGCTTGGCTCAACGCAACCGCAGCATTCATTCACTGGTCTCCTCCTCCCCCTCAACATTCCAACGGAATCTTGCTGGGTTACTTGGTAAGTTTTATCTGACGTTGGAGTGTTGTAATACTAATACAATATTGAAACTATAAGGTTTTGGCTTGGTAGACAAACGGTACTTATTTTGACCTAAAACCGTTTTTTAAACAAGCTTTTTCAGTTCAATTATTGGAATTTAAAAGATTCACTTTACCACATCGTACAGCACTAGTGTGGTAGAGTGACGGACCAATGGGGCAAATTTTCAGCTGGTAACAACCAATGGACCAATTCAATTGTTGATCTAACAATTTCCGCTGGAAACTCACTCATCCTTTCTTGAAGGTGAACTTAATGATTTGCTAACCGTTGCAGGAAGGTTTACTGAAAGATTTTGAAAAGACCGTTTTACAAACTAATAAAAAACAGTTGTAGGTAATGTATTGTAAACAACTATTTTAATTCACCTTTACAACACTCATAGAAGTTTCTAAAGCACTCGCCAAATCTCATCCCATAAATTTCTACTTGTGTCGTAAAGATTTTCTTAACTGTTTTGTGTGTAATTTCTAGATTCATTTGAGAGACAATGAAAACAGGGAGCTGTCTACGTTGAGAGTGAATGCTTCCCAGACCTCGTCTCTTCTACGCAATCTGACCCAAACCCGGACGTACTCGGCTACGGTCAAGGCTTTTACCACCGTCGGAGCTGGTAATTGATTTATACCTAATCGTACAAAATCATTCAGACAAGTCACATAGGAAACTATGCAACACAGCACCATAATTTCCTCTTATTTACTGAAGTAGACAATTAATCTAAATAGACCTGCTGTGTCGCTAATTCCCCCCCCCCCCCCCCCCAAAGAATATAGTTTTATGAGCTAGTCACAGATTGCGCTACTTACTGGCGGTACTGAAACGACTGTTCTCATGAGAAAGATTTGAGACCAGTGATCACGTGTCTAAATACAATGATCTCCTAAATTTAAGTCAAATATCACAGTAAACGTTCCGTTTTTGGGGACGTCGGTTTAACCAGAAAACCCACTATCCGGACTGGCCTCTGTCCCGAGGAGTCCGGATAAGAGGGAGTCTAGTCTACTGTATTGTTTGATATAGATATTGGTTACTTTCTTCGCAATCCAAATTTATTGTTGCACTACTGCCGTTTCGAGATGACTCAATCGTCAAGTGTGTAAACTAAACTAAAAATAATTGTTTTTACATTCATCACAAAATGTCTTCATTTTTATTGCGCCAACAGTTAAATAAATATTACATGTAACGAGACCATGTACTCTGATAACCTGTTAGTAATCGTAACATAATCCTTATAACAGGTCCAGGGGCAACCGCAAGTCTACGTCATACTCCAGCACTTCACTTCACACCAGTTCCAGCACCTAATTTGTGGTTGATTCTATTGGTGGCCGCCACAGCTGTCGTATTGGTAACTGCATTTGCCGCTACATTCTATCTGCGTAAGAGACAGGCTATGGCAAAACATATACCAGGTAGGCCTACAAATATATCCATTTGGAACATTCATGATGATAAGTTGCTACCTATTAAAATTTGTGTGCACTCTCAATAATATAAATATGTGGAACATGTGAATCATTCCTGTCGTAGACCAAGGTTGCCACTTGTTCTAATTCTTTTGAGACAGTCTTGACCCCTTTTGCATGTTTATGTTCTGTGTTAATCCTGAGGGGAGGGGCCTGTCCCATTTTTTCAACAGTCACTAGGTTTTCCAAAGGTCCAATTTTTCCAAACCTTGACTAGAACAAACTCTCATATCCTTTAAGTGTTGGGTGTAGTAATTTGCCATGTCAGGAAATGGAAAAAAATCGGAAAAGGAGCCAAAATAGAGTCACATAATCAATAAACTAATTTGTACTTGTTTGGAACCTTTCACATTTTTCGTAAATATTTCCATGGCTAAACACAATAACAATAACTCATCTGTAATGTTACTTTTTCTGGTTCTTTTCCAATTAAAGTCATGTTTGCTACAGTTGTAATGTTTTCTGCTTGTTTCCCAGCACCAGTAGTGAACGGCACAGAACTGGGAGGTGTGAAGGAGGCGTTGTGGATCGAAGTCCCTCACGATATGCACCGTAAACAGCTGACCCTGGAGAGTAGTGACTACGCAGAGGTCAACACGCAGAATCTGTCTAGCTTCTACAACCATCACAACCGCAAGGAGACTCTCACGCCGTACGCCACAACCATACTGGTGCCCAACCGTCAGGATACTTGCAGTGTGAGTATTACAACCAATAAGGATACCGGTACTGACATAGATACATACTCCCTAAGTAGATTTCTCATCCTTGTGGAACAGCTGAAGCCAATTTTATTGTTAGTTCTGTAAGGTCCACTGTAGAGGTTGTGTTTTGTTTACAATTTTTTCTTGTTGTTTTAGTAATTTAAAACATTGTTTAACTAAATAATACAATCTACTCATTAACAACTACTCGTTTCCTAGTTATATAACCAAACAGTAAAGCTCAAATCATGAAATTACCCTTAAAATAATAGAAACAAAATGTTTTTGATACTAGCGCCCAGTGTACATGAACTAGGCACAAAAAATTATCTTCAAAATTTACAATGGTATGAGAAGTCTACTTGTTTTGGTTAGTCTATACTGATCAAACACTCTTCTCTAGGTTTAGGATGGAATTGAGCAAACATGCTAATTATGGAGTCATACATTGATTTTGTTATATTCAGACCAAGCCACACTTTAGTAAGCTTAAGGATGGATTGCATGCATACGAGATCTTAACCTGCGGGTTTAGAATGACCTCAACGCTGAATTTGTCAGTACAATGTCTTAGCCAACTCAGCTACCATACCAAAGTTGGTTGACCGGGAGGACAGAAACTATAAGAACATGTTGACACTAGCGCTTGCAGGTTAGATTCGACGAACTAAGCAATTCGCGAAGCCCCAAGCTTAACTCGAGCTTAGAGCTTAAAGTGTTAAACTGTATGCAAATATCATCACAGAATCTTATTCAGTTAATTTGAAAATCTACCAAACAACAGCTAATTTTTATGATTTTTCAGGAGACTGGTCCTCTTGTAGTGCCCATTGCTGTTAGTTCATCGTCCAGCACAAAAACGCCCAACTCTGGCGATTCGTGGACCAAACATAAAGATCTTGGTGGTGAGTAACTTTTATTCATTATTTCAAAGGAAATCCAATTAGCTAGTAAGGGTTTTTGAAACGGAATAGAGTTCAGCTAGCCTGTCTGAGAAAATTAAGAGTCTAGTTGCTAATAGATACACAATCAAAGAACTCAAATACAACAGAGATATGGTCCTGAAGTAGTAATTCGTCAAAGAATAAGTTGAAGAGAAAAAAAAATATTTTGATTTTATAATTTTTTTACTTCACAACAACCGTACCCTCTGAAATAGTCATACGTCAGAACAAAATACCAGTGTTATGATTTGTGTTTTTTATTGTGTTTGTATTAGGGTATTAGCCCCTGACTAATTTTCTCAGGTAAGGTAGCTGAACTGGATTCCTCTTTAAAAAATCATTTTATTCACTTAAGTTTTTTTTTTTACAGCTTAGTTGGATTCAAATCCTATTTACTAACCAACTAAAAGTGCTTCATGCAAGTCTTATAAAGAAAATATTTCAGTTTCACTAAAAGTAAATTGTTCTTTGTTATTGCCAGATGAGACGGGAC
Source organism: Macrosteles quadrilineatus (assembly GCF_028750875.1). NCBI lineage: Eukaryota > Metazoa > Arthropoda > Insecta > Hemiptera > Cicadellidae > Macrosteles > Macrosteles quadrilineatus. Next base: position 71,416,170 of record NW_026542602.1, read on the forward strand.
TTTACTCGTACTACCCGGTAGAGAAGGGCAACTGTCAACAACCCAACTGGAGTGAAATACTTCCACCTCCACCGCAACACCCCCCTCCCCCTCGGCCGTCCATCCAGGTACGCTGCAAACACTTACTAAATAAGACTTCACAGAATTTTAATCAAATAAAACGTACATTCCATAAATTATTACTGTGTTTGTATTGCTTACATAATTGAATAGCTCCACCAAAAAACGTGGCAAAGTAACAAAAGTGAACATTTATTTACAGAAAATAATCATTCTGGCCGTGCCAATGTGAATAAAGCCAGTTTTGCACATTCAATAGCTGGTAAGAGCTACCAACCAATGTTATAAAAAAAATTGTCAGCATTATTGTTCTTTAAATATTTTAATTTCACAAAATATGTCATTTGCAGTGTTGTTTGTCAGAGATATTCAATTATTTCATGGATAAAGCAGGAAATAGTACCAAATGTACCTACACACATTTTTGAAACAAAACTTCTTTTAATTATAATTTGCTCACAGTAATTTCTTGCTAAGTGTAGGGGTTTTTCTTTATGTCATCTTGATCACATAATTATGTTTTTAGGGTTGTGGCAGCCCCCAAATGTGCAAGAGGAGTCTAGGTGGAGGAAACTCAACCCCCTCTACCGCTATTTACCCCCACCATCGGCCCCCACCATCGGCCACCACCAATGGCCCCCACCATCGGGCCCCACCACATGATCATCCCCCTCCAGTAAGTATATATGCCTAAACTGCTGTCAAGACACAAGTAAAAATGAATGGGCATATTATTGTTTCAAAATACCAGCTTTGCATTTTTCAGAAGGCTTGAATTCTTTTCATCTTTGCTGCCTATAAAACTGCTTTGGATTGGTTGCTGTTTTAAATATTGTACCATCTTAGTGTCAGGGCATTCCTTAACTCATATCAAGCCTTGTCATATTGAAAATCTTTCTAATTGTGTGGTAATAATGTGATAAGCATAAGGAGACATTTTGTCAATTTCATCATCTAAAATTGTGTAATCGTATCGTTTAGACATTGGTTGCAAGAGAAGTCCGTGGTACTGTAGACTCCCTCTTATCCGGACACCTGTTAACCGGACATCGGTTTAACCGGACTACACTCGGTAGAAGTGACATCTCTTTATCCAGATATTTTTTATCAGCACATCGGTTTAACTAGACTAAATTGGCAGGAAGTGGGCGGTACTGAAACTACTGTTCTTGTGGGAAAGATTTGAGACCAGTGATTACGTGTCTAAATACAATACTCTCCTAAATTTAAGTCAAATACTGAGTAGAGTATGCATTTAAACGGTCCGTTTTAACAAGATTTTCGGGACGCCGGTTTAACCGGAAAACCCGTTATCCGGACTGGCCTCGGTCCCGAGTAGTCCGGATAAGAGGGAGTCTACTGTAATTAAATTAATGGGAGGAAGTATGTTTCAGTTTGGTAATATGGTTTATTTCAAAATCCCCGGTACTTCCTTCAATCCATATAAACTGCTGAACAAAGTTGATCAACTTTCAGAAACATTATCGATTGTTTAATGTGAGTTTATAAATGTGAAATGAACTAGACAGTTTGAAGTAACAAGTATTTTGTGTAGGTGCCGAGTTTCCAATCAGGCTATCACACTGGCAGTAGTGGTGGGAGTTCTTGCAAATACCATCAACAAACCAACCACAACCAACATCACTGCACTGTCATCCATCGACACCCCAACCAACTGCCCAGGTGAGTTCAGGGAAATGGGTGCATAATAGGTTATTTCTTCACTAGGGCGTAAAGTGATTCTTTTTAACTCGAGATCAAGTTTAACGACCGAGGCGGAGCTCTCGGAAATGATCCTCGAAAATGAGTGATGGTTGCCCGTGTGATGAACTATACTTTTTGTCATATTGCACCACTTTTTAAGCAAACTTTACAAAACCAAAGTACTTGTTATGTGAAGATAAGCCCCCAAAACTACTTCCATCTTGTTTTCAATCTTGCAATTCATTATGAACAAACAGCTGTTTAGTGGATAGTAAGGTATTGATTATTAAATATTTGTTGTCTATTTCAATAATAATCGTGTTTGTGTCATACTGTTGATAGAAAGCCTACTATTGATTTATTTTTAAAATCCCTAGGGAGAAAAACAGCTACTTTAGACCAGCAATGCATGTATTATAAGCAGCTGTTTTTTTTATACAGCATGATGAACAGAGAAAATTCATCACTAGGGCATAAAGTGACTCTTTTTGATCTAAGGGCAAGTTTTTAGGAAAATGAGTGAGGGTTAAAAAGTCACTTTAGGCCCGTGTCGAGAACTATTACAGAACTATTTTGTTATATTGCATCATTAATTAACAAAAACAAAGCTAGAAAACAAAATCATATGTATGTAAAGATAACCTCCAGCTTTTTTTCAATACTGCTATTGCAAATAAGCAGCTGTTTAGTAAGTGATTCAGTTATTTTGTCTATTGGGATTGTGTTATTATACCATCCATATGTCGAGCAATCGACAACAATAGGGTAAAACCTTACCTAATAAATCAATCGATAAATAATGTTTATCGATACGATTGCAACAATTAAAATTTACAACAGCTTATTTTTACTCCCTAAAGACTAAAAATGCTGATTTAGACCCGCAACGCATGCATTAAAAACGGCTTTTTTTCCTGCAGTATGACGAAAAATAGGTTATTAAGTTCATCAAACCAAAACATATTGTGAGTCCACTAGTAAGTCAAATTTTTTCCATATTAGGACTCTGAGGAGTTGTGTTATTATTTAATAGTGTAAGGCATATAGCTTATGAGTGGTTATAGTGCTTATGGTTTTTTTTTATTCAACTGGTCAGCAGTGTACGGCGATTGTAACATAGAATATTCTTCAGTTTCAGACAGGACCAGAACAGCTGTGACGGAAGCTGTCATAACAAGCAGAGAGGTTTCCAGTCCTCCATGGACAGACATATTCCTAATGGTAACTATGATTACTTTTATTTAGAAACTTTATGGTCTTTCTTCATTTTAAACACAAAACAAATCTTTGAATTTTACTGTATGCCAACTGTATTTTTGACTAATATTTGAAACCTGAACCTTCATACTTAATCAAGAAAATAGTAGTTTACGCAACGATTGCGTAAAGACTATTAACGCGAGTTGCGTACACTACTTTACCTACGACCGTTTTTTAATTACTATCAATCTGGATTTAATTACTAACAATCACTAATGATAACTTTTTAGAGAGGTTATGTTTTGGTGTATTGTCATTGCCACTGAAAGTGATGCAACGACTTGTTGTATAATCAGCTGATTTCCTGTAATTACGTGTTTGTTAAACTTCGTTAAATATTACATTGCTAGCAGCATTCTTACCATAAATAATATTGTATCAGGTACAATTCGGCAAATATTTAATTTATTTTTGGACTTCCACCAACTTAATTAAGAATACGCGAGTATCAACATGAACAAGTCGGATCAACAATTAAATTGGTCAACTGATCAGCTGATCAGCTGATTAGTTGACGTTCGAAGCATTACAATTTTAATTCTTTTCTCTCAATACTTGAACCTCATTGGTCCGTTACCTGTGTGGATATGAGAAAACTATGCGGATATGAAATGAAACTATGCGGATATGAAAGTAAACAGCTGTAAAGTGAAACTTTTCAATTCTAAGAACTTGACTGAAATGGCTACTTTAAAAAACGGTCGTAGGTAAAAGAAATTTATATTTCTGTTTTTCAGCTAGTATTTCTAAAATCTCGAGATATTTTTGAAGCTAGAAGCTCATAATTTTTTGTTGTAGTGTTTCCTGAATCCTGACCAATTATTTTGTCAAATAAAAAGATTATATTACCTGTTGTCGCTGTACGGTCCAAGTTTCGTCTTCAATTATGCACATTTCGGCTAAAATTCTTGGCATGTGATTGTACAACACCATGTTAAGACTTACTTTAAATAAATTCTCAATAACACTAAACCTCATAGAATTATGCAACAATGCATATCAGCTGATCGTCAGTGAAGAAAACAGGGATAGCTGCATATAAGCTTGTTTTGTCGTAAAATACACCCTGTACCTATAATGGATCTATGTACAATGATTGGTTTCCCTTGTGCAGGCGACTGCCACGACTACAGCGACTATGGAGAAGTGGTGGGGGAAGGCGGCAGGTCTAACAGCAGTAACAGCTGTTGTTCGTGTAGTGAAATATCCTGTCAATATGCACAAACCTGCTCAGAGTGTATCTCTTCTCACTAGTCCGCAGTAAGTATAATATACAGTCTTTTACACAATTACAGCTGTCCCTTTCTAACAGCTAATTGTCTGAATTGTTAAAAACGTAATTTGTAAAAACGTAATTTGTAATTAAATAAGGTTCCTGAAGAGTTCTAGTCACAGACAACCAAACTAGTAAAAAATTGACAACAGCACCATGTTCTTGGTCCCCCAGACTAAAATTGTTGCCAGTCCCAATACTCCTTAAACTCTCCACTTATGCACCTTTGCACATTTTTACGTTTATACTATTTTTCTATTTTTCAATTCGTTTCTCATATATCCTATTCATATCGTTATCAAATACTACGGTTACCAATCCTCACATAAGGATCGAAACCGACTAGATTAATAGAAGAAGTAAATAACCCGTTGCTGGTGTTAGATTTGAACTAAGATAGCTAGTACTGGAGCTCGTTGGAAAACTCTATGGACAACCCACATCTTCCATAGTAAATATTTGTATTTTTTTAATAACTTCTTTTGTATGATTTTTGTTTCAGAATGTGATGTACCAACCGAATCCCCACATGAGACTGGCGCAATGATTTATCCATCGGAAGAAGTTTTCAACTGACGTGAAATAATGTGCCATTTAGTTACCAAATAAGCAAACTATGTTAATACAGACTGTCACCAACTACGGTGGTAAATAAACCTGGAGACCTTCATAGCGGTAATGACCTATGAAGTAGCAGACTTTGTACTATAACTTAAAATTAAATAAATTCTTAAATAATGACCTGGATGAACCTCAAGCATCTTTCATAGAGATGGGAATTATCGTTGTTTTCCAGCAACGGTTGTAACGATAACGCAGCTGCCCAATAACGTGTTGAGGCAATCTGTTATTTTAATAACGATTGCCAACTTGTTGCCGCTAAAAACCATTGTCCGCCGGTCGGTGTTGCGGCGTTCAGTTATCATTGGCGGTTCATCAGTTCAGTTTTCAATTGTAGTCGGTAGTCGGGCGTTGTCCAGACAGGATGTGTTATTCTAATTCTAGTTTGTTTCCGAAGTTATCGTTGCTCTGGTAGTGTTGCGGCAACGGCACTAACGGCAGCGCATGTTTTCGTTTTCGTTGTCCGTGCGGCTGTCCTGCAATATGGTGTAGATAGATACGTTATTAGAATAACAGGGAGTTCTCCGCAACGTGTTGCCGCGGCCGCAACACTGTTATTCATCCTGTTATGTTAAATAACGCCCATCTCTAATCTTTCACACAAATCTTATTTTTGTGGTGAATGTAGCTACTTCAAATATAGCCATACCTGAATCTAGAATTGAACAAAACATACTGTTGTCTTAGCGTTGCCTCCATATATTTTAACTCATTAATTTATTAGAAATCAGTTACTAATTTTTATCATCATTAAAGGCACAGTTTGGAATACAAGAACCACTAGTTAAACCAAAAGAAACTATCCTTGAAAAGAGATTACCTGTTTTACTGTTTAGGTTATTAGTGCTACGAAGGAATCCAAGTGAAGGAATAACTAAATTATGTATGTTCCAAGTAAGACTGCACAACTAAGTATTGTTCCATAACTATTAAGATTCTCTGGTAGTTTAGAATATCTGATGTTTTAAAATCAGAGGTTTTTCATGAGAGAAAGTACTTGTAGTGAGCTAAATCAAACAAATATGTGTTATTGGTAGATAATGGCTTATTTTATCAATTCGATAAACCTTTGAAATATGTATTTCTGATATTGCTGTCGAAATCCAAAGTCACTGCTACCATCTGTTTTGTTGTATAATTTTTGTAGTTAAAGACGAGGACTTGATCTTACTTTCGCCCCGACATAAGTGTTTCTTGTGTCCGAGAATGTTGATTGTGAACTTTGTACAGACTGTATGGAAATTAGCCTAACTGTTTTGCCTGTGATATAGAGTAGTTGTAAATATGTAATACTTCAGTACAGTAATAGTGTTTTATAATGTATATAATAAACATAATTAAATCAACCCCTTGTTTTCCTTTTTTTACATCTTCCTCTTTTAGTTGTCTGGTAGCCAACAAGATTGTAGTGCTCGCCTTCCAATCTGAAGGTCGCTGGTTCTATTACTAGTGAGATCTTTACCAGACCCAAATGCCAATAATAGGGCTATAAATTTAATGATGATTTCTAACAAATGGTAGATAGTAACAAGACCAGGGTTTGGAACGTCAACTTACAAAAAACCGTTAATTAATGCCACTGGCGGGATAGGTTTGGTGAAAAACACTAAGACTTAGCCTTTTCCCCCAGGGGTTCAAAAAATTGTAGTGTTTTTAAAGAATTAATTCCTTTCAGTTTAAAGGGACCGATCAGTCATGGAACTTTGGAATTTTCTAACACGGTAGATTTTTTTTAGTTTGTAAGTTTTTTTTAAGTTCTAGCCTCTTCCTAGGCCTAATAAGAGTTAACATACATTTTACGCTAAATGGACATATTACTCAACCATATTAAATAAGGCATATCCCTACAAAATATTTAAAAAATGGTAATGTTTTTGAAAGAAATCGACTGAGTAATGATTCTCCAATATTTTTTAATGTGTCTTATCAATTCAATTCAATTCGTTTATTCACGGCAGAAGCCATTGTACAATAATGCCATTACATACGGGAGATAACAAGCAATAATAAATACTAAATAATACAACAAGCAATAATAAATACTAAATAATACAATAGGTGAATACAAGATGCATAAGGATAGTAATACTACTGAATAGAACAAACAAAATTAGTAACAGGTGGACTATGAACAAAAGAAGCTAGCATTACAAAAAGATATGCAAGAGGATATCAGGTAAAGTGCGAAAGGCATAATAATAATACTGAAAGAGAAACAATATGCATACAAATCATAATAGAGAGACATGTAATAATATTAATAAATAGTGCCATACAATAGTGAGTAAAAATCAGGCTCTGGACAAACCAAAAAAAGAAAGAAGCTAGCATTGCAAGTAAAAGTACAGATGGTTAACGAGCAAAGAGATACAACTGAAAATGAGACACAAGATGCATACGATACATAATAAACAAGACATAATAACAATAATATGTCTTGTCAACATAATATGTGACATAATATATGACATAAAATATGTGACACAATAACAATAATATGTGAACTTATCAACCTGCCTGGGTAGCTTTATAGTACTTAAACAAAACAAATTACACATAGGCTCCACAACATTTATTCCATTTGTCTATATTGCAATAAATTCAATGTTGACAACATTTGATACTGTACAAGTAAATTCAGAAATTTGAACTATAATGTAAAATCTCCACAGAAATACAACACTATTTTACGTTTTAACTGTTGAAATTTACTCACAGTAAAAATATGGTTCAAATAAATCTGTTCTTTTTTCCTTTTTCAACATTCGTACTCTTGATTTTTTCCTGCTAAACAGTTCTAGACTAAATACAGCAAGTGACCCACACAAACCGTAGAGTAATATTTGGAAAGCAGCCAAGTTATTGTCGATTGTTAGTGGCTCGAACTCGCTCAAAGACTCACCAGAAGGCTCGGATAGTAAGCGAGCCGCTTCCGGCGAGCCATAGTTACGAATCACTTCATTTTTCCAATGTAAAATGAGTCCGGTTTCAAAGAAACGAAGCAGAGGATATTGACTTATTTCTAGAATCGGAGATAATTTGCTGAAAATCATAGATACATAAAATTGATTCACCGGCTCTTTCATGAGACGAAACATGCTGACGTCCGATCGGTTGATGCTCCGCTGAACAATGAAGACATACTCTTGGCCCAAACGCTGAGCTGGAAATGCTATTTTGTGAGATTTCAAGGCAGCTGGCATCTTCCTACTTGGTATTGCCTGAAATTTTTGCTCCATTTTCTTATGCCATGGATTCTGAAAAATTAAGCAATATTGTTTAAAATCAAAAGTTATAAGACATGTTGGAAATCAACCTAAGATTGATATTTTGAAAAAAACACATGCCGTAACCTTGCAGCTTATAACTCCATGGTTCAAGGACTATTATCGTACCCTTTGAGCCAAGAAGCTTATAAAAAGGAATAATTCACTATCAAGCATATCACCAGAGTAAACGGGTACAAACATCAAATGATTGATACCATAATAAAAATTTAAAAACTGAACAATATGAACACCAACAAAGAAAAGTCTGAGAATACATTTAATGGAAAAATCAACAACGCCATTACCAAAACATTTAATAGAAACAATACGACAGTCGCACATTCTGTAAACAACACACTTCAACAGTTTTTCCACGCCTAAGCCTACATCGCTAGAAACAACTGTGAAAAATCAGGTTTTTTTACCTATCTATAGAATTAAATGTGACTGACAACTGTCCAAAGTACTACATCACATCTGCCAAACTGGAAGATCTTTCAAACAACGATTTATCGAACATATACCTAAAAGATCACAACATTAGCAATACAGTTGTGCAGAACATTTAATATCAGAATCACACAACTATATCTATTGATAAGAACATAGAAATAGTTTTAAACTTGGTGTTAATGAAGAATTCACCATCTACAAAGCTAAACAACTCGACCGATGTAACATTTTAAATGATAAGACTTCTTTCCAGTCAAGTATTATATTTGATAGTATATTGACAAGTAACAATAACAAATCAAAGAAGTATAAAATAAGAAGAACAAAACAAACTGAAATACAGGTGTGGCACTGCAGGAGAGAAGAAGAAACATCATGTTTCAGTCAGTTTTATCACAGACAATAGACTACCATGGTCTATTCTAGTTCTGGTTTTATTTAGTCAGTGGCAGTGATAAGACAGTGCTGGCAAGCCTGTACTGTTTTAATCAGTTTTAACAACTTTTATTTCATTTTAACTATTTTATCAACATGACAAGTTTCAATTATTGTGATTGTGACAGTTTTTTAAAGAATTTATTGACATACCACAATGTATTAATACATTGCATATTGCATACAAAATGATCTGATGAGGTTCTAAGGAACTAGTCGTCATACCAACAACTGTGTTTGGATAAGGTAATAATTTTATTTTATCAATTTGAAAAAAAAAGCTTGATTATGTACAAACTCTTTTAACTGACTATCATGGGAATGGGCGGTTGTTTAGAACTTGCAACTATCTAAACATAATACATTAGGCACATTAGATTTACCTATGTTGTTTTCACCTGGGTCTAAATCTAATTCAAGTTCTTGATACTGGGATGGCAAAATACATAAAAACCATTGTAGAGATAAATGTGTTTTTGATACTAAAATAATTGTAAAACCCTTAGCTAAGTCCTTAGCTAAACATTGAGCCAATTTTCTCAAACCAGGTAAGTTTTTCTTAATACCCCAAGAGTCTGCCTTTGTCCGGTAGCTCAAAGACACATGATATTAATGACCAAAACAAAAATTTACAACACCATGGCAATTAACATTAAAACATCAATGCATCCTTTACCTCCAAGTCAAAGTATACTTCTTGTTGAAAGTTACTGTACGCCTCTTCGCCCCAAAGATAACCTGCCTGGACAAAGTCCTTGACTGTGTCTATCTTCTCAGCTTGGTGGGGAACCATCAAACCAGATATCATCATGTTATTGAGGATAGAAGCCATAAAGTAGCTGAAGAAAATAAACATTCTAAATTTTTTGTTTAGGTTAACGGTATTTGTTATAATATTTATAGCTGACACTAAAGATAGTTTTAATTTGAACACATGGTTGTTTTAGATCGAGCAAGTTGAAAAAAGGGGCTGCTTTTGTGCTGAAAGTATGAAATCTTCTCCCAGGTACATTTTGGTTCAATCTAGAGGAATAGAGTAAAATTTAAAGCTCACAATGCATACTTTCGAGAATTTGAATGGTTTTGAGACAATGAACTATTTTAGTCTTCCTAACCGGCACTAAATTCTAGAACCCTACTTTTAATGTGCTGGGCTTTGTTTTGTTCAAAACACATATTTTTACACACACAAAAATTACTTTTGCTCTTTGTAATGAAAACTCATAATTGAATTTCAGGTCACTTATCCACATACATCCCACAATGTCTTCTCTTATTTGATCGAAATTCAGAGTCTTGATTTAAAATCCAGATTACCTGAAGATGGACCAGCTCAGAATTATTCTTTGCCCAAAAGCATATGAAGGAGGCTGATGTGACTGGCCAAGAAATATGCCAAAAACAGTCAGTATACTGTCAGCAATGCCTGTCATGGAAAATAATGTTATGAGTCCTAAACAGCCATGGTAAAGTTTGCTGAAAATCCATCCGTTACTAAATCATTCTAAAATACTAGGCACGTTTTTTAAGTAAGGACCGTTTTTAAATTTCTTCGTTCCAGCACTGCGATTGGCATTTTCAACATTTGCGCTGTGTATGTGCATCTATTGGTAAGACATAGCCGGAAATTCGAGAAAAATCGGCCGTGTTCACATCCGGTTTCGAGCATTCAAAATGGTGCCGCCAATTGAGACTGCCGCCGACTGTGAAGTGAGTGCTGTAATTAGATTTTTAAGAGCTAAAGGTGTGAAAGCTATTGAATATCATCGACAGATTAGTGAAGTGTATGGCGAGAACATTATGAGTGACGGAATGGTACGCAAGTAGGTAAGGACATATTAAGACGGCCCCACCAACGTTCATGATGAGCAACGCACAGGTTGTCATCATGAGTATGGGGACAGTAATGACGCCGCACAGTGCGTTACTCATCATGAACGTTCGGGGTACCGTATTTCAATTCCCATATCCACTTGCATACAATTATGACACTCATAATGTTCTCGCCATACACTTCACTAACCTGTCGATTATTTTTAATGGCTTTCACACCTTAAGCTCTTAAAAATCTAATTACAGCGCGCACTTCACAGTCGGCGGCAGTCTCAATTGGCGGCACCATTTTGAATGCTTGAAACCGGATGTAAACACGGCCGATTTTTCTCGAATTTCCGGCTTTGTCTTCCCAATAGATGTACATACACAGCGCAAATGTCGAAAATGCCAATCACAGTGCTGGAACGAAGAAATTTAAAAACGGCCCTTACTTAAAAAACGTACCTAGTATCCAAGGATGCCGAAAAATTCAAAATTTTACAGATACAAATATGATTTTTCTGTTGGTCTATAGACCAACAGACTAAACTATAGTAAAACACTTTTAAACATTAAATTTTTGTATTTTTTTTTTTCTTACGTACGGGTAAAATAATGTTTGCTGCATATATAATTTTATCTCTATAAAAATCTTAAACAAAGTTTGCCACTAAAATAATAAGCTAACTGTACACTAACTTAGCATAAAATGTTACTAATGAAATTATCCTAATTCATTTGAGGTTGTAGAATGCTGTGAATACAACCTCTCTCATACAGGAATTTGAAAGATTTTATTGGAAAAGTTGGCCAGATGTTAGACCAAATAAATAAATAAATATAAATACCCCCGCCGCAGCAAACCTGCAGACTAAGTGAATTTCCATTTGACTGATTGGATTTACACTGAAATGTCTACTTAAAAATATAACATTTATTCTTGATTTAAATAGAATTAGTTTAACAAGTACTTAGGTTTGCTGCATCAGGGAGGGTAAAACTGTTTGTTTTTGTAAAATGTGAATAGTTAGTAAGAAATAAAAACATTTTCCAAATTTGATAAAAATATGATCATAAACAAGCGAATTACAACAGTTTACTTATTCTCCATAAGAATAACATGGGAATTTTAAATTTACAATTTTTTGGAATTTTCTCCTTAACCATTAGGCGCATAATAATGCTTCAATATACTAAATTATTTGTTTTTTTAAGCTCTACAAAATGGTTTGGAAAGAAATTGCTAAATTTTATGTTTTTTGGGTCAAAAATGGGAAAAACCTATTTTTACCCCATAAAACCCCCCGTAAACCCCCGTTCCCACGGTCCGATCATGCTGGATCGCGAACTCGTTAGAATAAACGTACGTTTACACGTTTGTACCAAATTTCATCAAAATTGGATCTTTTTTGCTTGAGTTATCGTGCTGACGGACACATATATATATATATATATATATATATATATATATATATATATATATATATATAAAGATTAAACATTAATAAACTTAGTACCCAAGTAAAATTATTTATTAAAATATTTACTGACTATAGTTTCGGCTCTAAGGCCATTTTCAAAGTAAACAAAAATCAAAATAAGATATGTAAATAAATAACATATGATTAATGATTTTATAAAACTTTTCTAACTTGTAACATAATTTTGTCTTCATTGATTAATTTATATACTATATGATGTGTTGTACTTATTTTCATTAATATTTTCTCAATTTTTCTATTGTTTCATATATTGGATTATTCAATTTTGGAATCATTGTATTTAAAATATTTGATTTGTTATTTTTGAAGTTCATATAAATATTAATTTCTTCTTTTACATTCAATTTTTCTCTGTTTTTTCAATTTCTAATATTGTCAAGTTTTCTTCGATCTTAGTAAACTTATGTTTGGATTTTAGTAAATGATCTGCAAAATTTGATTTCATTGATGTTTTGTTCTTCGATTTATATGCCTGTATATGTTCGTTGAATCTAACTTTAAAATTTCGATAGGTTTGTCCAATGTAGTATTTGTCACAGTCAGAACATTTAATTTTGTAGATACCAGATGCATTGTATATGTTTGCTGTATTGTTTGTTATAGGATTGTTGGTTTTATTGTGTATGATTTTCAAAATGTTATTTTTTGTTCTGTAGCTTAATTTTACTGGGGTATGTTTGAATGTTTTCCTGATTGCTTTGTTAAAATTGTTGTTGTATGGGACGCACATGAATTTCTTTTCTTCTTTGTGTTTCGAATTGTTTTCTAAGTTTGATTTTAATTCATTTCTTTTCTTAATTTTCTTCTTGATCATATTGTCAATCATTTTGCTTCTATATCCATTTTTTTCAGCTAGATATTTTATAGTGTCGACTTCTTTCTTGTAATTTTCTTTATTTAAAGGAACGTTGACTAATCTGTGTATTAATGAATGAAAAGTTGCAATTTTGTGTGTCCATGGATGATTCGAATTTTTTGGAATTATTATGTCTGTAGTTGTGGGTTTTCTGAATATGTTAAAAGAATGTTTGTTGTTTTGGATGGAAATTGTTAGATCTAGGAAATTGATTTCTTTTTGTTGGGTTTCTTTGGTGAATTTAATTTTCTTATTAATATTGTTGAGATGCGTTAATAATTGTTCAGATTCATTGTCATTTCCTTTAAATAAACATAAAATGCCATCTACATATCTATACCAATAAACAATGTTGTTTATGAATGGATTTGTTGCATTAATAATTTTGGATTTTTCCATTTCTGTCATAAAGATTTCTGATAAAAGCCCTGAAAGGGGAGATCCCATTGGTAGACCATCTTCTTGAAGATAGAAAGACGAATCATAACTAAAGTAATTCTGCTTAACAGTTACCTCTGTAAGTTTGATAATATCATTTATTTCATTTATTTTCAATTTGTTGTGGTTTATTAGGTTTCTTTTCAATATAGATAATGTTTCTTTGGTTGGAATATTCGTATACATATTGTTTACATCGAAAGATAAGAGTAAAACATCGCTAGGAATATCTATATCTTTAATTTTGTTGATAAGATCTTGGGTGTTTTTCAAAGAAGAATCAGATTCTAAATTTACATTATTTTTGATTTTGTTGTTTAAGTATTTTGATAGTTTGTATGAAGGTGAATTTATGAAGTTTACTACAGGTCGAATTGGTATGTCCTTTTTGTGGGTTTTGGGCTGTCCTCTTAAATTTGGTGCTTTTGAATTTGTTGCTTTTAATAGGATTTTATCTTTCTTATTGATACTTTTGCATTTCGTTATAGTATCATTTATTGCTTTTGAAAATTCATCCGTTGGGTCTTTCGTTAAAATTTTATATTCATTGTTTTCTATGAAAGTTTTAACTTTGTTGTTGTATTCATTTTTATATATTATAACAACTGAATTGCTTTTATCAGCTTTAGTTATGATTGAATTATTTTCTTTCAATTTGTCTGTTATGGATTCAATTAGTGTTATGTTTTCTCTTGTTTCTGATTTTGTTGTTTTGTTAATAGTGTTGTTACCTAATTTATCAAATTCGTGAATGAAATTAAATCTCATTGGATCTTGAACATAATCGTTTTGTTTTTTAATTGCTATTTCCATGACAAAGTAATCATCACGTTTACTTATTAACAAATGTGAGATGACAATTTAAATTTTTAACTTGCGAGCTATCAGGTAAATCAATTAATTAACTTACATTACAATAACAGAAAAAGGAACATTACTTGGAACAGCCACTTCTTCTAAGGTACAGAGGAAACTCGCTTATGGGACGACTATGCGATTCAGCTATGGTATGTTGTGCCGGAAATATACTTGACAAGAAAGGTAGAGCCCAGTGGCGAGCTTTGTGTGGAAATTCCTGGTTAATCATAATCCAGGGGGGGGGATTTCTGGTCTAACCACAATCAACAATCCAATTCTCAATTATCAATTATTTAAGATGGGGACGCCACTATGTGCACATTTTAACCCAAATAATATGAGTGTAGGATGAGTGGCACAATCTTGTAGTCTTGTTAGTGACTAAGGCCGACATGTTCCTTAGACACAGCTGGATTAATAGCCCATACAGCCAATGATAACCAAGGGACAGTTTTAGTGGAATCCGAACCACATTTTTTCGTAACTAACGAATTGGTCTAATTATCAGGATAGTACTGCAGACAGTCATAGTTAGTACTCACTAGTGCGGACGTTAATCCACACCAGGGAGAATCGCATCCACAGTGCATGCCTATAAATAAATCCACTATTCGTGACCTGGTCGCTGGATTACAGGACGACACCACCGTCCCAGATAATAATCCAATAATCAACCTGGTCCCGCTATAACCTCTTACAGTTTATACATTTGTACAAGAGGTTTGTCTGATTATTGTACTGTCTAGTTTAATACATTTAATGTAACTAATATCAAGAGATTGGTTACCTGACAAAGTGTTTTCTGAGCTTATCTTATATTTAGAAAAGATGATCGTCACCAAGAGAAAAATGATGAGAAGAAGAACCCAGACTGTTCTTTGAAAGAGAGTAGTTATTGTCGTCCAGTAGCCATGAACCATGATTGGGCGGGGAACTATGAATGTGTGGTACATCTGAAAATGGCAAGATGGAAATGTCAATGCCAGTGTTTTGGGTATTTTGGTTTACAGGTAGGTACTGGCAAATAGAATAAACGGTATCAGCAATCTGACGCATACTTTGATAAGCTTTTCAACAACTTTTGTCGTGTGTTAACTAGTGGTGGGAGTAGCTATGATGGGAAAATCACAAAAGTTGCAATATCTTTTGAACCGTAATCTTCACAGCGTTGTACCATTGGGTAAAGTTAAAAGAAATTAAATTTCAATTAAAACCATTCAAGCTATTTTTAGGAAAATCCTATTTTTTTGTTTTTTAGGGAAAAAACTCAATTGAAAATCATAATTTCAAAGAAAATCCTGGAGAAACCATAGATTAGTAGTAGGACCCCACGTACCAAGTTTAATCAAAATTGGAGCTCTTGAGTAGTCTGTAGCTTTTGCATTAAGGGGAGGCCAAAACTGATATTTTCCTAACTCAAACTTAAAAATATTAAAATATTGACAAATCCAATACTTTCTCCATATATATGTATAGAAGGAGAAGGTAAAAACTAAATTTATACCGATTTCAGTCACCTAACCTGGTTCCAAGGTGGCCCTAGTCCCACCAGGTTGTTATATCTCAAGGTGTTCCAGATATTGCAAAACCCAATCTCTGCCCTTCCATCCTGTAACATTCCGGTCAATCCCCCGTTCCATGTTCCGTTGTCAAACATCCACCCCCACCCTCTGGCATCGATGTAGTTCGGGGTCATGTTCAGGTAGATAGCCAGATGCTGCATCATTCTCATCTCTATGCCGTCGTGGGCCCCTAGAGATTACAAATTATTGGAAATTTGCGATTGATTTTACCTAGCTTGCTACTGCCACAGAGTAGGAAGGTACAGAGGAATCATTCAATGGTACACGTAAGTGGTGCCTAGCACTAGTTGCTGGTGTTGAGGGTAAAGTTCAATATTGCCCTCGCCCTCATGCACTACAATGTTTTTAGTGGAGGAAGACCAATTGTCCTTCTGCGATAGGAATTTCCGCACAATTCGCCGCTCGGGCTCTTCCTTGCTTTGTCAAAAAGCTGTCCCATAAGCTTGTTTCCTCTGTACCTTAATTCTCTGTTCAACCAGGGCCGAACTTACCTATAGGTGGATGGAGCCCCCAGTCCCAGGGGGCCCCCTCGCACAGTAGTTTTTCTTAATAAGTTCAAAAATTAATTAGGTGCTTACTGAATGACCTCTCTTGTTTTGTGTAGTTGAAAATTACGATCGTAGGAAACTATTAGGAACAGCGGAAATTTCCGCAATCGCAAGAAATCATGACAGATAATGGTGGCAACATTACTGCAATTTTGGCGTTGCCGTGATCTCGGTGAATCGTCATGAACTACACCAAGATCCCAAAAAATAGTTACAGGAAAAAATCACTGAAGACGATCGCGGTAAAACCTGCATGTGAAATCATCACAGTTGTTGTCTCGTTTGCAGGGGTTTTGTAAAATAAAAGAGTAACATAGTCGCTTGGACGAATGTTGCCGCGATCAGAAGACATTATCACACTGATGATTTTACTAGACCCTTTCTGTGACTTTCTCTTGATACCAGAAACCAGCTGCTTACTAAAAAGTGTAGTGAAATATAACTATGACACAAAACTTAAATAGTTTTCATTTAAAGAACCTCTCAAAATGACTTCTAACTTATTTGTTTTCAATTTAACTTGTTAATGGAAACAAGCAGCTGTTTACTAAGTGATTCAATTGTTTTGTTTATTACGATTGTATTAGTGTACATTATACTATCGATATGTCGAACTATGTACAATAAGGCAACAATAAGCTACAACCAATTAAACAATCGATGCATACTTTCGATACATATGTGACTGTTCACAATCGAAATTTAAAGATTTATTATTACAAATTTACGATACCAAGATACATATTGATCAAATAAATTGGTACAATAAAATCACTACTTTATTTGATAATTACCTGAATTCATGGGTCCTTTCAGGATGGAAAACAGAGAGCAGTTGAACGTAGCAATATTTACAACTCTTCCTTTCAAATCAGTAACTTTTTCATCCTCCATACCAGCCAAAGAGTTCGCCCTTTCCAAACGCCTGGGGGGGAAATGGGAAGAGCTTAACCTACAAACCTGATGTTGTGTCATTAATATAACTTTTGCTACCCAAAAGATTTTGAACAATTCATATTTTCTATTGACTTTCCTTTTTTGATATTCCTCAGCATTGGTTCCCAAAGTGTCAATTATAAGAAACACGTGATTTCTAGAGGGTGTTCTATCCGCAAACAACTTTTGACGATGAACACCATCAAAGTTGAAGACAATGTTGTTCACACACTGCGTTACGTTTGAGGAACCTGTTCTGCTGTACTTGACGTGATTAACTGAATAGCTCTGCAATTTGTGGATTTCTTTCAAAACTTTTTCAACTCCGTAGTTGATAATGGTTGGGTTCCAGATGCAAATGAATTTTGAAGGAAATAACGAAGCAAACACATCGTTAAAATCCCAAGGATACTTCGGTATGGCGAAATAGTTATTGTAAACTATTGAACCCTGAATTTCAGAACAGCAGCAACACAATATTAACAGAAACCAACGCATATTGATAGTCATAGAGAGAACAAGTTGTTCCAAGTATGATTTCAGTTTGAGGCTAGCTAAAACTAAGGCGGATGCACTTGTTCTGTTGATTCAAAAGGTGACAGTCATGCAGTGAAATTGGCAAAAAGTGTCAAATGAGGCAATTTGCGTTTAAGTTAACATTTGTTTACTTTTATATATTATTCAAAAAGGGTTGTTATTTTTGTTATCAATTGTTTTGAGATGGACCTTAAGTTATTTTATTTCCAATCAACTAATGATTTTAACTGTTAAGTCTTTTAATTTATTCTATCCAAATAATTGTTAGCTGGGTGAAATAAACTTGACTGCTTTTGTGCAATACGCTATATCTTAATTCCTAACTACAACAACATATTTAAAAAATCAAATGCAGGAAAACCATAAACTTAAGGTACTTTTTATGGACTGAACTGTTTAGAGTAAATTAAAATTAATTGTTTTATGTGATTTCAAAGCTTAACAGGTTGGAATAGGATTTAGGCTAAATATAAAAGCAGAAATTTTGACAGAAAATGCAATTTTGAAAATCGGTTAGGCCAAACAAACTCGAAAATGATAAACCAAATTTAACTCCCATAAGAAATACATGGGGAGCAAATTTTGTTTACGTAAAAGCCGAGTGGAATTATAGATAAATATATGCCGATGCTTGATAGCAAATCTGTGCGTGCATACCTTCAATTTATAAATATTGAATGTTTAAAATTATGTGTATTGAATATTTATAAATATTGAATATATGAATTTCGTTTATATTTAACTCTGAAAAACTAGACAACAGTAAAATACGAGTTAGTGAACTGAGTTGTAGAACCTTCAATAAAATCACATTATTAATAAAAGTAAGTAATACAGGGTGGGGCAATGAAAGCACCCCAATTTACAAGCTGTACAAACTCAGTAATATTCACCCTACATATATAAATAGCACATCAAAACACAGCTTATCTTTTGCCATTTTAACTTAACGATGTCATTTTTCTATTTCTTGAGAACAAAATCCTGCAAGTAACGTCCTTGTCCTACTTGACATTCCTTTAAAGTCACAACTCCATCAAATACTCCTCCAGCATTTCTTCAGGTTCACTTTAGTTTTTGGACGATTCTTAGCTTCAGTTCATCCTTTGGTTTAAGCGTTTATCCTAAATAATGTTACCCAGTTCACCATTGTTTTCCAATCGGGAACAGTGCCATGTTGACCAAGGATGGAATGTGGTCCAAATAATCTCTGGATTTTTGCACAAGAATCACTATTTTTAAAATAGGTTTCCACATCAAAATCTCAGTGTTAACAGCCTCAGGCATTGATTGATTGATTGATTCTGTAGGGGCGGACCTTGTCCTGTTGCACGTCAGCCACTGATGGGCTTTTTGCGCTCCCCACATGGTACTTCAGAGTCCGTCAAACCTGAGTTGCTTAATGAACTCAAGCATCCTGTCAATGAGCTCCTCCTGAGGAAGGTGTCTGCCCCTTGTCATTACACCAAGAGTACTGTCCCTTACCTCATTCAGAGCTGTGCAGTCGTAGAGTAGGTGATCAGCAGTCTCCTCTGATTGCCCACATTTCCTACACGCAGTGTCACCATTGTGGATCCTCAAGCGATGCAGGTGTAATTTCAGAAAGCCATGTCCAGTGACCATTCCTGTGATCTGTCTGAGTCGCCTCCTGTCCAAGCGTAGGGCATTGGAGGCGACCGTCTGGGAAGGAGAGAAGAGGGTGAGCTTACTTACCCTATGGTGCTGAAGCCTAACCCATCTTTTCCTGTGTTCCTCCTGAGCCCATGCCATGACTGAGTGACATGCATGCCCACGAGAGATTCCACAGAAAGGCTGTGGTCCCACGAAGTCTGAGGCTGACGCGACATTTGCTAGCCTGTCAGCCACCTCATTCCCTTCTATCCCTGAGTGCCCAGGAACCCAACAGAGCGTTACCTTGTTGCGCCTGCCCAGGTCACATACCGCAGAAAGGCAGTCCCAGACCACCTTAGAATTAAATTCATAGGAATCAAGCGCTTTGAGCGCAGCCTGGCTGTCTGTGAAAATGGAAATGTTGATGTCCCTGAAGCCTAGCCTCAGGTTTTCCCTAGCACATACCATAATCGCAGTCATTTCGGCCTGGAACACAGTTGGGTGAGTGCCCATAGGAAGACAAATGTCCACCCCGTTCTGCACTCCATGAATTCCAGCCCCAGTCCCACTTCTTACCTTAGAACCATCAGTATACCATTCAAGGTCGCCTTGTGGAAGAGGATTCCCACCGGACATCCACTCATCCCTGGACGGAAGGAGGACAGTGAATGGTCTGGCGAAGAAGAATCGAGTCGGCATGTGATCCGAGGGCATGTCCATTACCTCCCCTCTTACCTGCTGAGTGATCCGAGAGTGACCTCGGGATCCTCCAACATCCAACCAAAGGTTTTCACACTGGAGTCTGTAGGCAGTCCTCCTCGCAGTGACCTTGACATGCAGGTCAATCGGAGTGAGGTTGAGAAGGCAGTCCAGTGAGGCTCCCGGACAGCTGCTCATTGCACCCGTGATGATGAGACAGGCGAGTCTTTGGACGGCAGCCAGATCTCTCACCGCCGACACTGAGTCCATCTTGGGCCACCACACGAGTGAGCCGTATGTCATGGCGGGCCTTACCACGGAGACAAATAGCCAGTGCATGAGCGCCGGCTTGAGCCCCCAGGTTCCTCCCACCATACGTCTGCAGGCCATGAGTGACCACTTACCTCGATCAATGACCTTTTGGAGTTGTGGCCCCCATTGCAGCTTTCGGTCCAATACCACCCCCAGGTACTTTACCTGATTCTGCATTTCAAGCACTGTGTCTTGTAGTCTCAGAGGTCCAATGCCATTTAGATCGCGCCTCCTCGTGAAGGGGATAACCGCCACTTTGGAGGGGTTGATAGAAAGGCCTACCTCAGTGCACCATTGTCCAACCGACCTCAAGGCTGTGTTCATGAGGTCGGAGACCGTGTTGTTGAATTTACCCATAACTAGTATCACAATGTCGTCCGCGTATCCTTGTACGAATACACCACTATCACTGAGAGATCTAATTAAGTTGTCCACAACAAGGTTCCAGAGAAGAGGAGAGAGTACACCCCCCTGTGGACACCCTCGTGTGGTCCTGGCCTCCAGAACCTCATTGTGAAGAGAGAGTCTTACCTTCCTCCTCTTAAGTAGAGACTCTACCCACCTGCACACCACCTCATGGAATCCACGAGCTCTGGCAGCATTGATTACAGCCTGGGTTTCAGTGTTGTCAAAGGCGCCCTGGATGTCAAGGAACGCCCCAAGGGCAATCTCCTTGAACTCAAACGCCTTGTCGATTCTGCTTACCAGGTGATGTAGGGCAGAGTCACAGGATCTTCCCGGGGTATAGGCGTGCTGGTTTCTATGTAGGGGATTGACTCTGAGGACTGTGTCCCCCACATACCTCAGCACCAGTTTTTCTAAGGTCTTCAACAGGAATGAGGACAGAGAGATGGGACGGAAGGACTTGGGATCCGTGTAACTTGCCTTACCAGGTTTTGGGATGAAAACCACCCTTGAGATGCTCCAGGCCGGGGGAATGTGTCCCAGGGCCAAGCTGGCCCTGAACAACTTACTCATTGCCGGAAGTAATATATCGATACCTTGCTGGAGACAGACAGGTCTTACCTCGTCAGGTCCAGGTGATTTGTATGGGATGAGTGACCCTATGGCCCATCTCACACGACTGTGTGTCACAATGTGGCACGCAACCCTCCACCGAGTGTTGTTTGCCCTTGCGACAGCTTGTTCCTCATCCTCCGGCACCAATGGCTCGCTTGGGATGATGCAGCCAGGGAAGTGGGTGGCCGCCATGAGCTTTAGCACTTCCTTAGGTTCATACAGCATATCTCCCCCAGGCTCCTTGAGGGGGCCTAGCTTGGAGGAGTTGTCCTTTGTTAGGACAGTGTATATCCTAGATGTATCTCTAACACTTTCTAGCTTGCTACAGAAATGTTTCCAGGAGAGCCTTTTGGCCCTCCTTACAGCCATGTTATATTGGGTTAGCAATCTATGATAGCCATCCCAATTATTTGTCCTCTTCGCCCACCTGAACTGAGACCTGACTCTCTTTTTCAGGCTGGTAAGCTCTGTGGTCCACCAACTCACTTTACCCTGCTTCCTCACCGTTAGCGGGCAGCTCTCGTCAAAGGACGTGACAATGGCCTCGCCTAAGCTCCCAGAGGCAAGGTCTAGCGTGTTGGTGTCTCTGACCCAAGGGAACTGTGTGTCAAAGCATTCAATGCGCTCTTTAAGAGTTGATCTGTACATATCCCAATCTGCCTTTCTGGGATTCCTGAACTCAATCTTTTCCAAGGAAAAGTTACCAATGTTGAACATGATATGTCTGTGGTCAGAGAGGGAAGGTTCCTGGGATACCCTCCAATCCAGAATTCTGTTACTGATCCCCACGTTGGTTATAGTAAGATCTATTACAGATTCCCCAACCCTGCTATGAAAAGTTGGTTCTGAACCGACATTAGCAATCATTAGACCATTAGAGGCTAAGTATTCAAGAAGTGCCTTACCTCTTGCGTTATTATCCCTACAACCCCAAGCAGTGTTGTGGGAGTTGGAGTCACAGCCCAGCACGAGGTCGTCGCCGGTCCTGGCCGAGTGCTCGACCAGCTTCCTAACTTCCTCTTGCGGAGGCTGCGTGGGCTCATCTTGCGGCATGTATACTGAAGCAAGTAGTAGACGCCGTCCGGACTCCCTGCATTTGGTCTCTACCGTCGTGATGTCTCTGGAACAAAATTCCAGAACCGGCACACAAATGGTGTCATTGCTAGTCCAAATGCAGGTTCTAGGATTCCGGACCTGAGCCGAGAATACCTAGCCCCTAGAGACCCCCATTCCCGTTATATTGCCGTCTCTAACCCAGGGTTCCTGGATAAGGGCAAAGTCAAAAACCCCACCCGCAGTACTCGCACAGAGTACCGCAGTGGCAGCTTTACTGTGCTGTAGGTTCGCCTGCAGTATTCGGATCGTCATCAGGAGCACCTGAAAGAACCTTGAGTTGAACCCTTGTTATACCCAAGAAAATCCTCCAGCCCCTGTCCCTCAGGAACTTGGCACTCCCGCAGTCAATTGCCAGAACCAGAGTTTGGTGTTCCGCCTCTCGCTTGCAACTGACCACTCTCCAGTCTCTGGTTGACAGTCCAGGATTCAGCTTCTGGACAAACTCAAAGATTTCTTTAGGATCTTTCCTGGCCAGGATCCAGTCGGTATGGAGAAGGACCTTGGTTGTACGCAGGAGATCTTTATGATCCCCCACAATCACACTCGGCCCCCCCACGCCCACCGGACCCAGACCAACAGCCACCTCCTTGAGCCAATCTCTGGTCTCCTCGTTTCCGCACAAGACTGCGAGGGCACCTTTGTCCTTGTAGGTTTTCAGGATCTGCTGAGGAGTGGCGGCCATAATAACCATCTCAAACAGTTTCTCCTGTAACAGGCAAAATTGTTCATCAGTGAACCTATCGTCAGGATAATTCTCCGGAACAATCGCCATCTTCCAGCCCGAGAGTTGGTCCTTGAAGGTCAAGTCCTTGCTGGCATCGCCCTCTGCAGCGCTCCTTGGCGGCGGGGGTGGGACATCCCACCTTCTCGGCCGCTTTGGAGTCTGCTGAGTCTGATGCTGCTGCGGTGGACCTGAAACTCTGCGCATAGGAGAAATACCAGAGCCCTCTCCTCCAGCAGGACTGGGAGTTTCAGCCTGCCTTTTCCTCTTGGGCTTGTTGACAAACCCTTTGGATTTTTTGTACTCAGCTTTTGAAAGCCAAGTACCCTCAGCCTCCTTCCTTGCCCTGACCTGTGTCCTCCACACACTAGGGGGTAAAGATGGCCGTTGTCTTCTCTCCTGTTCTGGAACAGTTGCACATGCCTGGGTCTCTACGCACAGATCCGGTGTTGCCACCTCAGAGGTAGAGCCCAGGGTTAGATTTGAATGGGCGCTTGAGTCAGCCACACTACCCGCCAAAGCCCTGTGTGCTTCCTCAAGCATTTGAACGTCGTCGATACTAAGGTTTTGTGGAGATCTAGCAGTGAGGGAGCTCCTGGCAAAAGCCTCTTTGCCCCCCTCCACCTTCGTCTCTGAAACAGTGCCTGATAATTTGCCCTCCCCAGAATCCATGGGCAAGCCCTCCAAGATGGAGGGGTGGGATTCACGCCTAGGCGCTGACCCACCTGGGGTATTTTCCGTAGTTTGATTAGCAGACATCATAGCTTCTGAAACAATACCAGGTTAGCAGTTTGAAGACCGTACCGTGTTCCATACACTCCGCTCATCAATACTTACTCCAGCACCGCTGCACACATACCAGAACTGGAGGGCAGTGCAGCAGCCTTACCGTGATCCATTCACTCCGCCTGCTGCTCAATTGACACTGAGCCCGGACCGGTGTCCATCACCTCGGCCTCAGGTCATACTAGTGTCGCTGCTCCCCGACCCTAG
Source organism: Macrosteles quadrilineatus (assembly GCF_028750875.1). Classification (NCBI taxonomy): domain Eukaryota; kingdom Metazoa; phylum Arthropoda; class Insecta; order Hemiptera; family Cicadellidae; genus Macrosteles; species Macrosteles quadrilineatus. Next base: position 71,440,790 of record NW_026542602.1, read on the forward strand.
GGCAGACATTCACTCTGCCACCATAGATCCGCTGCCTTTAGTGATAACAGTGGCACCCCATGTAGGCTGTGACTAAAGGACACAGTACAGATTAACTGACTCACAGCGGTCTTGAGGGAAGGGTGCCACAAGGGCCCACATCCCCCCTGAGGGGCTTACGCTTACCTCTCGCCACCAAATTGTGACTGTTCACAATCGAAATTTAAAGATTTATTATTACAAATTTACGATACCAAGATACATATTGATCAAATAAATTGGTACAATAAAATCACTACTTTATTTGATAATTACCTGAATTCATGGGTCCTTTCAGGATGGAAAACAGAGAGCAGTTGAACGTAGCAATATTTACAACTCTTCCTTTCAAATCAGTAACTTTTTCATCCTCCATACCAGCCAAAGAGTTCACCCTTTCCAAACGCCTGGGGGGGAAATGGGAAGAGCTTAACCTACAAACCTGATGTTGTGTCATTAATATAACTTTTGCTACCCAAAAGATTTTGAACAATTCATATTTTCTATTGACTTTCCTTTTTTGATATTCCTCAGCATTGGTTCCCAAAGTGTCAATTATAAGAAACACGTGATTTCTAGAGGGTGTTCCATCCGCAAACAACTTTTGACGATGAACACCATCAAAGTTGAAGACAATGTTGTTCACACACTGCGTTACGTTTGAGGAACCTGTTCTGCTGTACTTGACGTGATTAACTGAATAGCTCTGCAATTTGTGGATTTCTTTCAAAACTTTTTCAACTCCGTAGTTGATAATGGTTGGGTTCCAGATGCAAATGAATTTTGAAGGAAATAACGAAGCAAACACATCGTTAAAATCCCAAGGATACTTCGGTATGGCGAAATAGTTATTGTAAACTATTGAACCCTGAATTTCAGAACAGCAACACAATATTAACAGAAACCAACGCATATTGATAGTCATAGAGAGAACAAGTTGTTCCAAGTATGATTTCAGTTTGAGGCTAGCTAAAACTAAGGCGGATGCACTTGTTCTGTTGATTCAAAAGGTGACAGTCATGCAGTGAAATTGGCAAAAAGCGTCAAATGAGGCAATTTGCGTTTAAGTTAACATTTGTTTACTTTTATATATTATTCAAAAAGGGTTGTTATTTTGTTATCAATTGTTTTCAGATGGACCTTAAGTTATTTCATTTTCAAACAACTAATGATTTTAACTTTTAGGTCTTTCAATTTATGCTATACAAATAATTGCTATAGTTCGGCCGCTTAGAAAACGACCTGCGCGCTAATGCTAAACCAATGCTGGAGGAGGTCGTTTTCTAAGCGGCCGACCTATAGCTGGGTGAAATAAAATCGACTGCTCTCGTGCAATACGCTATATCTTAATTCCTAACTACAACCAACACATTTAAAAAATCAAATGCAGGAAACCATAAACTTAAGGTACTTTTTATAGATTGAACTGTTTAGAGTAAATTAAAATTAATTGTTTTATGTGATTTCAAAGCTTAACAGGTTGGAATAGGATTTAAATATAAGAGCAAAAATTTTGACAGAAAATTTTGAAAATCGTTCGGGCCAAACGAACTCGAAAAAGGTAAACCAAATTTAACTCCCATAAGAAATACATGGGGAGCAAATTTCGTTTACGTATAAGCCGAGTGGGATTAAAGAATATATGGCGATGCTTGATAGCAAATCTGTGCGTGGATGTACCTTCAATTTATAAATATTGAATGTTTATAATTATGTATATTGAATATTTATAAATATTGAATGTATGAATTTCGTTTATATTTTAGCTTTGAAGAACTAGATTTTAGTAATATACAAGTTAGGACATGAACTGAGTTGTAGAACTTTCAATAAAATCACATTGTTAACAAAAGTTAGTAATACCAACAAAATGTTAATTGTTAAAAAAATATGTTTTTAGTACATGGTTGTGCTTCAACCAAACACAAACTCCTTCTAAAACGGAACACCACTATTCTTACACTACCGCAGCACATTCAGTAGTTTAGCTTTCCAGTACTGAAGGCACTTAACTATACCAAAACAACAAAATAATCTGTATTATTCAATATATGAATTTCGTTTATATTTAGTATGCAGCGTTTCCTACGGCTCATTTACAGAAACTGTTGGCTGGATGAAAAGTAACATTTTACAATAAAATGGATGAGTGACACAGTTCAGAAATATAAAATTAGTGATTTAATAGCTTTTTACAGTAATTATACTTACATGTATTTTAGTATTATATATCATTTATTATATTCAATTTTTATTTTAAAATAAATTCGTTTTAATTTTAAAGCAAGGACTAGCAAGCAATCTATAACATTAAATATTGCTATTTTATATTATTGTATCATCACTGTTATTTATTAACTAAAACTGTCTTTGCTGGCACAGATGTCCTCGTAATATTTAACCTTGCGTCACGATTAATTAATTTTATGTCGCCTTAAAGTTGTTTTATGGTAATTTTATTCTTTCCCCTTTATACAATGATATTAGAAGGTTAATATTATTGTTTGTTACTGGTGCATATTCAGAAAACACTGTGTTATAAGTATTACCGTAATTCAAATAATAAAATCATAGGGAATATGTTATGGTTAAATTCAGTACCACAGTTTTGAATTGTAACGTTTACTCATTACAAAAATCATAAATATTTGTCTATAAACTTTTAAAATAATGTTTTTCAGGAGAAAAAATTGAATTCGCATCATCAAGAAACAGCGATGAGGCTTGAATACATTGTTGCATTGATAAATCAGCTGTTACATTTGTTTTTGTTTGTTTACTTTCCCCAAGTTAATACTTTGATTATCATTGTATTTGATGGCAATAAAGTACCTAATCTATTAGCATGTTTCTTGAAAACTTTTTTTCTTAGCTCGTGTGCATCGCAGGAAAAATGTATACCTACACATACCGTTATATTTTCCTGTAAATGTGTAGAATCCCTTTATAAATAATTAAAATAGACTCAAAAATGAATGTAAATTTAAAAAATTAACATGGGCCTTATGGGTTGGAGGGTTGCCATGCTGGTGACTAAATAACAAGGAATATAAACAGAAAATCTAAACAAATTGAATAAATTCCAATCACATAATTATGTTTTATTTACAGGGTGGGGTAAAAATAGAAAAGTCTGTACATTATGGTCAAGTTTTGTCACTGGACGACCTCTAGTTGGTTTGGATTCTGCCTCTCAGTTTAAAGCAAAAAATAAGACGTTTTCATTAAAATAAGCAATGACACATAAGATTTGCCTGTACAGTATAATTTATAGTGGTTGGTATACTGTATTTAGAGGCCCACATTATATTCTCTTCTGTAATCTTACCCCATTTCGAAGCACGGATAAAGCAACCAGGCATATTATAATAGATGGAGATATGTGCATTTTTTTTGTAAACTTTCAAAACGCCAATTCTACTTGTTTCGGGGCTTGCTTATGATTTAATACTGGACACATAAAGTAACTTGTGTTCTTTAGCTGCTGGTCCTCATACTTTATTGACACGTTCCATCAATTATATCAGTGAAGTAATTGACTAGCCACACGTTTAGGAGGAGTTTTCAGTAGCACCAGGCCCATAGTCCGGTGATGCTGGGTGCTGATGCTGGTATGCACTGGACCCGCCTCAAGGCTTAAACCACTTCTCGCACGCGCACTCACACACACACGCACAGTGTTCGTCGAGACTCTTCATTTTGTACGGTTGAAATCGAAACCGTTTTTCAAACTAGCAATAATCTCTGGGATGAATCACCACCAGAAATCAGCTGTTAGATTTTTTTTTATAATGGTCTCTTAACTAACACCAAAATGCTTATGGATCAGCTGACGATAATTTCCGGGTATGTAGAGTGTTTGCTGTTTACAGTTAGTTTTTGTTAATAACTTTAAAATTCGTTTTAGCTAAACGATCTAATTATAAACAATTGCTTAAAGTACTTTGTAGTAGTGTAATATTACAGAATAACAAACTATAGCAAAGCACAATTAAAGCAAATCCTTTTATAATTAGGAGAAAATATTTAGTCGACATTAGCGCTCTACGTCTTCAACCAAAACAGCGCTGGGTTTTTTTAATAGAGAAGTCTACTTCAAAAATGTACCATTAACATTTCAATTATATAATTATTTACTTTAACTTATATAATGCAGAACTGTAGATCATAAAATGAAGTAAAATACATTGAAACCGCAACTATTAAAACACTATCTCTTCACTGCTAGTCAAATGACACATAATTCTTTAAGTAATCAGTACTAAACCTACTGATAGGTATATTTACAACTTTTAACGCGTTATTTTATTTAAAATTAGTTAAGTTTCAAAATAATCAATCAGTAATAACAAAGACTACATGAGTGTACATAGCCTAGTGCTTTTAACCACTCAGACTTAAGAAATATACTGATTTAAAAAGTACTTTCTTCACTCACTGTGGGTTGAATACATAAGCAACTCCACTTCCACATCCATTGTCCCACACCACAGCCACCACTAATAAATGTATTAGAGGTGGCTGTGCTCACACAGATCACGCGTTTTTTTTTGTTTTTTTTAACTATGTGGCACATGCGGTATTTTAGAAAAAATAGTTGCAAATGTATTATAGTCTACCATCTGCCTATTCTAGATGTAAATTTGTAGGGCTATTCCCAATACTGGAATATTTCTTAAAGAAATTGCTTCTGTATGTTTGGTTATTATTATTGATGCGAGAAACATGTCGAAGAATCTTTTTGCAAATCGTTTTGACCTTTTTATCTTTTGAATGGAAATATAAACAATGTTTTAAGATTACATTTCGTTCTATTAAGGGTTGCAACATTTTTGTGTCAATGTTAACTAAAATAAACTTCTCACTGTGTACAATATTGAAATTTATTATAATACCTTTTTAAACTAAGTATGAAAACAATATTTCAAATTGTTTTCTGGAAACCTATAAAAGTGGTAAATAAAAATATGTATATTGGTTGTTTTATATATTTATATATTTTATTGTTTTGTTGTTTTATATATTTATACTGATAGCCATATACTGGTCTAGTTGCTGCTATACCGCTGGTCACTGTAGTTGCCTTATCGGCCACCGGCTGTTATTGAACCGCCACGATTTTTATGGCCGTCCCAAGATACTTGAACTGCCACGATCATTAGAGCGGATTATAAGGGTCAGTTTCGTAGGGTTGTAAAACAGTTGAACTGCCACGCGGGTTCTGCAGGTAGCGAGGGAACTTTTTGAAATATTTATCCCTCCATTTTCCCACTTAGATATAGGATGGAATAAGAGTTAAGATATAAGGAACAATAATAATTCAAGCAACAAAAACTTGTTTTATAGTACAGAAAGCTGCTAATTGCTGCATTTATTTACTTTGTCACTCGGTTTATACTTTGTCGTACGATTCATGATTTGGCGCACATCAGGATTCAAACCAAACAATACAAAACAGCGTGGTTTTATTGTGCACGTAATCTGGGTACGCTTGGAAATACTGTAGGTTGGTTACACTTAAATATAATAATACTATGATGATAACTGTACTAGAGTTAATACTTTAATACTTTACTTTTTAATACTTTCTTATGAAATGGCGACCATACAATGTCGGTATTTTAAGCCAAGTATGAATGGAGATGAGTGTAGGATGAGTGGCGCGATCTTGTAGTCTTGTTAGTGACTAAGGCCGACCTTCCTTAGACACAGCTGTTAATTAATAGCCCAAACAGCTAATGGCAACTAAGGGACCTACAGTTTATAGTGGAATCCGAACCACATTTTTTCCTTGGTATATACGAATTGGTCTAATTATCAGGATAGTACTGCGGATAGTCGTAATACTCACTAGTGCGGACGTTAATCCACACCAGGCAGTATCCCATCCACAGTGCATACCTATAAATATCCACAATCCGTGACCTCCTAGTAGCTGGATTACAGGACGACGCCACCCGTCCCAGTCTATGATAACCTGTACTAATAACTACAGTTTGTTGCTTGAATTATTATTGATCCTTATATCTTAACTCTTATTCCATCCTATATCTAAGTGGGAAAATGGAGGGATAAATATTTCAAAAAGTTCCCTCGCTACCTGCAGAACCCGCGTGGCAGTTCAACTGTTTTTCAACCCTGTGAAACTTACCCTTATAATCCACTCTAATGATCGTGGCGGTTCAAGTATCTCGGGACGGTCATAAAACTCGTGGCGGTTCAATATTCCCCCGGCCACCCACCCAGTTTTTGGAACCTATATATCTTGATCGTCGAGGTCAGCGAATCCTTCGTTAATTTATGAAACATTTTATAGTTCTAGGGAAGACTGTACAGTAGTTTGGAGCTACGAAAACGAAGTATTTTCGTCTTTGGACCCTGTGCAGTTTAGGTTTTTGAGCCGCTGAAACGGCAATATAAGCTTTGAACATACTACAAAGAGCTACAGGCGATGATCCTATTTTTCTATTATAACATAACTTTATAATGATATATGGATTTTAAAAATATTAGTGAAACATCTCTGATAGGGCTGCAAGCAAAGTCTATTATACAATACATCGCATGATCTCTGAGTTGTCAGAGTACAGTATATTGTTTCAGGCTATTATTTTTAATATAAAAATGTATATATTCTATTTTCAGAGTGCGCAGGCTGGGGTTCATTTACTCTTCAACAACACGAAAGTGATAGTTAATTTTATTACAAAATGTCAACGATTGATACTGCTATATTGTGCCTAAATCCCTAAACTAACTACAATACATACTCATTTCAGCAATACACGTTTTTATAATTTACTTTCATTAGGATAAAGTCGGAAAAAAGCATAAATTGTATGCCTTGAGAAACGTCCTTAAAATATATACAACTATTAAAGGGCTCATTTAGGCCACATAAAACGATTTGTCAGGAGTTTATTTTCTCGGACAGAGCAGTCGTAAAAATTTTTGTTATTGCCAAATAAACCCTGAAGATCTCGACTAACTCAGTAAATATTGGAGGTAGACAATTTTTCGGAGTCAGGAATACCCAAGCTTAACCATTGCCCAAAATCGAGCTATAATCTCGCCATAGGCATCGGCTATAATCCTAATCTCGCTATGAATAATCAAGAAGGCAGCGGCGCGGAACGGCGTTGGCAATGGCAGTGGCAGTGGCAGCGGCAGCGCAGCTGGCCAGAGTCACCAAAAGGCTGTGGCGATGTTAGTGGTCTTTGTCTGCGAGTCAAGGTCGTTCGTCTGAGGCTGAGCATTCCTCTCCCTGACCTTGGATCTGGCGATGGTCGCGCTCCAGCCGTCGTGGCCAGACTCCCAACTAACCGCAGTACCCACTACACAGCTTCCATCCATCTCCATTCTCCTTCTCCACCGCTTTCCATTTCATCGACCCACTCTACTCTACTCTCTCACTGAATTAGTTTTTGTTCTAAGCAAGAAATGAGCCTACTTTACGTGATTGTTGTTGTGATGGGGCAACCGTGGCTTCTCCGCACTGGTGTCAACACAGAGTAAGGTGGTTGGTGTCCACTTCTCTGTGGTGTCAGGCATTTTTAGATTGTCCCTCTATGAAAAGGATGTTGATGGCATGACCTTTACTTCTACAAACATTCAGCAGACCAAGCGAATGCTTATAAACCCATTACATGGATATTGATAGTATCTGAAGATCTCTACATTTCTTGGCGTTTTCAAAATTTGAAACCCTCCAATCCAATTTCTATGTTTGGCACGGGTTGTCGGAATTTTACCCCCGGAATATAACGCCCGGGTAAAACTGTCATCACTGTGACCACATACTAGTGACATAGTAATCTGGGTATTCTTAAGTTTGCTTGCGTCGGAATTTCACCCCCTTAACATGGAAGTCTGATAAAAATATACAGAGCGTGATAGTACAATTAAAGTTGGAATTTCGCCCTTCTGTCGATACACTGTACGTAACGTTTCAGAAACCTGTACATATGCGGACCGGAATTTTATCCCCAGAAATCTTTCTCCCCACGTAAAATGACACGAGTGGCAAAGGAACGTTATACTTTGAATTTAGTAGACTACGACATAATAAATGTAAATAATTTCATAAAAAATATAAAGATTGTAACTGCAACTAATGATACTAGGACCAACATCACACCACACGTCGACTCGGAAATCTCATTTCAAGCATTAGTACAATGGTATACGTAAAGTTGTAAAGTTGTAAATTGGTTGCGTCATTCAACAGCACCGTGAGAAGCGCATGTAGACGTTATGAGTCCTCTACTCAGCTAACTTGTGGCAATTCAAGGTATATTCATATCTTATAACAGCTTTAAGGCTATAAGCCCCACGGGGCTAAAAAGCTACCGTGTGCATTTTTAATTATTGGAGAAACACATGATGTTTTAGGGGGTTGTCAACTTGGTACCAAATATTAAATGCGAAATACACACCCACTGGGGATGATGACTGTGACGAGATATATCTTTATAGAAAACGATATTGTTTTCATGAAAATATAAGGTGTCCTGCAAAAAATAAGATACAAGTTAACGTGACTTGTATGTGACTTATAACATCTATCATAGCAGCTGATTTTTATAAAACATAACATATAGAGGATTAACTGTAACCCGCGGGCTTTGCCCCGTTTAACTTCTTAATGTTCAAGATGATCTCGTTCGCATGACTCAATCACGCCCTGACGTCCTGGTTGAAGTTCGTTCGCTACGCTTACTCACTTTTAGGTTAGAGCTCGTTCGCTGCGCTCACTTGCCTTCAGGTTACCTCGTTCGCTACGCTAACTCGCCTCCAGATTGAAGTTCGTTCGCTACGCTCACTCACCTTTTGGTTCCAAATTAGCTGTTGTCATAAATGTAAAAGAAATAATAGTGCTGCACCCTGTTGGTAATCCTTGTAACTTTAATGCTATTGAACATCATAGAACAGAACCAACTTGTTTAATTGAAACAGCTGTTAAGATTCATTAATTCCATTTAAATATGAGTACTCATAAGGTTAACATGGGAAACTCCAGAGCCACTGGGGCGGAGCCCGGAAGGATTTTTGAAATAAGAATATGCTTATATGTTAATCGGGAATGTGAGCTATCATCATGCCAAATTATAGCCCAATCCGACCAGTATTAGCGAATTTCCCTATAGGGAAGTAGCTATTACCGTAGGTCTCATGGTAAGACCTAAGCCCGGGACCGATTTACTTTTTCATTTTGATGTCCCCAGAGGCCAAAAACACCATTCGTTCAAATTTTTATATATCTATATATAGATATATATATATATAGATATATATATATATATATATATATATATATATGTGTGTGTCCATCCGCACGATAACTTGAGTAATTTTTGTCCGATTTTGATAAAATTTGGTTTGAAGGTGTAAGGTGGGATAAACTTGAATGAGTTCGCGAACCAGCACGATCGGACTATGGGAACGGGGGTTTATGGGGGGTTTTATGGGGTAAAAATAGGTTTTTCCCATTTTTGACCCTAAAAACACAACATTTTACAATTTCTTTTTAAACCATTTTGTAGAGCTTAAAAATACAAATAATTTAGTATATTGAAGCGTTATTATGCGCCTAACTGTTACGGAGAAAATTCAAAAAAATTGTTATTTTAAATTTCCCATGTTATTCTTATGGAGAATAAGTCAACTGTTGTAGTTTGCTTGTTTATGAACATATTTTGATCAAATTTGGAAAATACATTAATTTCTTACTAAACCACAGTACCTTTTAATATTTTACATAAAAAATACTTTTTTACCCTCCCTGTTGCAGCAAACCTAAGTACTCGTTAAACTAATTCTGTTTAAATAGGGAATAAATGTGATATTTTTAAGGAGACATTTTAGTTTAAATCCAATCAGGCAAATGGAAATTCGCTAAGTCTGCAGGTTTGCTGCGGCGGGGGTATTTTTCGCGTTTACTTGTCACAAACATACATCCATACATCCATACACCCATACATCCAAACTTTCTCATTTATAATATTAGTAGGATATTTTGTGAAAATAATGTAAAGTTCGTTTTATTCTTAACTCCATTCTACATAAACCCCGTCGGGGAGCTCGGACAGCTACTAGAATAGATCGCAATTGTCTGATGATGCAATGTTGCCAAACTTCTCTGGAATAAAATCGCTATCGACTGATTATCGATCGGTATACTCTAGTCTCTAATTTACATTAGTTTAATTGAAAATCATAATGTAAAATATTACAAACCATTCAAACCGGTAAAACAAAATATTAACTTGAACGAACGGGTTTTCTGGCCTCTGAAAACATCAAAATTAAAAAGTAAATCGGTCCAGGGTCTAGGACTTACCGTACCACCAACAGTAACAGCTTCTTCCCAAAAATAAAGGACCCCTGATATAAGGACTTATCTACCGCTATCGAAACTATTTGTTAGTATGACTTCTTAAAGTGTCAATTTAACAAAAAATGTCGCCATCGTGTAAAAATGAGCAACCGGAAGGTAAGGAGCGGTGGCGGTGGTGGGCAAGGCGTGCGGGAGTTTTGTCTAATTGGCTGATAAATCAGGAGGCAAGAGCGAGCATTGGCATTGGTCAGGTTCGGGTTTGGCTGGGTCATAAATCCTTCTGTTAATTGGAATGGAGCGACAACAGATCGGTAGACCGCCCCTCCTCCGGCCGTGAGTCACGCTGCTGTTTCAGATGCTGGTATAAGTACCCCTTCTGATGCTGCTGATGATGGTATAAGTGCCCCTTCATAAGCTGCTGATGGTATAAGTACCCCTTTTGATGCTGCTGATGATGGTATAAGTACCCCTTCTGATGCTGCTGATGATGGTATAAGTACCCCTTCTGATGCTGCTGATGATATAAATGCCCCTTCTGATGCTGCTGATGATGGTTTAAGTGCCCCTCCTGATGCTGCCGATGATATAAATTCCCCTTCTGATAGTGCTGATGTTTATGTAAGTGCCAAGTGCCCTTCTGATGCTGATGATGATGGTATAAATATCCCTACTGATTCTGCTGATAACTGCATGTGACCCTTCTGTTGTTGGTGCTGATGATAGTATTAGTGCCCTTATTATGTTACTGCTGATGGTATAAGTGTCCCTTCTGATGCTGCTGATGATGTCATAAGTGCCCCTCCTGATGCTGCGGATGATAGAAATGCCCCTTCTGATGCTGCTGTTGCTGATGGTATATGTGTCCCCTTCTCATGCTGATGATGGTATACGAGTAAATGCCCATTCTGGTGCTGCTGATGATGGTGTAAGTGCCCCTTTGGATGCTGCTGCTGTTGGTATAATTGCCACTCCTGATGCTGCGGATGATATAAATGCCCCTTCTGATTCTGCTGCTGCTGATGGTATATGTGTCCCCTTCTCATGCTGATGATGTTATATGAGTAAATGGCCCTTCTGGTGCTGCTGATGATGTTATTAGTGTCCCTTCTCATGGTGATGATGGCATAAGTGTCCCTCTTGATGCTGCTGATGATTCAATAAGCGCCCCTTCTGATATTACTGCTGATGGTATAAGTTTCCCTAATGATTATGCTGATGATGTTATAAGTGCCCCTCCTGATGACGGTATGAGTGTAACTTCTGATGCTGCTGATGATGATATGTGTGACCCGTTTGATGCTGCTGATGATGGTTTTTGTAACCCTCCTGATCCTGCGGATGAAGATATAATTGCCCCTTCTGATGCTGCTGACGATGACAAAAGTAAACCTGCTGATGCTTCTAATTGTGGTGTTATAAATGCCCCTCCTGATGCTGCTGATGATGGCTTAAATACCTCTCCTGATGCTTCCGATGGTGGTAAAAGTACCCTTCCTGACACTGCTGACGATTGGATGTATTGTATAAGTACCCCTTTCGATGATGCTTATGATTTGTATATGCTCTTCACGATTCTGTTGATGATGCATTAGTGTATAAGTGGCCTGGTTTAAATTAAGTTTCTAAAATAAACCCGAGGGATTAAATTTTTTGCTAGATCTACATGTAAAATACCCAATATACCAGACTTCACTCTTTTATTTAAAATTGTCAAGACAGATTCAATATCTTGACTTTTTCAGCCCTGCCAAACAAAACTATGTTTAACACCAATTATCTTGTCACATCTAAAACCTACCGTAAACACCATTGCGTCGTGTCTTTTGCAATACAATGGTTTGAAAAATCCAAATATCTTCTCGCTCGTGATGTGGCCAGGACTTGGCTACACAGTTTGCCATTATATACGAACGTTCCTCTCCCAAAGATGCATCGACCCACGATGTCACACAAAGGGATATAAATTAGTGCAGTCGGGGTGAATGGACTGGTTGGACCAGGTTTTGCTTTATTTCGGGAGTTTCGGATTCGGCAATCGCCAGTCGGCAGGGTTTGACACAACTCTGAAGAATGCGACGTCCAAGATGGATAGCGGTGGCTGCCATTGAAGCGCCGACGTCAACCTCAGCGTCGCTGCCATCTTGGTTCTGGTGTCAGGTGCGATGTAACTGCAAAACTCGCAATTTGGGTAGAATTTACTTTTAGGTTATTTTGAAATTGCAAGTACTTCTTAAGGTTAGGGCTTATTCGTCTTTCGTCATTCAAGCATACGCCGTACTGCGTGTCGACTCATACCGGAGCTTATGGGAAATAAATCATCATTATTCATTATCATACTTTTGGGAATCTCACGGGTACATATTTTATGAGTGTCACATTAGAGTGGACTGGACTGGGATGATCTGTGTTCCTTTGTTACTGGTTAGAAACTGTACGGAACTGGCTTGAATCTTACACTAACATTTACACTTCTACAATAAAAATGTTAAAACAAAGGTCTTACTCTTCATTCCCAATATTGGCAATACAAGCTGTGTTGCCCTCATCTCGGCATTTTTCCTTTGCAACCATGGGAGAGGAGGGTGTTATTTTACGGACGTGTCTGCGGGGGTACAGGCGTGGTTTTGTTGATCTATAACAAGCAGAATAGTTACAATTTCAATTTCGTTGGTGTGAAGACCAGCAGACGGACGGCCGGTGTGTCGTGTGTGTTGGCCTTTTGGATTTTATTTAAACAAAAAATCGCCATATTCATTGTTTATTTATTCAAGAGATTGATCACTGAAGTATAAAAGAGTATGGATACACGTTCAGGGTAAGCCGAAAGGAGGCGCCATATCATAAATTTAAAATCCCGCCACAATTGCACTAGCCCATATTTAACTCTGGATGGCATGCATGGTTAGTTAAACAATTACGAAATAATTGAAGGCAACACTTGAGGACTGAATTATTGTTTTGTGACGAGCTTAGTTCACATTCGTTTAACTCCTTCTCTACGTGTAATTTAAACCGTCATATGCGATATTAAATACGCTTGCCCAACGATTTCTCTGTTTATATTGATAGCTCATTTACAATGACAAATCATTGCATTTTGTAGGTTTAAAAGGAAACCCTGTTATTCATTAATGTTGATCGTCTTTCACTATGAGTGTGAAGATGTGGGAACCTATGCGCTTAGCCTGGTAGAAATCATCAGTAAACTACTAAAGTGGTAATATAGCGTTATACAATAATGTACTTTCAAAAAAATCTGTGTTTAAGAAATGGGAATCAGTACAGTTCACCTTTGTACTGTACCGGCTCTGACCGGCTCACCCCTTGCTTTGCTGGATACGTTCCACGCACAGATCTGTAGTCTATGTGGACGGGCAAATACGAGGTTAAAAGAGGCCGCCAACATCTTTAAAAAATTAAGTTTTAATTACACTCTAACGTGACCAGAAACAGTGTATCCATAAGAGCAAAACAAAAATCCCGCTTTTCGGGTCAGGAAAATCCCGTTTATCCCGCTTTTGAGTAATGAATCTCCCGTTTTATCAAACAAGAATATCATTAAAAAACCAAAACCTTATCGATTCCGTCGTCCTGAGTGATATTTTTCACGTATCATGTTTATTTCTCTTTATTTCTTGCTCCAATTATTCAACCAACGTTACTGAAATTCAAGTAATTTGGGTACAGTGTTAATCCAAAATTAAATTACAATTCAGTGCAAGAAATACCGTTTTACCCCGCATCACGTTTTGATCCCGCTTTCGGGTTCATAATCCCGCTTATGGAAACACTGGTCAGTAATTTTGTCCCTCCCCTTTATTATTATTTTGTCAACCCCAAATTGGAGATTCTCTGACCCCCAGTGGTCTGTTCAGAGACGTAGTTCGTGCTTAAGGTAATCTTATCGATGTTTACAGCTGTGGTGCTGTGCCTGGTAGAGGGTAGAGTTGCAGGGGGTGTCAGGGGGTGCATTTGCAGTTGCACCATGCATCCCTGGATTACCACGACCTACTTTCAATTGTTAAACGTAAACAATCAAGTGAAAACTGCTTTTTCTTATCCCAGCTAACTTTGAAATGTGGTTGTTTTAAAGTAATTTTTGCATTTATGTAAACAGCTAATTTGAACTATATAAGCAAGAATGAATTATATAATAAGCAGCAACAAAAAAACTGTGATACGCAATGAGAACTGTCAAAGTAGGATTGTTTACAGTTATGTTTATGTTTTTACCGTCATAAATACAGTAGTTTGTGATTTTTTCCGAATTTTTAATAATTTATTTTTCATTATTGTTTAGGTGAAGTGGTAGAACATCATGGCTATGGTAGATGTGTAGGCTGCGTACAGACTGATCCGCGGTCAGAGGGTAGTTTTGGATTATACAATCTGACCCGGGAGTCTGGCAGGTACATAATAGGGTCGCTTGAAACATGTGATCTGATCCGCGAGTCGTTGAGGGAGGAAGGGGATTTCTCCTTGGTCTCTACGGGAAAAATAAGCTGAGTAATAAACTAGACCTTAGTATTTCCTTTTGCTCCCACTAATAAGATTTAGCCTATTAACCTATTTTAGCAATTAAGTTGATTTGGCTTATCATAGCTAGCCTATTTAAAAATCGTTCACTTAGTTAAACTAATTATTGTTATTTAGTATAAACCCATGGATATACATCTATACTCATTTACATTGCTCTAGGATTCTATTGATTGATTAGAACTCATCCTATGTTTTTAACGAATTTTTAAGGGTTTTGTCAGTTTAATATTGTATGCTATTTTAAGCTTTAGCTCAGCGTGTGTTGACGGCTTCGCCCAGGGGTTTTCAAATCGTCTATGATAATCTTATATAATGCTAACATTTACGTGAGATTTGCTCATTTATACGTTGTTTATTTAATGTACTTGAACTTTCACGTGTATTTCCTTATTTGTTACAGTCTTATATACTGTCCTTAAAAATAATACACCATTTGTTGTAAATTGTTGTTGGTGCCATTTGTTTTTCCGTTTTGTTGCTTCCTAAAATTTAAAAATTTAGTTTTTTGTGGAGTTATGGCTATGTATTTCTTTTAACTCTTGTAAGATTTTTATGATAATAATATACTTGTTATTAAATTGGTATGTTTGATACTTCCAGAAAGTTATGTGATGATAATGATGGGGACGATTCGTAATATAGTTTATAATATTGTAATTTATAATTTTTTGTAGAGCATATTCCAGACCAACTACTATTACGCACTTCCAAAGTTAATTCATAAAGCTATAAAACAGCCTAGAATATTCCAGATAATTTTAGAAACCCATGAAATATTTCGTACAATTTAACATTTTACGTACAAACAGACGCCTACGCCGCTTTGTATAAAAAAATTTATCTTCATTATCCAAACAATGCGATATAGCGATGTTTTATACCAGATGTTTTATATAAGAAGAGGTGATTCGCATAGAGGTGGTATTCATAGGTACACTCACCCTATCAGGAATTTGACTAGCGTATTCTCTGTAAAATTGTCTTGCGTAACGATGTCTGTTATTATTTGGGTGAAGAATTCCGAAAACTCGACCCGGTCTGAAACTAAGTACCTACGCAGTTTTAGTAATTTCAGCTACCCTCCTACCATCATGCCGATGTAAAACCTCATATTTGCATCCGGCACTTGATTTCAGTTCTGTGCGAAATGTGTTGTACTGTTTGACGTTGCCTATTACTGTAATAAGTTTAATGGCATTAATAAATTCTTATTGATTCTTAAAAACAATTCAGAATAGAATGGGCGTGTTTTTAGAGGGCATTTCTAGGGGGAGTAATTTCCTAATTATCGATAAATTTAATTCCCATAAAAAGTTAGTGCTAAAGGTGGTGTTGTGAAGTGGGTGTGTGATACGGCAACCATATAGGCCGCTGCAAGGCTATCTGCCACACTGAAGTCAAGTTAATAAAATTAGGTTTGTAATTGACTTCCTTAAATACTATGTATTTCTTAAAATTGAACATTAAGAAGAGTTCTATGATTTTATAACCATTTTCATATTTTTTATAACCATTTCGAGCTTTTTTGTTTTATCTTAGTATTATATGTTTAGTTTGAATATAAAAATTTGTTTTTATCAACAATAAGGTCCAATACCCCAGATTTTTAGATTCTGGGGTATTTTTAGCGAGTTATTAATAAGATCTGCTTAATTGTTACTCTTCTATGGAGAAAATTGGACCTGAATGTAATCTGTTAGCCATTAGCGAAATACTTACTTATTCCAATCGTGTTACTCTTCCCTTATGAGATATCGTCCTATCCAGTCCCTGTATTTATTTAGGGCCTATACAGTTTTGTAAGATAGTATTATTTATGTATTCAATAATGAATAAATTGTCGCCATTGCCAAAGCCTATACTTGAGGACACACAGGAGGCTCTGGAATCAATTCCTATACATTCAAACAAGGTTGAACAGTTTTTGTTGGAAAATGACAGACGGAACAATATTGTGATATTTGGGTTGAAACCAAAACTTGCCACCTAAAGCAAACGGGATTGAACGCTCATAGTCATATCACTAAGACTAGTTGAATTTCATAGCAACTCTCAGTAAATATTCGTAGTAAAATTGAATATTTTAAAAGTAAATATTTGTATTCAGAGATCAACTACTCTCTAAAGGTGCGTTACGATTGCAAGGATAGTTTAGTAATGTGTATACGACATGCAGACAGACAAATCGATATACAACCCAAAATGCTATCACCTTTGAATACAAAAACAATTAATTGGCAACCTTAATACAAAATTAATAAAGTAACTTTTTGCTTTTTGTAGAAACCGTTTGATATAGAAACTTATAGAATATTTGGACGCAATAGAATACACTAAATAAACTAAATAAAAGACCAAAACTACGCTAGCCAAATAAAAAAAAATATATATATTAAGCAAAATCAACTAAATTGCTAAAATAAGCTAATAGGCTAAATTATATTGGAAGTACTAAGTCTTTTACCATTGACTTTAAATGCTATTACTCAACTTATTTTTTCCGTAGAGGCCGAGTAGAATTCCCTTTCCTCCCCCAACGACTCGCGGATCAGATCACATGTTTCAAGCGACCCTAATATCTACCTGCCAGACCCCCGGGTCAGTTTGAATGATCCAAAACTACTCTCTGACCGCGGATCAATTCGAGCACACGCGATGTGTAATACCATAGTATACCGTCAATTTGAGGAAGCAACTTTTCTCAAACCGTGTTTTCTCACATCGCAAATACAAAGATCGGGTATAACTGCAATAAGCATTATAAACTTATATGCCAACCCCGTACGAAGGACGGGTACTCTGCTAGCCAACAATATAGTTCTGACATGCTTCGTAACAACGATCTGAAATTGAAATAAGTTGTATATATGTTAGAATCATGTCAAGTTTAAAGTTTTTTGTCGAGCGGTTTTATTGATGCCATAGCACATAGCACAGCCTACATAAACTACGCTGGGAATTCGTAAATTTGCCAATTAATTACAGTAATTAGTTTGGTTGGGAATAAATCTGTCAATACATTTAACATGGTTTACTATGAATTTAATTAAAATAATACTATTCTTCTATTCAGTTATCACCAAAAATAAGGGTTTTTATTTGTATATTAAATATGGTTTCAACGAAAAAATTAAAATTCACATTATCATTGTTATTATACTCCTTTCAAGCAGCCGTGGCACATGAGGGATTAGGAGGCCCATAGATGGAGGACATCCACTCTCCATGTTGAAATGTTAAGAAATATTAATTCCCTGTAAAGTATGAGAATTGAAATAAAAGCAGAACAAGTAGGACGAGTCCAAGATTCTAATAGATAAAAAAGTACTTACAGTAATAACTTAAAATAGTAAAAATTGTATTCAATAAAAAGTTTGTAAATCGTATAGTTTTGAATTCGGGTAATATTTGTCACGACATAATGAAGATACATGTAGTGAAATTTTAGTATGCACTTTTACCGTTGTTAATTACTTAATTAATTAATCGAGATGGGGACACTACTTAGGTGCGTGAGTATAGAATGGTTTGAGATTATCTGTGTTTTGTTACTGGCTAAGATTTAATAAAATAAAAAAATATTTCTTTAGACAGGCAAAAGTTAAGGCCACATGGCCTTACACTTAACCTGAACAAGATCAGCTGTTTCAGTAGCCAAAATAATGTATTAAAAGCCCAATGATCAGGAACAGCTGGCTCCAGTTTCGAGCCATCAAGCAGTTACTGACTTTTCTCAGGATCGAACCGGTGACCTTTTGGTTGACAGGTGAGCACTACAAACCCTCAGGCTCATGGATGCGTTTAAAATAATTTATATAAACATATTAGCCTATTCTATAAAATTGGAATATTATAATGAAATATTACTGGACAAAATTTTAATTCTTTGATAAGAA
Organism: Macrosteles quadrilineatus; assembly: GCF_028750875.1. NCBI lineage: Eukaryota > Metazoa > Arthropoda > Insecta > Hemiptera > Cicadellidae > Macrosteles > Macrosteles quadrilineatus. The sequence goes on from NW_026542602.1 coordinate 71,459,579, forward strand.
ACTATTACATTATACATTAAAATGCTACCTACGTGAGTAAAGTCCCTTAGTGTAAAAAACCTATGGGTAAGTCACTTTTTTGCTAATAAAATAACAGGATTTCTTTTCCAATGCACCCACTTTTGAAAATATATCCACGAAGTGATTCATCAAACAAACTACTCAATAGACCTCCACAAATGCCACTTATAAAACGGAATTCCTCTGAACAGTTTTGCTCGTTTTTACTACACATCTTTATAGGCCGGCCTTCCCGCGACAATGAAAGAAGAAAAATAAGAATCAGCTGACTCAATTGAGGCAGGCGCGTAATGATCGTGTAGGCCTAACAAATAAAAGTGAAAGACCCGCGAACAGTTAGGTGATGATTTATATATTCCAGTTAGATAATAAGCAGAACAAAAAGAATACAGTTGGCCACAAGTTGGCTTGGACGCGTAAACAAAAAGCGCGGTGTTGCCAAGTCGTGCACCACAGCCCCCCCCCCACTACTTCGTGCCCCCCCCACCCTTACTTCGTGCCCCCCCCCCCTCGGCAATCGTCTCATTCGTGTTTATTGTATTTTTATTTAGTTTTGCGATACAAATAGACTCGTCTTAATAAAGCGTCTTCAATCGTTAGTTGGCAAAGTAGCAAATTCACTGACCCATAAAACAATAAAACTGTATAACTGAAGTTTTGTATTTTTGTTTGTCATGAATATTGAAATAAATAAATCGTTATTGTATTGTTTAAAAATATGAAAATTCTGCTTCTGCCAAAACTTTTATAACTTAGTGTAGGGGTTTTTAATGTAATTGGTACTTTACTTTCAGTGTAATAAACTACTTGACAATACCTGTTTAAACTCTTCGATGTATTTTACAGTACTATGATTCAATCATATCAAGTGGTATGATTATGGTTTTACCATCAGAATGGATTCTACAATATAGTAGAGCATTATAATTTTGTGACATATGAAAAATATATGTTGTTTACTGTTTTGGAATTTGCTGTAAAACCTGAACCATTTCATTTAAAATTATTAATTTTTAATGTAAGTGTCTATACTATGAAGTTTGTATATATATATATATCAATATCGGCATATTTTGTATATTATTAACACAGTTTACATCTAATGTTTTATAAAAAATATTAATCTTGAAGAATTCGCACTAGAAGACCCTTTAATAAAAGTGTTATTCTAGATCAAACCTTCATCGTATCAAAGAATAAATACCCCCGCCGCAGCAAACCTGCAGACTTAGCGAATTTCCATTTGCCTGATTGGATTTACACTAAAAATATCACATTTTTATTCCTTATTTAAATAGAATTAGTTTAACGAGAACTTAGGTTTGCTGCAGTAGGGAGGGTAAAGAAGTGTTTTTTAATGTAAAATGTTAATAGGTACTATAGTTTAGTAAGAAATTAATGTATTTTCCAAATTTGATCAAAATATGTTCATAAACAAGCAAACTACAACAGTTGACTTATTCTCCATAAGAATAACATGGGAATTTTAAAATTACAATTTTTTTAAATTTTCTCCGTAACCATTAGGCGCATAATAATGCTTCTATATACTAAATTATTTGTTATTTTAAGCTCTACAAAAAGGTTTAAAAATAAATTGTGAAAAGTCGTGTTTTTAGGGTCAAAAATGGGAAAAACCTATTTTTACCCCATAAAACACCACATAAACCCCTGTTCCCATAGTCTGATCATGCTGGTTCGCGAACTCATTCAAGTTTATCCCGCTTTACATCTTTAAACCAAATTTCATCAAAATCGGACAAATATTACTGAAGTTATCGCGTTCACGGACACATATATATATATATATATATATATATATATATATATATATATATAACTCTAATATATAAAATTCTCGTGTCACAGTGTTTGTCTGCAAACTCCTCCGGAACGACTTCACCGATCGTTATGAAATTTGGTGTGTAAATTCTGTAGGTATGCGAATCGGACGTAAACTATTTCCCGTTTCGAAATTCTTAAAAGGGCTCCGCCCCAGTGGCTCTGGAGTTTCCCATGTTAACCTTATGAGAAATGGAATTAATGAATCTTAACAGCTGTTTCAATTAAACAAGTTGGTTCTGTTCTATGATGTTCAATAGCATTAAAGTTACAAGGATTACCAACAGGGTGCAGCACTATTATTTATTTTACATTTATGACAACAGCTAATTTGCAACCAAAAGGTGAGTGAGCGTAGCGAACGAACTTCAACCTGGAGGTGAGTGAGCGTAGCGAACGAGCTAACCTGAAGGCAAGTGAGCGCAGCGAACGAACTTCAACCAGGACGTGATTGAGCGATGCGAACGAGATCATCTTGAAAATTAAACGTAACGGTACTTTCTTTCCATCGGTCTGTCTTAGGGGAAACCTATAACTTAGGAGATACGAAGTTCGCCGGGTCAGCTAGTACATATATAAAAAGTTGAACGAATGGTGATTTTGGCCTCTGGGGACATCAAAATGAAAAAGTAAATCGGTCCCGGGCCTAGGTTTTACCATGCCACCTACGGTAATAGCTACTTCCCTATAGGGAAATTCGCTAAAAGCAACCTCTCTTGATAGAGAATACTTTGCCACGATATACAATTTTTATTTATTATTATTTGTTATAAATATTTATAAAATATAGTTATTTAATTTATTTATTTATTTTATACTTTAATTATGATTTAATTATTTAATTGAATATTAATTTATTGAATACTTATAAATTATAAGTCATTTAATTTATTAACATTTTACTTTATTTTTATCAAAACTATTTTGGATGTTTATTTTTCATTTACCAATATTACTCATAATACACAAATATTAGTAGTACTAGTATTAGTTCCCTTCACAGTTCATTAAATTCTTCACAAATAGTATTAGTTCATGGTGTTTAGTAGTATTATTTATAACTATTAAACTATCTTTTTCTGCATAAGCATTTTAATTGGATTATTTTTCATTTAACAGTATTTATCATATTATAGCTTTTAATTGTAATTTCAAGAATATTTATAGTTAGTGAAATGTATGTATTAATAGAGTATACATGCTGCAATATGCAGAACAAGCGAATTATTGGTCATTTTTGTATTCGCTTCCGGTATGGATATTCGTACTAAATAATTCTATTAGGCAAACAAATGACCAATTGAAGAAACTTGAGATTATTTAGATCTAAGGAACGAGACATTTTGACGAATTTACAGGCAGGACATTTTGTTACCATATAAAATATCCAGGATATATATTTAGTAAACGGCATGCAGACACAGTCAAACTACAATATTCAATTTTTCATCTCTTATATCCTTTGTCATTCGTTTAACAATACATACACTGTACTTAATTAACAACGATATTTATAATGATTTTCATCCCACTCCCATTTCCTATTGTCCACCCATAAAATTCGTAAACATTCTAAAATTCTGAAATGCATGTATTTTATTTCAATTACATACTTAACAATAATTAAAATAATATTTGTCCTTTTGTACTAGTAAATCTCGTGAATAAAAAGCCTGGATTGAATGTAGGAATTAATTATATACTGCACGGAATTATAAAAACCCTGAATGACCCAAAATTTAAGTCAATTCAGAAATGAATTGTCTTTGAAGCCATCCTGCGATCTGTTGATCTTTCGATGTTCGAACGCATACGAAATTGTGACACGAGTCCACTAAAAGTTTAATATATGTATTTACCTCTTGCGCGTACAAATGTCTTGTTTAATTTTATAAATTTTACTTTTAAAAGTAACATAAATTAAACATAATATCCAATGTTCTAGCAGTGTTAATTCAGATATGTCGCTCAGGAAATTAAATCCTATTTTTAAGCTGTTCCAAATGTCAGTAAATTTTACATTTTGAGGGTACTACTGTACAAAAATTAAGTTGCTCAAGTACTGGAAAAATAAGGATAATGGTAAGCACTAAGTTTGGTAGGTAGGCATATTGTAAGAACTTACTGACTGTATCTATATACAACTCTACAAATAGGAAAGAGATTATCATCAACATTTTAAAACTTCTGATATTTCTAACTGGCTTAGATAGCCTCTAGTTTTCACAATTCTTCCTTCATGAGGAAAGAAAAGTGTCGCTTAGTGCGAACACACACTTAACTTATTTGGTATACTTAAAAAAAATCGTGTTAGTTGCTATTTCACTAAAAATGTTCATAATCTTCGCATAAAATGTACTTAGTCGAATAAACCTGATTCGTCCTTCCAAAGCTAAAATGAAGTCCTCAGACATTTCATTAATTTTACCCATATCACTTGCACTGAAATCAATTATTCCTAATAACACATTCGAGCAGCTAAGCAGCTAAATTTCCTCATGTAAAACGTTTATGCATATCGGTTCGATTTTATAGTCTGAAAATACGACATGCGGGTAGTTCACTGGTGTGAATTTACCGGATAATTTATCCGGAATCGGTTTCGGCAGTGACCTTGGGACTTGGGCGTGGTTGGACATTGGACATTGGACATTGGACGCTACCAGTTTGTCACGTGATGAGGTGTCGGTCTCACATTGGCCTTCTCAAGGGTGTCAGCTGACAATAACAATCCGATCAGCTGATTATAAGCTGTCACCTGGTCTCAACTTAGGTAATGTACATAGGCAACAAGTCACAAAATGTATTTGTGACGTCACGATTTTTATCATCGAACGTAAATAAGGAGTTTCCACAATTGGGATTTCGAAAGACCTTCTGCACTGTTCAACAAGTCTGGAAAAAATAGTATCATTACTAGGACCAAAAGTGGCATTTTCCGGCGCGCGCTCAAGTGTCAACAAAATTTCACGTACGTGAGTTATTTTCATGTACGAGACGAAGCCGAGGACGGGAACAATGGAGCAAGTGTCGGAAAATAACTTTCGGTAGATATGAACGATAATTTTCACCTCGACGCAAAAATACACAAATACCAGATCTCAGTAATATTTTTAAATTATTTTGTTTCTGATTTTTTTAAATATCACAGTAAAAGAAAAGTTCACATAGAAAACCTACGTAGTAACTTACAATAATTTGGAAGTTAAATGTTATGTTTTTGTGCCTTTTTCAGTTTTGGTGACAATCAATCCTTCATTTATAAGTTCTTTTGGTGTTTTGAAACGCACCCACATCTTCTTTTAGTTTTAGACCAATCTTTATAATTGAAAATTCGTTTGACAACGTTTAAGGTTTTATGATTATTTATTTCTCAGATAAATACATGATTAAATACTCGTCACTTACTTGATTTAGTTCAACATTTTGTACACTAGCTGTACCAATCCGTAAACTTTCTGTATTCTTCTTCATAGTCTTCCCCGTTATTTCTCTGGTGAAAGGTTTTTAGTTATCTCTTAAGGTTTTTAATCAAATCACTAGGAATGTTAGACGTATTTTGAGCATCCTAAAACACGTACTATGCTAAAAACACAAAGAAACAAACTAACGCCTATTTCTGTGTACATTTAGATTCTGCAACAATGAAAACAGCTGATTTAAATCATTAAAATAACCCATAACAAAACATTAAGCGTGCGTGGTGAATACAATAAAGAAATTCACTCAAAATTAGAGCTTGGGAAACCAATACCTTCTTTGATATCAGCTGTTATCGAAAATAGCAGCTACATTCGGTATGGAGTGATGAAAAATGATTTTTGGGAAACAGTATAATCCTTGAATGTTCATTGAATTAGACATTTCAACCCCAGCCTAGAGTAAAAATAAACATAGTTGAACCGGGCATAGTTTCGTCAGAGTGGGCTGATGTAAGTGATTGATTTCTGTCGAATATGTCAATTATTTGACCAAGCCAGTTGTATTTTATATTTGTGGGATGTCTACTATTATATCGAACAATGCTGCTAGTGATGATCATAAGAAATTTTGAGTCTCGAAATATAAATCGAAATTTTTAAAATTGTCAATCACATATTATTTACTTTCTACTAGTGTTTTAACAGAGTTGAGTACCGTAGATATTTTGGACAATATGCAACTCAAGACTTATTAACGAATTTCCCTATCTGGTAGAAGTTAAGGTTTGGCAAGACCTGGGACCGATTTACTCATTCATTTCAATGTAAATTTCTATGAAAGTGTAGGGCTGGGCAGGATGCACTTGAACCAGCAACAGCAAGATTGGGAGAGAACGGGGTGTTCTCAAAGTTTACCTTGAAACATAAAAATGGCCAGTTTATTACTGCCACTGTATAGGACTTAAAAACTAATTTTCATATTGAATCATTCATAAATTAGAAAAACCGTACATTTAGATTTAAAATGGTAAGCTGTTGTACAGTAGTTTGCTTGTTTATGGATGTATTTATTTCATACTATAGGACTATTAACATTTCACCAAACGAACACCGTTTCCTTAACTTAAACAGCAAAGGGGCAAAGGGGCAAAGGGGCCTTGGAACCGTGTCGTAACACTTCGGCCCAAGTAACACTTCGGCCCAGTAACATTTCGGCCCGAAACCCTCAGATGTGGCCTACGGTTCAACTCTCTACCTGCCCACTAGTAACACTTCGTCCCAACAAAATATTTGGGGACATCGAAACTGCTACGACGTTTTACGATCATGCTCCATACTGAAACTGCCACGGCAATTAGTGAGGATTATAAGGGTGTTTTTGAGAGGGCTAGAAACACTGAAACTGCCACGGCGGATTCCTCAGATAGACAGGGAGAAACGGGAGACTTAAAATTCCCATTTCTGTCTTAACCTTTTAATTTCTTTCACAATAATACGTTGATTGGAAAAATAAGTGATTGATTTGCCCTTTCGTATTTATATTTTATGAGTTATTTTTATGTTAATTTAAGTTTTTAGTGTTGCGACTGTTAGAGTATTTCTTTTATAAGTATTTATTCCGTCTCTTCTTGAGAATATATTTACTTTAATGAATAATTATTTACCACTAAGAAACAAGTTTTATGTTCATTTACCACTTATATAACACTGCATTTTATATGATATGTTCGACGCTTTTAATTACACTAGAGTTGATCAAATACTAATATAATACTGTAAAACTGTAATATTCAAAAATAGTTTTATTCGCCCAAGACGCTAGGTTGCAGAACTACAAATACTGTACCAACCTCCATGCCCTGCAGAGGGGTGGTCACGCGGAATCTCAGTGGAATGCCCTCCTATTAGCTTGACTCATGTAATATTTTTCAAGTTCGGTATTTCTCAACAGTTGTGTGCCATCCTTCAGAGAGTTAGTAGTAAGGGTGCGGCGTTGTTAGTAGACGGCTACCGTTTGTTATACAAAGTGTGGTGTTAGTAAGTGGTTTTGCTAGAGAAAAAATCTGTGAGGATATCAAGCAAAATGCTTCACAGATTAAATATAACAACGAGTAACGGTAACTGAAACGATTTTAACGCGTATATAAAAAGGTACAGTTTTTATCATGCTGCAACTCATAAAATTGTTAACAAGGGATATTGATGTATACAGTATTTTTACTTAGGGTCTCTCAGGGTGAAAAATATAAATGGCAACAATTCTTCAGTCACTGTAGTGGGTTGAGTTTAGATAGAGACCTCTAGCTTTTGTCGATATATTCAAATTCAAATTCGTTTATTCAAATTCGTTTATTCAGCTAAAATTAACAAAAAATTTCTTGCATTAGCTAAGTCAGAAAAAAAAAAAAAAAAAAAAAAAAAAAAAAAAATACAACTCAAGGCTTACAAATAATATTTGCAAATATGCTTACCATCTATTTACAAAAACTAATTGATCTTATCATTCTTTATTACAGTTTGAAAAAAACTCCTTGACACTGTAACATGAGAAGCTAATTAGATCATTTTTTAAACGTTTCCTAAACTTTGAATGGTTTGATTCCAACTTCAGGGACTTGGATAGGTTATTGTATAGTTTAATACCGTTGTAGAGTGTATGCTTTCTGAAAAAGGAGGTTTTATATTTCGGAATAGGTAAATCATGTGTATTTCGCAAGGGGTAGGGACAGGCTGAAGATTTATCTGAGACTAAAAATAAAGGAAAATGTTGTTTGACAAAAGTTAATGTTTGCAGGATATATAAACTGGGGAAAGTTAAAATGTTATATTTCTTGAAGTAATATCTGCAAGATTGGCGCTTGGGCAGTGAAAAAATAGTTCGCACTGCCCATTTTTGGAGTTTGAATAGAAACTTGGTGTTTCTACTCTCATGACCCCAAATTGGTACAGCATACGCTAAGTGGGGGTAGATGAGGCCATAATATGCAGAAATCAAGACTTTGTAGTTTGTTGTGTGTTTCAGGCTGCGCAACACAAATATTCCTGAGCTTATCTTTCCTGAAATGCTTTCTATATGGCTCTTGAAACTGAGACCTTTGTCTAGGGTCAATCCCAAGAACTTAACTCTGTCAGTTGGGTGAACCACTGTTTCATCTACGAAAAGGCTAAAACTCTTGTGGTGTTTGTTAGTTATGGAAAAGTGTATGAGTTGGGTTTTTTCAGGGTTTATGGTTAACAAGTTGTCATCAAACCATTGGACTAAATTGTTCGCCTCAGAAAAGGCACTCAACTCTAACCGATCGATATCGCAGCCAGAAACTGAAAGGGAGGTGTCGTCGGCAAAAAGTGTAGGTTTTGCAGCTGGAGTGGATGAAGGGAGGGAATTTATAAAAAGGAGGAATAGGACAGGCCCGAGTACGGAACCCTGAGGCACTCCCCTCACTATAGAGGACTTGACAGAGGAATATGGACGCAAAAGCCCGGTCTCATCCGCAGAACGAATCTCCACAAACTGTTTTCTGCCTTCAAGGTAACTCGAGATCCATTTTAAGGCCAGGCCACGTATTCCCACCTCACTATCATTTTTTCTTCGATATATATTTCTTCGTCTAATGGCCTATTATTATGAGGTGTCACTCGATGGGGTCACCAAAATAACCCATTTTGGGTTTAAGAACAAAATTTGAATACAACAAAATGTTCACTTGCGTGCCATAGAGACGTGTACAAAATTTTGTTTTCTTGGCGTAACCCAATAAAAAGTTAACTGGTGATGTCCATACTTTTGCCCAGCCATGTATATGTGAATAAACAAAATTTATAATTGAGGTATATTACTAAATAAATATATTCAAAAACATACATCGAGTCTCATTTCATTCTAATTAAACATGAGAAAATGGGAAGCAAATTCGTGATGATTTCCCACCAGGCGTAACATCCGTGACAAGTTTCTGTGATCATAGAAACGACCGAGATTATTACTTGCGATCACGGAAACGCCTAAAAATGGAGAATCGTCGTAAGAAACTTTAACGAACATCCGTGATCGTATGCTACGATCGTGGCAAAATCCGTGATAATTTCTCGCGATAAAACGCAGATAACTGTGATGGTAAACTACGACCGCAATGATGATGACCGGTGATGATTTCACAATTGCGGCAACATTCGTATTCATCTCCAGCGATTATTTTAACACATGTAACTATTTTTCGCGATTGACGAAAAAATTAATGATCATCTTGCACTTGCGGCTAAGTGAGTGATGATTTATCGATATTTCGGCAATATCCGTGGTAATTTCTACAGTAGTTCCTCGCAATGGCGTTTTTCGATTACGCAAAACGTGTAAGCTCTGTGTTTTCGGGTGGATTTTACGGCAAATATTTGACCATTTTTATTTCCCGGTTTCTTACTAAATTCAATTACAACTCATGGACTTTTTCCTGATAGTTAAAATTCACGTGCTCTTGTAATAATAATAGAGATCGATGGCTATTCCCGGTTTCTAGGTTGGCAGAATTAGGTGACCCTGAATTATCACTACAAGTAGCCTAGGCTAATTAAGATTTATTTTTTATCAAACGTGTAAAAAATGTATACTTATCAATTATGAAGTTTTTATCTGGTATTATTAATGTAAACCTGCACATTATTCGTCTTATGTATACAAGTATAATTGTATCTGTATATTTCTTGGCCTAGTCTTGTATTTTATTTGTATTTCGTACTAAACAAAATCTGGCCAGACTCGAACTAAATTCTGTGTATTCTAGTCATCACAAAGGATCTCATACTTCGACGCCAATTCCTAAGACAATTGGAACGCAGTGCGCGCAGTATTTCCAACTCATTGCTGAAAAGCATGTTTTCATGCTATTCCCGGCTCATTTCTAAATACATTACTCCACCGCAGCCCGCAGCAAACCTGCACACTAAGTGAATTTCAATTTGTTTGATTGGATTCTTACTAAAATTGTCCATAAACAAGACATATACTTGTATTCCCCATTTAAATAACATTTGATTTAACAAACACCTAGGGTTTACTGCTACGGCGAGGTTAAAAAGTGTTTTTTGCAAAATATTAATAGTATAGGATGAAATCAATAAATTCGCCAACAATTGTGTTTTATTTATACTTCAGGACACGTATCCTGTTGTGCTATTATTTGCATTAAATTATGTTTCTTCTTGTGCAATTTTGACGATGCCTACCTACACCTTGGTATATTTATAAACTTAAAACTTCAAATCTAATGATAAAATATGTGTTTATCGAGTTATTTAACGCCAGTAATTCACCATAACGGGTTAAGAGCATTCATATAATACATTTAGTAAGAAATATTTTACATTCCATTGCAATCTTAATCCTTTAGAACATATTATTCAATTATTTCTGACTTCATCGGTGGTTTAATGACTTTTTCTATTGATACTTGATTTAAATAAGTACAATGTCAGTATGGCCTCTTTTAAGTAGCGACATGAAAAGCATTTAATTATGAGCAAAGTAAAGTGTTGTGTTTCAAAATCGTCACTGTGATGAGTGAGGGATATTCTCATTCCCGTTTCTCCCTGCACGTTGCCAAACCAACCTCCCCTACCTGAGGAATCCGCCGTGGCAGTTTCAGTGTTTCTAGCATTTTCAAAAACACCCTTATAATCCTCACTAATTGGCGTGGCAGTTTCGGTATGGATTATGATCATAAAACGTCGTGGCAGTTTCGGTACAGCCAAATATTTGACAGGTTAGGTTAGGTTAGGTAAGATTCCACCGATTCTCCGTCATGTGAGGTCAGAGGATGCAAGGGGTGACGGTTGGGCGACATTCCACCAGAGGGTGGTTGCAAAGTATACAGGTCATGTACCTCTTACTACCTGAACTGCGTTCCTCAACCCTTGTCAATTTTTCGTCGGGCCGAAATGTTACTCCATTAGCTTATTTAATCATCTGTAAAAGCGAGTGGGACGAAGTGTTACTGTTTTTCTAAGAAATTTGAGTTTGGCCGAAATGTTACTGGGCCGAAGTGTTACTACATCCTTGGAACAGTATCTGGTTCTCTATTGTTGATATGTTTGACAAATGATGAAAACCGTCCACTTTATGACAAACTAACACTCTGCACCAAAGACAACAAAGCTTGACATGTTTCTTGTGTAGGAACAATGATCGATAGTTTGTGTACAGACCACAGACGAAAGCGAAAGTACAAGTTCAACATGAGACGGGGACAATGTTCGCAATTTGGAGGGCGGCCAGCGCCAGCTGTTGCAGCCAAAAACTGAATCACGGTCTAAACAAACACAAGTACTTTGGTTGGTACTCAGTGCAATAACCGGTGAATAGCGTGTGTAGAAGCTAAAGAGACTGCTTGATAACAGCGAGGTTCTAAAACGGTCATGTAAACATGTAATACGTAGAGAGGTTTTGAGGTAGAGGTTTTAATAATCATAAATTTGTAATTCAGCACAATCATGCATTCAGGTACCCCGTTTTCATCGACATTAGGCTGTACAGACAAGATTCTTAGGCTGAAAATTCTTTCGTCATACTACAGCAAAAACAACACGTTTAATGCATGCATGCACGGGTCTAGAGTAGCTATTTCAATCCCTAGGGAGTAAAAAGCTTTTTAGTCCCTTGGGAGTAAAAATAAGCTGTTGTAAATATCGATTGTAGCGATCATATGGATAGAAATTAGAGATTGGTTGATTTATAGGGTTAGGTAGCTTATTGTTGCATTCTTGTCAATAGTTCGACATATCGATGATATAATGTACAGTAACACAATCGTAGAAATTATTGAATCACTAAAACTGTTCATTTACATTAGCAGAATTGAAAACAAGCTGGAAGTTGTTTTGAGAGGTTATCTTCAAATTAAAAGTATATTCGTTTTATAGCTTGGTGCAATATGGTGAAAAATATAGTCACCACATGCCACACTGGCAAAAAGTGTCTTGTCATTTTCCCACTTCAAGCTTCACCTCGATTGTAAAACTTGAGCTCGGGTGGAAAAGTGTCCCTTTACGCCCTAGTAGACCTTAACAGATGATAAATACATTCAAAGGCTGACAAGATAATGACCCAGTAAAACGCAGTACACATAATAAATTTTACAAAATAATAAATGACAATTATGTTACGGATTAAATATATATCACAGAAATACCTTAGAATATAATCAATCGTATAAGGGCTTTTAGGAATACAAATAAAATGTGTTTCAAGTTAATCATGTCACGAGACTATTGTTTTCGTTATTTATTGGTTAAATTTGTATTAATAGGTGAACACTATAGATGGACAGCTGAATGGAGACATATAGGCTCATCTGAAGGTCGTCTGTCCAAGAAAAGTCAGTAAATTTTTTAATACTGCTCGAAACTGGAACCAGCTTTCCTTGGTCAATGGGCAAAAATGGATGGTTCTTGGCTATAGAAACAGCTGATCTTAGTGAAAGGGATACACAAAGTATGTTACCCAAACAGCACTCCCCCATTTATATTTGGGGGACCTGTTTCATAGTAAAATACAAGTTACAAGTAATAGCTTGAAACCTGTAATTTCCATTATATTTGCATTGGGCGATCAGCTGATTTACTAATAATATTAGATTGTGTGATAACATCAGGGGCCCATTTCATAATAAAGTACAAACTAATATTATTAGTAAATCAGCTGATCGCCCAATGCAAATATAACGGAATTACAGGTTTCAAGCTATAACTTGTAACTTGTAGTTTATTATGAAACAGGTCCCCAGATGACAAGTTACAGACTAATGAATTGGTATTGTTCAGAGCAGCAAATAACAGTAAGTTTTAGTTTTTTGTATAATGTTATTCTGTTGATGTTATTATTATAATGGTTGTTGTTATCTTATTTTATTTGAAGTCTCGTTGTTATTCTTCTGTTATCATATTGTGTTTAATACTGTGAATCTGTGATTTTACTGTAAAATATAGAAAATTGTTACTGCAGGAATCATTGTATATAATTGTTGATTTTTTATTGGCATGCAATAATTTGTAACATTTAATTAATACTGTATGATTAGAAATTATTGTTTTCTACTGCCACATCGTACATTTTTGTAATTGCAAATTGCCGATTATAAATAAATAAATAAAACCAAAGGTTACGGATAATACACTGTTTAACGAATTTAAAAATATCAAAGAAAAATTGAGAATCCCTCCTATACACATTATACATTTTTATAGGTACTCTTGTTATAGCCTATTCAAAACACCTAATGGTCGACGTATTCACTTATTGTGTATTCAGTAGTATATGTTACATTGTAATATGTAACTCTTATAACGTCAATGGTATATAAAACAAGGATAGTTATTAGTTAATTACAGTTACTGCCTTTTGTCTGCTAAAAAATAAAATTATTTAATTTATTTTACTAATTCTGACACAAAAAATCGTAAAAAAGTCTCTGGCAAAATTTATTTTGCTATTTCTGTCAACAGGAGCACGTCGGCAGACAGTTGTAATAGAATTCAAATAAAGTTTTTTCATTTGATACGTTGTTGGTAATTAGATTGAATACCAGACTAAATTTCATCAAGCTAAACGAGCTAGTGACTATTATAGTTACAAATTGTATAATATGTTAAATAATACTGCAATATATAGGCGTAAATACAAAAACACCGTTTATCAAAACATTTCTTTATACACACGTTTACTCACTGCAGTTGCATCTAAAACAATATTTCATTTATTGTTCCGGTATGAAAACAGTGCTAAATAAATAGTTTACCACTACGTTTATACTGTCATGTTTCTTTAGTACGGCAATATCACATTTTTTATAACTTTATAAAAGTAAAATACTATGTCATCAAAAACACTTTTAAGTCCTAACGTGTAAACCTAATACAGTAAAACAATGAAATTATAAGCCATGTCTCAAAATAAATGAACAATTTTAAAATTTTATTTTACTTTTTTTACTGCAGTATCTCACACATGGAACCTGCGAGTAAACAATCGCGCGTGTGAGAGTGTAAAACACGTTAACACCCCCTATGCCTATTCCCCCTTACCACATCCACCCCTAACTCAACCTACTTGACCAACCTCAAAACAACGGGACCAAAGTCGCAACCGAGTTAAAGTTACGGTGTCGACAATCTTTATGACGATTTAGGTTCCTATTGATTGGTGTTTTTTCGCCGGTGCCGCTGCCGAGACGGAGATCTGGCAACGTCGCGTCGCGTCGCTCGCCAGCGCCAGACAGACTGGACCGAGTATCAGATAGAACCGCGTCCTCGTCGCGATCGCGTCCTGTACCGCGAGCGGTTGCCGGTGAAACAACGTGCGTCGGTAGTCGGTAGTACGGTAGTGTGGTCGGTAGTGATGGTGGAAGTGGGAGACTTGCACAGGCCTGAGTAAGTACCAATTGGTTTTATAAAAAATGGAAATTATTTGTAAGGTTAATTTTGGTGTAAATATTTTTATAGTACTGTATAGTCAAAATTGCGCATGATAGGGGCATTATTTAGATTGGCAAGTAAATTCAAGGCGTAAGAAATTGAAATTGTTTGTAAGGTTAATTTTGGAGTAAATATTTTTATAGAATACCGGTAGTCAAAAATTGCACAGGATATGGGGAGTGTAGCTTTAGTTGCATGTTAATTAAAGTTGGATTAGCTATGACAGATGTACAAACCTGAGTAAGTACCATATTTGACTTAGTTGGATTTGTAAATAATTGAAATTATTTGTAAGGTTAATTTTGGTGTAAATATTTGTATAGGAGTCGAAATTGCGCTGGATAGGAAAAATAAATTAAATGGAGGTTAGTTCAAGTTAGATTTATTACAGATTTACACATTCCTGAGTATGTATTTAATTGTTGGATGTGTAAAATTAAAATTATTTGTAAGGTTAATTTACTTGCAACTTACTGTAAATATTTTTTAGAATTAGAATACAATTGTGAATTGCACAGTGTAGGGAAAATAACCTAATTACATGTTAATTTTAGTTATAACAGATGTACACAGACCTAAATAAGTACTATAATTAGGTGTAAACGTTTCTTACTAGTAAAGAAATTGTGTCAGCAGAAATAAACTTAATTTTTGTAAGTTGAATTTAAAATAGTTCAGTGCATGAAATTCCTTGCAGTTATGACTTATTTCATTAGCATGTGTAAGAACCATAATGTGTCCGATGTTATAAAAAAATCCTATAAAATCATTGGTGGGTTACCTATTTTAGGTGTAAATATTTCTTGTATTTTTATAATAATTGGTGCGTTAGGAGAAATAGTCTACACATAGGCAGTTGTTTGGTCAGTATGAGAGTCGCGACAGATTTACATGGTCAAGTATGTACTAATTTGTTAGATTGGTAAAAAAATAAGGTATTTTGAAGGTTATTTTAGACGTAAAATATTTCTTGTAGTATAGTCAACATTGTGCCGGGAAACTTAAATACACATACAGTAAATTCTATTTAATTCCGGTTAGTTATGACAGGTGTGATAAAGTACTAGCACATATTCTATAGTCTGTGGTACTACAATTTGTTGAATGTGTAAAATATAATTTTTTCAAATTTTTAAGGTAGTTTTGAATGTAATATTTCTTGGGGGATATTAAAAACTGCAGGATAGTGTAGAGAGACTTGTAAGTCGAGTCAGGTCAGGTTTGATTAGTTATGACAGATTTACACAATTCGTATTGTACGAGTAGAAAAATGTACTAAGTAAATAAATTATTCATAAAGTTGTTTAGGTGTAAATATTTCTTGAGAATAGTTTAAATTCAGCTTGGAAGTGTAAAAAATTAATTGCAAGTTGGGTTTGGTCAGTTCAGGTTAGGTTAGTTATTTAATTTCCATGGCTAATAATAAATTAATGATTTACATTATGTCCTTAATTATTCATTGTTGTTTGCTAATTTTAATAGTCTAGTAAAAAAAATCACGTTCAAAGAAATATTTTTCCCCTTTTAAATGATTTAATTTAATTATCTAATCGTTAAGGTTATCGGTCTTATATGTGCAGGTTTTATTTGTATTTTGTAAAAAGTTATGCTCATTGGGTGAAAAACGGAAATTAAACTATTCTTATGGATATCATGGTGCCAAATGTTTAAGCTTACGACAGCCCCCCTGACCATACTATTGGACCGATTTACACGAAGGTTGTACCAAAAGAAAGCTTATCGGTCCTATATGTACAGGTTTTATTTGTATTTTGAAAACATTTATGTTAATTTGGACAAAAATGGAAATTAAACTTTTCTGATGGATATTTAACATGGTGCTAATTCTATATATTTAATAGACAAGCATGTTTCTTGAAAACCTTTTTTCTCAGGTCCTGTGCATCGCAGGGAAAATCTACGCATACTGTTAGAAAGATACTTGCCTGTGTAGATGTGCAGAATCCTTTTATATTTAGCGAATTTCCCATATAGGGAATAAGCTATTACCGTAGTACTCATGGTAAGACCTGGACGCGGGACCGATTTTTTTTTTCGTTTTGAGGTCCCTAGAGGCCAAAAACACCATCCGTTCAAATTCATATATATATATATAATATATATATATATGTGTCCGTCAGCACGATAACTCGAGCAAAAATGATCCAATTTTGATGAAATTTGGTACAAACGTGTAAACGTACGTTTATTCGAACGAGTTCGCGATCCAGCATGATCGGACCATGGGAACGGGGGTTTACGGGGGGTTTTATGGGGTAAAAATAGGTTTTTCCCATTTTTGACCTAAAAAACATAAAATTTAGCAATTTCTTTCCAAACCATTTTGTAGAGCTTAAAAAACAAATAATTTAGTATATTGAAGCGTTGTTATGCGCCTAATGGTTACGGAGAAAATTCCAAAAAATTGTAAATTTAAATTTCCATGTTATTCTTATGGAGAATAAGTAAACTGTTGTAGTTTGCTTGTTTGTGAACATATTTTGATCAGATTTGGAAAATGTTTTAATTTCTTACTAACTATTCACATTAAAAAAAAAAACAGTTTTACCCTCCCTGATGCAGCAAACCTAAGTACTTGTTAAACTAATTCTATTTAAATCAAGAATAAATGTTATATTTTTAAGTAGACATTTCAGTGTAAATACAATCAGTCAAATGGAAATTCGCTTAGTCTGCAGGTTTGCTGCGGCGGGGGTATTATAAATTAAAATAGGCTTAAAAATAAGCACAAAAAATGAATTTTAAACTTAAAAAATTTACATGGGTCTTATTGGTTGCTATGTTGGTAACGAAATAACAACAAAATATAAACAGAAAATCAATATAAATGGAAGAAATTCCAATCACATGTTTTATTTATATTTACAGCGTGGGGTGAAAATAGAGAAGTTTGCACAATACATACTTTTGGTCTAGTTTTTGACC
Source organism: Macrosteles quadrilineatus (assembly GCF_028750875.1). Lineage (NCBI taxonomy): Eukaryota > Metazoa > Arthropoda > Insecta > Hemiptera > Cicadellidae > Macrosteles > Macrosteles quadrilineatus. The sequence continues at coordinate 71,477,272 of NW_026542602.1, forward strand.
ACGGGGCGAGCTCTAGTAATACTTTAAACTTGATTGTTCTTTTAACACTGTAGAAAAATTCTAAGATTCCCCTGGTTTGAATTTGTAGGTTAGTATTTTCCCCCAGTAGTTCAATTTATGCATACCAATATGTATTACACTATATTCGCCAATTTACTGTGTTTTTGTCCAACTACAAAACTTTTACGCGTTTGGTGAAAGAAGTGAGCATGATTATTGGTTTTATTTTGTGTGTATCAGTTATTGATTTTGTTGTAATAAGTTATATCCTGCTTTTACTTTTGACTTTAATGCATTTAGATAAAATAGTATATTACGTTACTAGTCCTGAAAATAAGTGTTTACCGGACGAGTGTGGTCGTTCCCGTGCGAGACGAAGTCGAGTACGGGATTACCATACGAGTCCGGTACACACATTTTGGACGAGTTACGTACGATAGTTTACGCCATACTACTAAATCCCTACAAATCATTATATATTTCCACCAACTAAAGGACTAAAACTCACTAGTCATAACCTCTAAGAGAGGTTATGTTTTTGTTTATAACCACTCACTGCCACCTAAATACAGTATAATCAGCTGATTGGTGTCCGGTAAAACTCATTGCAGTACAGTAGTACGCAATGAAACCCCATTTGAATAAGCTGGCGGCAAACAGCTGTTTTCTGGACTAAATCCTTGCGTGGGAAGTTCGTCAAAATAATGTAGTGTGGCGTAAAAAACATTAACTATGTTGCTACAGTATCCAATTTTGCACGACCAGCTCTTAAAAATTCAATACTTCTAAATTTTACTGAATAAATGAAAACCCATTACCGTTTACTATTTAACTGTATGATTAGTATATTTGCGTAGTACGATTACTATAGACTATAGATTTGAATAGTGGTTTCCCCATTAAACCCCATAAAATAACGAAAAATGCGGATTAAAAACAGCTGTACAATTTTGACTAAAATATTAGTATGTTACGGCCCTTAAAAGAAAATTGTTTAACCCCAATGCTATATTTATTGTAAGTAAAGTTTTCTCCTGTCACGAACAAACCATTACAGAGACAGATCGATGTAGCATTCCTTAAGCTGGAGCCACGAATCTCTAAGAAAACTTTAACAGTGTAAAAGAATACTTAATTTAACAACTTTTACCCTGAAGTTTAGAACTTCATTTTTGAGGATGAACCCTCTTAGGCCCGGTTTCCCCAAAATGGTGTAAACTACGTTTATAATAAACTAGTTTATTTTTAAACTCCGTTTAAAATGTGTGTTCGGTTTCTCCAACATTTTACTGGCATCGTTTAAGATAAACGGCAATTCAAGCGGTTGACAATCCTGAGGCCCGGTTTCCCCAAAATGGTGTAAACTACGTTTATAATAAACTAGTTTATTTTTAAACTCCGTTTAAAATGTGTGTTCGGTTTCTCCAACATTTTACTGGCATCGTTTAAGATAAACGGCAATTCAAGCGGTTGACAATCCTGAATGTGTATTTGTAAGGAATCTTCGGTGGCTTTGGGCTAGTGTTTCCTACAACCACCACAGCGCTACGCTACAACCCAGTAGAAAAGACAGCAAAGTATGCGAATGCAGCTATAGAATAACATCACTGTTTAAGGTTATGTTATCAAGCTATTATAAGTTGTTGTCAAATTCAGATTCATTCCATTTATTGAAATGGTCAATTCTGTCCCTTATTTTAGTAGGCCCTCTTGTTCTAGGTAGGCTACTAAAATATCATAATCTTCATCTTCTATTTACTTCTTCGGAAATGTCTATTAACTCTTCCGTTTGAGGGGGTAATTAAGTTACTGCAATTAATTAATAGTAGCCTAACTTGAAATCAAATCAAATGTACTAAAAAAAAGAACTTAATAAAAACAATAAATTAAAATATAAATAAAACTTAACTTAAAGCTATCCCTAAACCAAGCCTATTTTCGTCCAAATGAATTTGTAGTTGCTTCAATTATTATTGTTTTAACACCTACTTTTTGTTTTGATTTGAGGTTATGTTACTGTTGTGACTTACTTTTGAACTCAGTTTATATTATCCCCAGTAGTTAAACCAAGTCGAGAGGTGGTTTAGTTTGAGTGTAGGAGTTTTGCCAACGGGTATCAGGTAGAAAGGGTCCCCATCCGCGAATTCCTCATACTGCGGAGTTTTGCCAACGGTTGGGGGTTGGCGCGAGAGGGGGATGGAAGAGAGAGAGATTACACGTGACCGTGAGGGTGGCTTCCGCTAGGGGTGGACAAACCAGGCAGGATGCTGACTGTGTTCAAAGGAATGCAGTTATGCACCTCTGACTGAGAAAGGAAATGTATTGAATTTTTGAGCCAGGAAGCACTCTTGACACACTGTTTCTTGTGGAAAGGACGTGTGATTGTTAAGTGTATCCGCCTTTTCCGTAAAATGAAAACGTACATATTCCGTAATAACATCTTCCAGGATACGCTATTTAAAATATGTATATGTTTTAATATTTACATACATTTAACTGCGGATTCAAATGGTTAGATTCAGAAAACTAATATAATAGTTGGTACAACCATAGTAGCTGCTGTACTAATTTTGGCCTTGGCCGCATTGCGTAAAATGGTACTTTCCTGTTAAAGGGAACATTCATTATTATCGATGATTTCTTTCCGATACATCGATATTCTATTTTTGATCCGATAATGAACGAGATGTCAGCTGACAACTACGATAAGTAAATATTGTTCAGTATCAACAAACAATTTAAAAATCTATATATTAATTTGAAACTGTTTTTCTTTGTGACAGCTAATTTGAGAGAACGGCTGGGCGTAGAAACTCGGTAGGGGTCTCTAAAGAAAGGTCTTGGTCTGTAGATGAGCCATCAAAAGAGAAATGTGGTAAATTCCCTTGGGGCTCTGCCCCAGTGGCCTTTAAATTCCCATCCCATGTTATTCTTATGGAGGAAAAACGGGGTTTTGTCACTGCTAATTTCAGAGAACGGCTGGGCGTAGAAACTTGGTAGGGGTCTCTAAAGAAAGGTCTTAGTCTGTAGATGAGCCATCAAAAGAGAAACAAGGTAAATTCCCTTGGGGCTCTGCCCCAGAGGCCTTTAAAGTCCCCTCTTTAGATTTGTTTACATCACGACCATATGCATACATTTACACTACTTTTGAATGAAACCGCTGTTAATATTTAAATTGTGATTTACTAAATTTGTCAAAATGAAGTATTTGCAATGGGTTTTGATTATTTCTAGAAAACACAAAAAACAAAGTCAGCTTTTGAAAAAATATAAGATATTTACAAACAATTTTAATTATATCTAACTGTTGTGTACATCTTTAGTATTTCTATAATCTTTGAGTTGACTCTTATAAAGTCATCGGAAATTATTTTAAAATAACGCCTGTAATGCTTTGCAATTGCTCGAATTCGAGCAACAGGTACACTAGTATTATATTGAAATGAAAATGTTCTAAACTAACCTTACCTAACCAACCAAACTTGCTGTAAAATTTCCAAATTCCGTTTCATATTACTCACATGCCTTTTCTGTTATCAAACGACATTTTAAATGATACAGCAAACCCAGCAAGTTTGGTTAGTTATATTAGGTTAGTTTAAAACAGTTTTACTTATTTATGTTTTGCCTAAACAAGATCAGATGACAATTTGTAATTTAAATGTGTTTGAAGATATTAAAACAGAAGGTATGGATCGTAAAGGAAAACAAAATTATCGATATATCGAAAGAAATCAGATCGATAATAATGAATGTTCCCTTTAACAGGAAAGTACCCGTAAGGTATTTTAAAATAAACATTTAACAGTGGCCACATTAATTAATTATTTTGCATTAGCAAAATACAGTTAATAAATTCGGTTAATAGTAAATACGGTTGGTTTACATAACCGTAACAGAATGCAATCATTTAACGTTGAATGCAAACTTCATTAGTGACGTTTTTTTATATTTTCTAAGTCACGTGCGAGACAACTGCTAACTTCAGTAGATAGAGGTTTCCAGATTGTTTATAACTGTTAATTGTTATGTGTGTATATTATACAGGGTGTATAAAAACTCCCTGGAAAAATGTTGTCCACTTGTATTTTATGTTAATAAAAAACATATTTAAAAACATGGGTCTAAAATGGCTACTTTTCTGCATGTCGGTTTGTTTGTTATTTTTATTTAATTCCACTTAACTTTTAAACTATTATTGGAATCAACTTTAAAGTCGATCAATGTATGAATACTAACAGGATCTTACTTTTTGTTGACTACCACATGTATACGTTCAAGCAATTCAAAATGGCAGTCATTGAGAAATTTAAAATCGGAAACAGCATAGTTTTACAAAACATCAACTCTTTACCCTTGTAATATTTGTTTAACTTACACAGTATATGTTCCGTACCTATTTATAATTCTTAATTTTTAATACCAACAAATATTTAATAGTACATTTCTTATAAGCAACATTGTTGTAACCATCTATCTTCTATATATTAATACATAGGCAAGCATGTTTCTTTAAAACCTTTTTTCTTAGCTCGTGTGCATCGCAGAGAAAATCTACTCATACTGTTAGAAAGATATTTTCCTGTAGATGTGCAGAATGCCTTTAAAGATTCAAATAGACTAAAAAATAAACACGAAAAATGAATTTGAAATAAAAAAAAATAACATGGGCTTTATGGGTTGCCATGCTAACGGCTTTTGCAAACTTACAGTTTGGGGTGAAAAATAGAGAAGTCTGTTCAGTGCAATTGGATTTTTTAGCTAGAAGTGGTTAAGCTGTGGTGGAATATTTTTGAAGATGAACCTTTTTAGTGCGATCATGTGTTCATACGTGTCAAATTTTGAGGTTAAATCAAAACAAACAAACTGGCATACATAATACTCAATTGCCAATCGTTAAATGTACTTACTTTACTTTAATAAAATCACTTGGTCATTAGAGAATATTTACAGTGAAATAAAAACGTGATTCCTAATACCAAATCAACTTATGAATAAATTGTTATTTAATTATGGTCTTCAAATTAAGTGATGGTTGATTTAAAAAGTAAATAATTTAACATGAGCAAATATTAAAATATTGAATCTTCTTGCAAAATTAATGTCGATCATTATATTAATTGAATAATGTAGTTGCTGTGACTGGGATACACATGATAAACTGTTGGGATAATTTACGTTTCGTTTGGCTAAGTTTTAAGGGTTTCAAGTTAGGGGTCAACAGAATTATATACTCTCGAGATGACGAGATAAGCCTTTATACTTTTAATACTTTTCAATTAAATTATAGCCTAACGTTTTGAGCTTTGACACAGTTAAATTATAATTAACAGCTAAATTGTATTGCTAATAATTCACTTATGGATTCTGATAAGTTTACCAGGTATCAAACAGTGAAACGTTATACGATAGGCCGAGGTATAGCAAGATTTGAGTTTGGTTTATAAAACACAGGAGCCTAAACAAACAATGAATCTATTCTAATGAATCATACAATGACATAGGTAATACTAAATTAATTAATTTGATCTTAAATGAACATTATTTCGTAAGTAATACAACTTTGTCCCTAATTGACAACATGCCAGTTGGTTTGTTTTGATTTAACCTTAAAATTGACATGTGAACATTTAACACATGATCACACTCCCTACAGCCAAAAAGGTTCATCTTCAAAGATATTCCAACGTACCTCAACCGTTTCTAGCTAAAAAATCTAACTGTAGGCCTACATATTTTTGATCGAGTTTCGACCACTGGACGACCTCTAGAATGGTTTATTTCGTTACTAGTGTCGAAAATGGAGTTTTCCTGGTTTTCCTATAATTGGCCTATTTTCTGTAAAAAAGTGAACATCAGTGACTTTTACCGTGTACGCGAATTTATCTGGACAATGCGTCAATTCGTTTCCGTACTTTAAGAAAGAAAATATTGTTACAAGATTTGAATTTGAATGATTAACGATTGATTGAATTTGACTCTCAACGATCGCAAAATCGGCGTCGTCAGAAGACATCAAAGCAACATTTCATCATTCATCATCCTCCAGATCGCACTACAATCCTCCTACACTCATCCGCCATTCTTATTCTGGTTTAAATACCAACAATTAGAAGTCCCTTTCTCAAATAATAATATAGTGAAAATATCTCAATAAATTTTGGTACAGTACAAGTTATAACACATAAGTTGTATTATAAACTTTGCAATTCGCTGAGTACGAAGGTTTTTGTGACGCAACGGCGGTAATATTTATTTGCAAACATATTTTTAAGTAATATTTAATTCTTAATTACTAACAGATAATTATTTTATCAATAAAAATAATTCAGCAGTACAAACTTATTAAATATGATTTCTTTTAGGCCTAATTCTCTAAGTTTTCGCTAGTAGGATAGGATTTCTGCTACGAGGACCTTCTAAGTGGGATTTGTAAGCGAATATTGGATAAATCTCAACTAAACGAAGCCATATATATATATTTTTATTTCATTTGATTTGATACACAAAATGTTATCAATATATGGGAAAACGCGAGATATAACTGCAAGCCTTAAATAATTATATAAATAATAAAAGCGTTATCTCAGCATGAGAACAGGATTTTAGACACAGCTCTTGTCAAATATAGCAACGTCTTAGAGCTAATTTATTTGTTTAGGTGAACTTAATGGTGCAAATATAAATTGAATTATTTTTATTATTTAAGGCGAAGATTTTAAGAACATTTTTGGTGCATCTAATAAATAAGACGCTTAAAGACACGTGTATACTACTATGCTTGAGTATGCTACTATAAAGTTGAAAATTACTGTATAAGAAAACATTAATTTACAAGGATAAATACTCAACTCATTAGGGGACATATGTACGTTTTCCTGTTATGAGAAAGATGGATGCTCTTTAATAATCACTCGAAGAATCGATGTGTCATGAGTGCTCCTGGCTCAAAAATCTTATACATTTCCTCCCAATGCGACTGCATTCCTATGAACGCAGTGATCACCCTGGTCGTCAACCCCAAGCGTAGACAACCCTGACAATCGCTCTCTCTCCCTCCCTCACACTCTCTTTCTCCCGCCCCCACCGTTGGCAAATCTCCGCACCAAGAGGTGGCCGACGGCATCCCCCCCATCTACCTGACACCCGTTGGCAAAACTCCGGTTCCCGTTTAGTTTGAACTTAGATTAATACCTAGTTTAAATTTGGGGAAACACAAATCAAAGTTAAACTAAGTTTAAATCACCGTTTAACTTAAAACTAAGTTTAAATGAGTTGGGGAAACCGGGCCTTAGTAGAATTAAACGTATAATCTAGTTCAAGTCGACAAAGTAGTAGTAATTTGAGTTTTTTTGTAAACATTGAAGAAACATGACAATGATGCTATTTAAATGAAAAGGTGAAACCTTCTTTTCTTCGTTCTGTCCAAATGTATTATTGCAATACGCATTTGTTTACTGAAGTTCAAGCTCAAGAAATAAAACTCCACACAGGTGTAACCTCTAGATATAACCTTTTACTAAATACAACTTCAGTATACAATAGTCAATGATATAACCATACTAAATGGTGTATGTTTAATCTATGATTATAACTGACTACATCCATTAATTGACTTTAAAATTAGAATCCCCATATAAAGACAAGCTGTAGCCAATCTTATGCACCGTATAGAAGAAAGTTAACCTTTTTTCAAAGATTTTGAATCAACAACTTTACGGAATTGCATGATTCTTATATTGAAAGAAAGTTAATTTTGAGAGGAAGAAAATCGTATTGGAAAGTCTACTTATAACAACAATGAAATCAAATTTTATCTCAGCTGTGGGAAATAACAAGCTCGTTTTTCAATCAAACGTCCTTTACATACACATTTAGATATAGCTACCGCTTGATAGTATGAATTTTTCACAATGTTAGATGTGAAATAGTCAGCTGTTTTACCGATTTTTCTGGCGGGAGCGGGAAGGCAGTGCCGGGCGTTGTGGCCGTGTAGCCGGCATGTTGGCCTTGAGACCGAGTAGCCTAGACCGTGAGCGACCAGCGAGGACCGACGGCCATCCAGGTTCAAGTTCACCTTCTCCTACAGTCTCAGCACGATGCTAGTCTATCCGTAAACTACGACTCTCTGTCCAGTCCACTACGTTGAGATTTTAGGGTTTGTTTTCTAGTGAGGTTGGCGTCTTGGACGTCGGTGCGGCAGTGGCAAGGCATGTTCGATTCCCCGTCTTATCCTTTACCGCATTCAGTAAAGCATTTGAGTTTCTTATAAAATTCTAGCACTAAAAACTGCAAACTTTGCTTTTTCTGATAAATTATACAACAAATTAATCTACTGTGTTTGACTAGGTGAAGAGTTTTACCAATCTACCTATCTATCTATCGATCAATCTATCTGGGGGGTTAGCTTATGCCCTATTTGGGAAATACGCTATATGTCTTGTAGCCTATAAGAACTTTCTCTGCTGATAGCTCCCTTACTAGAAGCCATACAATGATTTGATGATCAGAAGTCTAGCTGAAAGTAGTAAATAGTACAGTAAAGTTTCATTTGGTAAATTAGTTAAAACAATTGTGAAAAGAAATACAATTGTAACCAACAATACGCATTTTACATATATCACATATAGATATCATTCTAAACCGTCTCCAGCCGATCCATAAGTACTGTATAATTGATAAACTTTCGGGCTTTGAAACCCCGTGGGGTTGAGCCTTAACTCGATTACCGGTACTCCAAAATATTTGGTAATAAGGACCCTTGACCAAAATTTTGTAAAAAGGCTGTTTCCCACTACTACCTAAATAATGTTCTGTTCTTCAATTTTAATCAATTCTACGTTATACATTTAGTTTCAAACAAATGTTAATACAAAAATACCAATTATCTTTTTTATTGAATGTAATAATTTTAACCGTTTAAATACGGTCATAAGTCATGGTACGTGCATATATTAGTTTGAATGCCAATAAAAATAAGTTTAGTTGGCTACTATATCCTATACATTATTCTGTAGAAGCTGATATAAAATAAAGAAATGAAGACCGATAGCGCCCGTTCAGGCAGGACGCAATTCAGCTACAGGGAAGTAGTGCGTATATTGCGTACGTCGCGCCGTTAAAACTGATGAAACTAAAATACATATTCGAATTTTTATTTGTAGTTAAAACATTTTGCTGTTGTAAACTTAATGAAGTACCATATATTCCCAAACTAAAAGCATTATCATTAGATATACTTTCATTGTAAAACTTGTTTTACCATGGTATATGTTCAGACATTTGTTAAAATAGACTGCAATAATGTTTTGGATTAACCAAACATTTCGACAAGATAACGGGAATAAGAAACAAATAAAAGGTGTCTATAATTTAATATCTGTATCACAATAAGTTTGCTGTTATATCAATTTACTTTGGTTGTGTCTAACGACATGCATCTTAAAATCCATATATTTGTGTTTAAACACTGTTATTTTTTAACGGAAATTGAAAATCTTAGAATATCCCTAACTTGTGTCAGAAGCAAATTATTAAATCGTAAAAAATTCCTGATTTTCCAAAATTCTTAACAAGAATGGTTTTCTTTATATTCTTGATAAAGTGAAAGGTTACAGATGAGGTACTTCTTAAGTTAAAAATCGACATTTTCCAAACATTTTAAGGCTTTAATTTTTATGACTCCATTATTATAGAAACTATTTTTGTATACATGATGATGTGTTTGTGTTTTGTGAATGCAAATTGTGTGTTTAGTGGACTGTGAATGTTAAGAGAAAAGGAACGAAAACCTCGCTGGGCATCGCCCTCTAGCTTCTCAAAGGTCTAAGCGGAATCTTTTAATACTGGTAACGAATTAGAAGACTCTCACACACTCTTGCAATAACGACTGACACCTCCATTTTCATCAACTGGTCCATCTGTATACGTTGGGTCAGGGATGGTGGAGCTCACTACTCTTTATTTTGTGCTTAGGGCTTATCATCAACATTCATAGGTCACTAAAAACACAATTCTCCTTAAAAAGCATTATACATCAAAAAATACTTTTTATTTCAATGAAGTCATGCGTTTGAAAACGTTTAACATTTTGTAACCATGTAATTGTTCACTGTAGCAAGATTATGAAGAGGACTCTTCTTGTTTAGAATCTATCGCAGATTATTTTTATGGAGTATTTTGCAATGAACCGTATATTTCTTAATCACAAAAACAAAAAAGTACTTTTTTCAACTTTTACCTCCCTTCAAACCTGGCACTCAAAATGGTGTGTAACATTTTACCGTACAACACGGGCACTATATTCAACAGTTCGGCGTCAAAAGTTAGCTTTCACTTTGAATGTTGAGGTTTGACAGTTTTTTTGCAAACTGCTCCATACTAAGTATCTGAAATCCAATGGGGTCTAACCAATTCTTAATTGTAGCTATCAGCTGTATCGTGATGTTCCAGTGGGCTGAAAACCTACTGTGGCTTTATCAAGACTATGTCCTCTTCAGCCTATTGTTGCTTACCCGGAAGCTAGACAATTATGTTTCAAATCACCTAAAATAGTTAAACTGCGTGCAACCAGCAAATCAACAAAATACCACCAACGGCGATCATAGAAAGAAACTACACTGACCTAGGACACGGAAGATGAAAACTGTACAATAGAGTAAAAAACGAGTCGACCCAAATTTGCCGCATGTACTTTTTGTTTTAATAAAGATGTGTAGTAACGACAAAGGCGGGCTCAACCTTGATCTCTGAATAGCTGGCCTTGAGGATCCAGTTCTACCACTGCAGCATCTGGCTCCAGAACCAGTGGTACCAACCACCAACTTGGCCTCGTACAACAACCTACCTTGACATTTATGTAACACCGGCTGTGTATTATTACTCTATGAGTTCATCGAGCGTATTACTCATGTGTTCACTCATATTATAAAGGCAGTTAGAGTTTTTTCATATGGTTAGAATTTGTACTGGTTTAAATGTTCATAAAATTATTATAGATGCATCATTTCGAAAGACATTTTAGGACACTACAGACACGTTGGGCTCTAGTGTAAGTCCTCTACATGGATCTACTTTGTAAACATGTATTTATTGGTTAAATTAAAATTCAAACTGAGCTATATAAATTTATGGCTGGACAAATAAATCAAATCTTAGATTGATGAGTTTGGTTTAGTCATATACTAACCAAGAGTGTTTAATCTATGGTTTAGTAGTTTTGCCAATGACAATGACAGTTAAAAAAGGTTTCTTTTACTTGTCTGTGGAGTTGCTGATTTGAAGATTCGTTAAATTAAAATAAGAGTAGAGTAACATAGTACAAATGATATCTTTAACTGTAATTGCACGTGTAATAATGCCGTATTACAATAGGATCATCTTCAAATGGTCCAAAGTCGTTTGGTCCACAGTTTATATTGCCGTTCGTTTGGTCCAAAATCGTTTGGTCCAACAGTTAAAAACTCGTTCGTTTGGTCCAAAATCGTTTTATCCAATTTCATTTGGTCCAAAGTCGTTTGGTCCACAGTTTATATTGCCGTTCGTTTGGTCCAAAATCGTTTGGTCCAACAGTTAAAAACTCGTTCGTTTGGTCCAAAATCGTTTGGTCCAACAGTTAAAAACACGTTCGTTTGGTCCAAAATCGTTTGGTCCAAAAGTACAGGCCAAACTAGAAGTAAAATGTTGCATTGTAGAGTAAACTTATGAAATATACTGTACGTTTATATTGCCGTTCATTTGGTCCAAAATCGTTTGGTCCAACAGTTGTAAAACAGTTCGTTTGGTCCAAAATCGTTTGGTCCAACACATTAATACGAGTTCGTTTGGTCCAAAGTATAAACTATTGCGTCCCTCACATTGAAGGCGTTCAAATATCCGCCGTCGTATACAATAATAATATTAATACAATTTTTGCTTTAAACATGTTGACTTTCTATGTTTTTAACGTTAAAGACGCCATGTTTTGTTGTATTCAAACCACTAAAGCGTACATAAACAAACTTAAAGCTCAATAGTGTATCATACGGTTGGAAATCTTATAAATTAACAGTTTTTATCACATTTGGCGACCTTCTAATATACAGAGTGTTCAGTGGACCAACGTGTTTTAAATGTTTATCATACACCTTAATTTGTATTGTTGTACCGGTACCTATTTACAATGGAGTGTTTACTATTGATCATGGTTGTCTATAATTTCATAATCAAAAGGTTAAAATAAAACATGAAAATTACATTAATTAGCCTACTCATATTTTCTGGACGTCCACAATTTCCTGGTAAAAATTTTGTCTTACAGAATTATATATAAGGATCTTATTTTCTTATTTTAAAATTGATGTTCTTCTGTATAATGTCATGTTTAGCAATATAACGTTCCATTACGAACAGTTATATAATCTTAATATTACAGTAACTCTTTCAATCATTTCTTATTGCATTATGTTATATCTATTGTACTGGTTGGTGTCTGCCTTTTTGACTACTTTTGCCGATATTTTGTCTTATTATTCTAGACTGACAGATCATCACGAGATTATTGTTATACATGTGTATTTAATCATTGGACAATTTCCCATTATGTAATACGATACAGAATAATAAAAGTGCAGAAGGCTTTTACAGTCTATGAAAATGAATGTTAAATAGGCTACTTTTATTTATCATAGACATATCATTAAGGTACATCAATTATAGGTCTACTCTTTGTGATATGCATAATTGTCTGAGACAAACATTCAGGCACGTTGCCCATATATTTTTTTTAAATCATAGTGGTTTTCAGTTACTGGATTAAATTTTTAATAATTTTATGAATAAATGCATAATAAGTTATAGAAAGTTATTAATCCTAAATTACAGTTTATTACAGACTTTTAAAGAGTTTACTTTGATGTATTAATTCAGCTTAGTGAAAGAATACACAATAGAGCCAATGAATGTTATTCAACTAAAGAAGTGTTGTACATGTTTACTGGCGCTACTCAGCAACAAAAATCATTGATCTCTCTAAGTTACTTACCCAGATGGTGACATAAAACAGGCCCAAACTCCATACTATAAACAGTTTCTCAGGCCAGAGTCAATTTAAAGCGCTTGAATTGTGGCATTTATTAATTCGGCTTATATTTCTCGTAACCAACAGATTGTTCATCTGCAGAAGAAGTTCAGTGTGCTCTTATCGTGTCTAATGACATCCAAACACAGAAACCTTAAATTACAGTAGTACCTATATCTTGACAGATGTTTTGCAGTAGCATGTTACCTTTTGTACGATATTACGGACCGTGGCCCACTTGATTGGCCTTAAGTGGGAATTTTTTTAATAACACTACACCTTAACTGTAAAACAAATTTCACAAAGAGTGATCACCATTTTTTTACCATTTACTGTCATGACAGAAAGGTCATCCTCTTAAAGAAGAATTGAGCGTATCAATGATTAGCATTACACATAGTATAAATAAGTCAACCCTGAATATGTCTTTACATTTTTTTCAAATGCTGAATTTGTGACACAAAAGCTGAATGTTTACAGCTGTTATGTTAAGCAAATTATTTTATGCCAAATCTAGTTTAGAATCTTAGCGTCGGCTGCTAGACTTTTTAAAAATTAAAACTTAATTTCTAAAAAACTGGGACCCTAAACTAAAATTATGGCTTCGACATTCCCTAGTTCTCAAAATTATCTTTCTTGCAACACAAAAATCATGAAAATCCGTCGAGTGGTTGATTCAGAATCGTGAAATAAAAAAACACTGTTTCGTTTTAATATTATAGATTAAATAAACCATCTGTTTAACATTAAATGCAAACTCAAAGCAAAGTCAATGTTTATCCACAAATCTAGGGAATTAAAACGCGTTGTTTTAAGATTGACTGGGGATAAAAAGTAAACATTACACAAACACATTATATATAAATAAATATATGTATATGTACGTGTATATAAATGCAAACATATCAATTATTTAGAAACGTAACACAAAACAACAAATAGGCCTCGGAAGGCAGGCGGTTGGGTTGACGACGTGACGGCGATTATTTGAACGCCTTCTATGTGAGGGACGCAATAGTTCATACTTTTGGACCAAACGAACTCGTATTAGAGTTTTGGATAAAACGACCCGATCGAATGGTCCACAGTGAAACGTACAGTCTATTTCATAAGTTTACTCCACAATACACAATTGTAATTCTGGTTTTGCCTGTACTTTTGGACCAAACGATTTTGGACCAAACGAACTGTTTTACAACTTGTGGACCAAACGATTTTGGACCAAACGAACTGTTTAACAACTTGTGGACCAAACGATTTTGGACCAAACGAACTGTTTTACAACTTGTGGACCAAACGATTTTGGACCAAATGAAATACTCCCTAACTGGATGATAAAACGATTTTGGACCAAACGAACTGTTTTACAAGTGTTGGACCAAACGATTTTGGACCAAACGAACTGTTTTACAAGTGTTGGACCAAACGATTTTGGACCAAACGAACTGTTTTACAACTTGTGGACCAAACGATTTTGGACCAAATGAAATACTCCCTTACAATAGACAAACAACAATTAAAATAGTATTAGGATATAACCGTGCCAAAGAAGTTTTAGAAAATATGTATATATTGGAGGAGGAGGTCTGGTTCTTATAGTGTTGTCAATGACAGTTGAAAAGATAATGATTGATTTTACTTGTCCGTGAAACTGTTTAAATAATCACTCATTATTGAAGATAATTATTGGTGTGTACTTATGGCATATTTTTAACTGTGGTGATATCACAATGATTATTTTTTAAGTACCACAATACTTTATATTGAAACTAGCTGTACCCGCGGGCTTTGCCCCGTTTAACTTCACAAGTGAGCTCGTTCGCATGGCTCAATCACATCCTGGTTGAAGTTAGTTCGCTACGCTCACTCACCTTTAGGTTGGAACTCGTTCGCTCCGCTCACTTGCCTTCAGGTTAGCTCGTTCGCTACGCTATCTCGCTTCCAGGTTGAAGTTCGTTCGCTACGCTCACTCACCTTTTGGTTGCAAATTGGCTGTAGTCATAAATTTAAAAAAATAATAGTGCTGCACCCTGTTGGTAGTCCTTGTAACTTTAATGCTATTGAACATCATAGAACAGAACCAACTTGTTTAATTGAAACAGCTGTTAAGAAATTCCTTTTAAATATGAAAAATCATAAGGTTAACATGGGAAATTCCAGAGCCACTGGGGCGGAGCCCGAAAGCCCGATCAGAATAAAAACTACTTAGTTTTCCTATTTAATGCCCAAAGAATCGATGTACCGAATTTCAGCCTCCTAGGTAAATAGGAAGTGGGAGAATTAGTGATGAGTGAGTGAGTGAGTGAGTGAGTCAGTCAGTGAGGGCTTTGCTTTTTATATATATTGAAATATATTATCTTAAAAAAATCGTAACTACTATGTTTATCCACATAATTGACATGAACCTGTACCGGAACTAATTCCTCGCCTTCAGGATATCTTATTTATTCTATTTCATCTGAGGGTATGTTTTGTTGTAGGAGAAGGCGGTGATGACATGGCCATCAACTTCTCGGCTTCCTTCGCCGCCTGCCTGGCCGCGGGCCTCAAGGTGCCTCGCCAGTTCATGTACTGCATCGCCCAAGGTATTGAAATAATAGCCATAGATGTTAATTAGTCCTTATGGTTGACCGAAACAAAGTTGTTGGACTGTCAGTGCTATTTGTGTGATTCTTTTCCAACCAAAACCAAGCCCCTGACTACTGAGACAAAACACAAAAAACTAGGAACTGTTGGTGTATTGTTAATATTTTTTGTACGGTATATACGCTAATATCAATATCTTAGGCATAAAGTTGATGATTTTGAGCAATAAAATAGGTTTGGTATTTAGAGCAAAGTCAATGTGAGTTGAGCTATTTATTTACTCTTATAAAACGGATACAACGTTTTACAAATATTTTATGTATAAAGAAGAAGTGAGAAAATTTTATTTTTGGAAAGTAACATAAAATAAACTATTTTAGTAAAATGTAGCAATAATTTACTAATAAGCTCACTACATGAGACTATAACCATAGACTAACCAACACAAGGGAGTATGTTTTATCTATGCTATAACATAGATAATTCAATAAAACAATAACAAAACAAATTTGAGTTAGATTTTTTTTGTGTTTAACTTGGGGTGTAATTAACAGGATAAATGTAATGTAGTCAGTATATATTAAATTAATTATATATTTTACAGTTTATGTTGACAGTTAGTGGTTTTAGTTTTTTATAGTATGGAAAACGTACGTCTACTGTCTTGTTGATATACATGGCACTAGCCACAAGCCAGCTGTGTAGCAGACGACTTACGCGCAAGACGTTTCCCGTGTCCCGGTACTGTATTAGCTGAAATGAACTAGGTAAACAAATCGATAATGTGTAATAACCTCTGTGTAAAGTAAGCTGTGAATTAAAATTGGTTTTAAAATGTGCCACTACAAATTTGTCATGAATTCCGTGAGTTATTGCAAAATATTGGGCGGTAAAATGTGATTTTGCCTTTTGTAATGGCTGTCACCTATATCATAATTCATCCCTCCCCTTACACAGGAATGCAGCTGGGTTAGTGTTTAACTTAAACAAGTTTTAAATACATTCCTCTCCCTTAAATGTTGTATTTAGTTGATTCATTCTATCTAATATTTATTTAATATAGTCAAGAGCTCAACATAGGTATTGAAATGTATTCTCGAGTCAGACTTATTAATAGCCTAAGTATAAACTGATTTACTCCTAGCCAGATTTAAAAATGAAACATTCCTAAGTTAGCTAGCCTAGATGGTTATTCTTAAACTTTAGTCAAATCTAATGACTAACCCCTAGCCAGCACAAAGTATTAAGCTCAAACTGGAGGTGTGCTGTATCTATAACATTACGAAGACCTAGGCCATACCAGGGTCAGCATCAAAAATTCAAAGGTAGCCTATCGATTATTAATCAATATTTTCAATTTGATAGTTTCAATCAATATTAGCAAAGCCCAGTTAAGAAACTGTACCCGGTATTTTAATAAGTTGGAAAACATAAAGATAAGTTACACTAATGACCTTATCATCTTGACATAAACTGTACAGTAGGCTAATCTTAGGGTAACTTACGTCTGATAAGTATTCAGTTCGATAAAAACTAAATTCTGAGTTGACCCTCTACCAACCACTAATTTTGGCTGTTGGCAGGGACTCTTTAATTAATATCATGACCCCCAAAAATCCCACTACCCTAGAAAACCGATGTCCCATGACTAAAAGCAAAGATGAATTAAAAATTCTACGAAAATTAAATTCAATCAAATTATAATTAGAGACCAGATTTAAAGTGTAACTTAACTTATGCCACTCGGTGGACCAGGGCCCTGGAACACAAGAGGTTTTAGGTTTGTTGGGGGCGCAATAATCTCTTGGGCTCATAGCACGTCACATGCAAATGCAGGCCTATGCTTTCTCCTACTTTTTTAAAGAAAAAACAGTACTCCCCTCTAGGCCCTACAAAAAATTCAAAATTTTAAAATTAAACTTCAATTTTATAATCTTTGCCTACGGTGTTTTGTAAAAATGTTATTACTAAGGTTTTTAAAAGGGAAGTCAGTCCGAACGCGTAAAAGTTAAATTGTGAATGTGTTGAAGATTGAACCTATTCCTCTCGTACCAAATTCCAAGACGCTAACCACTAGGTTATCAACACACCCTAAGTGATGGCTCAAAGCATTTGGCAAATAATTCAGTAGATAATTCAATAAAAACCAATCGACAACAATACTTATGAAATTATGATTATTAAGTTATAGGCCTAACCTACAAGATTTCAACTTTATCTTTACCCACGCCACGGCAGACAGTTCCTTGGTGCATAGCTTTTTTCAACTGTTCTAACTTTTTACTAAAAGTTTCTATCTGATTGGGCGTGGTGAAGAAGGTTTTAGGCTACTGTAAAGTTAACTTGTGTTTTAAGGAAGAGTCTAACCGATTGTTATATTTCCAGACACAGGAGCTCCCTATGTGCTGTACAAGGATGGGATGGAGCGGGGCGGCATGCAGTTGCCAGGGATGCAGTGGGGGACCCCCACAGTGGGGGTGGGGGACACATACATACCCCCGCAGGGCTCATCTAGCTCTGGCAGTCCTCCTGTCACTCCTCATCCTCACGAGGCTCCTACGCCCTCCCCATACACCGAGCCTGTCAACCATACACTGCAGGGTGAGTACCATCAGAACTGAATATAATCTTTGACCAATGAATACAAACCTTGTAAGAAGCAAAATGCTGTATGGGGAAAAGTCAGACTGGATTTCGCCGGCTAAATGAACTTTGTGCGGCCGTCACTAGGTAAGCGCAATCCTCTTTCTCTCTCGCCTCCCTCTCTACGCCGATTCTTTTCTCACTCACACTGCTGTGGGGTCCCATCGACGCCACTGCGCGCCAGCAATAGTCGTGCCTTTCCTACAAAGTGGCCACCCAAAAACTTGCCAAAATTCAAAAATCCTAGGCTGAATTTTCAACATGAGCATTTCGCTTCTTATAAGGTTTGTATTCGCTTTGACTAAGGATAGAAGTCAGTGTTGCCAGATTGAGCAATGTAAATAAATGCAGAAGGAGTCCAAAATTATCATATTTGGGGCAAAATTATGCTTCTCAAAACATATTTTGTGTTTGATGTCAATGTGCAATCCAGAGGATGATATTACCAAAATGTGACCCTCTTTGCTTTTTCTGTTTGCTGCTCTGGTGTCTTTAGAAGTTGAAATTCCATCCTTATTTAAAGTTGTAACTACACCTATGAAATTGTAAAGTTAGAACAAAAATGGATGTGGTTGAATTGAGGCACCTATAGACCGTTGAAGTAAATTACTAATTTTTACAGAATAGCCTATACCAACTTATTAAACCAGCCAGTTGAAAGTACAACCTATTGTCAACTATAGCGTCTTTTGTGCCATCATTAATCTCATTAATTTACGCCTAAGACAAATTAAGGGAGGAAATTAATCGGGCAGCAGCCAGAATGTCCAATTAATTGCAGCTCATAACCGACAATCCAATTTTACTTGTCTTTCATCTCAACAATTAATTAGTTAGTATAAAAAACATCTGCAAATATTTTAGAACTAAGTTACTAATTATTTATTTTAATTAAATATTTTGTTTCAGTGAATGGAACATCACAACAAGAAGACGACTTAGTCAATCAGTCGGTCGTCCAACAACAAATGGTGCAGAGTCAGCAACAACAGGCCCAAACGATCCAACAAACGCAAACTATGCAGCAGCAAACACAGAGTATTCAGCAACAGACACAAAGTATACAACAGACACAAAGTATACAACAAACACAAGCAATACAGCAAAGTCAATCATTACAACAAACACAGTCGATACAAACTCAGGATATGCAACAGATGCAACAAGATATGTTACCTCAGCAACAGACGACGTTGCAAAGTCAGCAAGTTCAGGTGCAACAAGACCCGGTTCAAGTGCATCAGCAACTAGCAGTTCAACAACTAGTAGTGCAACCTCAGCAAACGCAACAAGAACATTCACCCAATGGACTGCTGGAGCCGGACAGACAGTGCTTCTCCATGCAGCCGGATATGTCCCAGTACTACACCCGGCCACACATGCTCAGTCCGGGCAGCTTCATGTCGTATCTCAAGCAGCCAGGAGTCATGCTGACAACGCTCAATGCGGTGGACGCGACCAACGACTTCTCCAACATGCCAGACCTCGTCAACCAGCAGACTGTCAACGGGAAACTGGGAAAATCCGAACTTCGGCTCTTCAAGTGTCTCACCTGTGGGAAAGACTTTAAGCAGAAATCAACGCTTTTGCAGCACGAGCGTATACACACGGACTCGAGGCCCTACGGATGCACGGAGTGTGGGAAACGATTCAGGCAGCAGTCGCACCTCACGCAGCACTTGAGGATACATGCCAACGAGAAGCCCTTCGCCTGCGTGTACTGTGAGAGGACCTTCCGGCAGCGAGCGATCCTCAATCAACACCTGCGCATTCATTCGGGTGAGAAGCCCTTCGGCTGCCCTGAGTGTGGGAAGCGGTTCCGGCAAAAGGCCATTCTGAATCAGCACGTCCGAACGCACCAAGGCGAGCCAACCCTTGATTAGCTTCCTATTTCCTCCCTATTCCTTTCCTTCCAATCCTCTCTCTTTCAATACTACCCCCGGTCCTCCCTACTGTTCAGGCTCATAGCAGTAGTCCTGTCTACCTTTCTCTTTACATCCTGATTTTCTCCATCCTTCCATCAGCTTTTCCTCAGCTATCAATCCAGCTGTGACACAGCGTGTGGATTTCAAAAATTAAATGTTGGAAATATTTTGGAGATTATAGTTAAAAAGCATAACATTAGTTACCAATTTTAAGGCTAGACTATTTTTACGTAATCTCAGAAGGAAATGTAATATAGTCAGTTGTCGTTACCCTTCGTTTAAAGGCTATTGTTTCATTAAATAATCTGACACACAAATGCTTTTGACTTATTCCTTGATTCGTGGTTTCAAATTGAAGATATTTTGTTTCAGTAGCATAATAAACTAATCGTCATCGATTTGCGACTCTTTGTGACTTTCTTTCAATGAAAAAATTTGTGTAGGCCTACCACGATAAAGAGTTTTTTGATAAAGAGATTTTCAAATAAAATGATTTTTGTAGATTTCCTTTTCAATCTAATAAAGAATTGAAACATTCAAGATTTTGTGCTACGGACAGTCGGTTGGTTTTTTACTATGATAATAATAGGCTAATTCGGCATATTTCAGGGGTAGTGTGGATGGGAAGACGTTTTTTGAGGTTCAGTATGACAGTGAATGAGTGAATGAATGAGTAAATTAGCCATTGATTATAAACAGACATAATAGAAACAGTTTCTGCTAGGTACTTTTTACCTTTCACAGTAAAAACTACAATTTAGGAGATAAACTAGGAATTCAAGTCCAATCGTGAACATGTTTGGTTTTGTGACAACCCCTTACATAAAAATGCAATTTTAAGACTACAATTTTCTACTGTTGAAATTGTGTTAGGAACTTGATAGTATTTTGATCTCTCTTGAGTGCACAAAATGAGAAGGATTTGAGTAAATACAATTTAAATCCCTTTTCACATTCATTACTCGTTTATTTTATGGAAAATATAAATTTAGTCGAAACAACACTTTGAAGCTTGTGATTAACATTTTCAAAAATACATTTATTGCTTACCGTCCTGATGAGCTAAAATAGGTAAGTGACTTTTATAAATTGTATTGGTTTGATACAATTGGTATGACAATCCATTTAATAGAACAACAAAAAGGAGTGTTGGGTACAAATACAAGAAATTATTGCCATTTTCTTTCCAGCATAACACATAATATGTAGTTTTCATCACTAATTCCTGATTAAGGCCAGTTTCAGTTTGCTCCCGACATAAAGAATGAGCATTTTTTTCTGTCTATATGAACAAATTAACAATAAAGATGGTTTTTTTGTTAGTTGATGCATGAACGTCTTAGGTAAAAGTTGTGTTTTCTGTTGAATTGTATAGGCTAGTTTAATGAGGGATTTGAAGTCAAAAATATCATTTTGACTATAAAAATTACTCAAATTGTTTTGAGATAGTATTTTCCTAGAATCTTTTAGAAGAAATGCAATGATGTTTCTGCTAAAACTTTAAAGACATATATTTTACCGCCCAAAGTGTAAAATAACACATGAATTTTCAGATTTTAATAAGATGGCTTTCTCTGTTGATGTTTTTTAGTCATCTCAGTCACATTCATAATTTTATAAATGTTAAAAGATCTAGGTTTGTTTAATATTTTCTTACTAAATATAATAAGACAATGTTATAATACTTATAACTCCTACACTTGACAATTTAAAAAGTTGACTATGTAACATTACTTACTGATTACTTTTACTGAAGAATTTCTATAGATTACAAAGTGCATAAAGTAAGTCTGCGTTTGCACTGATTGACAGACTAACAATGTTGTAATGTTACAGACGTCAGTCCGCACTTGGTTTACAAGAACGGACAGTTGTGGCCTCAGGACGTTCCGTTCCCCTCGGAGAAGGAACAAGGCTACGAGAACGGAGACATTCAAGGATTTTCTCCTGACAACCAGTTTCCTGCGTACTTCAAAGATGCCAAAGGTAAGTTTGAGTCTAGTAAAAATTTGCAATCTTCCTTAAAAGTAATTTGTGTGTTGGGAGTAAATAAATGTTATAACAGTAAAGATAATGAAAATCACATAGTTTTGGGGTTTGTAGGTTCTAAAGACATTTAAGATGTTAGTAGTCATATAATAGTTTCCTGGTTCTACTCAAACGATTGATTGATATTAAAACTTAGAGCAATTTATTAGGAAAATAAAATGACGCTAAATATAAATTCATCAGGGTTATTTAAAACTAATTTCTATACCACAAGTTCATCAAAAATTATTTAAATCTGAGCAGATTAAATGTACACACTAGAATGATGAAATAGAAGCCATTACTTACCACAACGATGTTTGAAGCTATTACTTTAGTCAAATTACTTGTTGGTGCGCTTTTTATACCTTTTTATGATAGGAAGCTATTTTAAAATATATTTATTGTGTCTATGGCAGTTGAAATTGTCCAAACCCTAAAATGCACAATACACATTATAAAAATGCTCGGTGCTTTTATCAGCCTTGACGACACGGCTGCTGGCCGAAATGATCTTAATAACACAACCCTCAAGAAGATCCCCTCGATAATAAGACTTTTCCTAATCCTACTGAGACACTTCTTAACCAGGTTCTACTGTATAACCTGTTAGTTTGCTTGCTCATCATTACTGTATTAGCAATGTCGATTCTGAGAAATAAAGCACTTAATAATGTGATTGCAGGGATGACACATGGCGTGTTTGGTCAAGGCAAGATGTTGCCTGATGTGATACAACACGGCCGCAGCGCCGGCATGCCACTCTACGTGCGTTGTCCGATCTGCCAAAAGGAGTTCAAACAGAAGTCAACGTTACTGCAACACGGCTGTATACACATAGAGTCCAGACCCTACCCTTGCGGCGAGTGCGGGAAACGGTTCCGACAACAATCGCATCTAACGCAACATCTGCGCATCCACACCAACGAGAAGCCCTACGCTTGTATATACTGTGGCCGGAACTTCCGTCAGAGGACCATCCTCAACCAGCACGTCCGGATACACACCGGCGAAAAGCCTTACAAGTGCAACCAGTGTGGGAAAGACTTCCGGCAGAAGGCCATTCTTGATCAACACACGCGAACGCACCAGGGCGACCGACCGTTTTGTTGCCCAATGCCCAACTGCCGAAGACGTTTCGCGACTGACCAGGAGGTGAAGAGGCACATCGAGAACCATATGAACCCCCACGCCAGCAAACGCAGAATGGATGTGAAGCAAAGAGCGTCCCCTAACGTTACCGTCAACACTGTGGTTAAACCGGAACTTTACTTCCCGCAGTGCTACTCAAGCGCCCCAGTCTACCAGTACGCTCCCTCCCCCCAAATGCAGGACTTTAAGCCTCCTCCCTCCTTGCCCCCCACCCCCACTGTGGTCCAATGACTAGTGGCCGAGACTGACAGTAAACCCTTCGATGCTCTTCCTTGCTGGCCCTTAGAAATCACAAATATTTAGATCTATAATTTGTTATACCATCACATAAAAGGCGCTTAAAATGCAAAAATATTTATGCCTAAATTTTGTGTAGTAATATACCCAGTTTTACAAGTAACCAGAATTCTATGAGTGAGATACAAAATTTGTGAGTTGCAGCTATTGCTTGAACAATCTTAGACTAATAGTTTAATTTTTAAATAAAACTTTAAGATTTTTATCTAAATAGTTTGGGATATTCTTTAGTACCTGTAATCAAATTACAGTACCTGTAAAACTTTAACTAGTTTCAGTATTTTTTAATAAAATGATCTGTTCTAAAAGATTAATATTAAGTTAAACACGTTTCATATAACATTAGTAAAAGAGTTGAGAAATTCACTACCAATAAGGTGACTGACACTTAGAAATACTCTCCTTAATCCCATCTCATTGTGATATTGCAACTACATACACTCAAATAATATTTTAACCATCTGCATTAAATATTTAAAATCTAGACTGATTTGAAATAGTTTAACATATGGTGCTAACAGCACTATGAGCAATATGTGAACGTGTGATATCAGAAGAACCATATTCTATTGGTAGTTCTAGGATAAGTTAGTGCCTGTGAGAAGGAAGTCGGGGTATCCAAGATTTTCACAAACGTAAATATTGTGAAGAATGTCCTCTTATATTATTAGATAAAGACGTTAAAAGACAGGGTTATTATGTAATATCGAATTAGGTTTACCTAGACACTTTTATAGCTTTAAAATACGGTATACTATTTGATTTATAAGTTCACTTTAAGTGAATCAAAATAGTTTTATCCAAGTTTGAGATACTTGCCAATATTTTAGAGTTGTTTCAGTTTTAAAATATTTTAAATTGTTTATATGTTGTTTAAAGTGTGGTGACAGTGTTTTAAAACGTGCAATATTAAGTTGTTATAGAGTTAAAGTGTGATTGTATCGTCTCTAATTTTATTAAGTTTAAAAGATACAAATTAGTTATGCTTCTTGACCTGCTATTTCATTGATTTGAATGGAAATACCTTTTTTTTACAAATCTTTATTGGTGCCACTACTATTTATTTTTGTTAAAATGTATTAATAGTGCAATCAAGTTATTTCAAATTGAATACAGTATATATATTTTTTTATTTACTTGTTAAATAAGGAAGATCCTTAATATAAGGATTCATATTGATACAAAATTAATCGCTTTGTTTAACGGAGCAAAGCGAAGCTCTTTGGGATCGGCTTCAATGCAAACTTTCTAACACAATCACTGAATATAGGCTGAACATGTCTTAGGAAAACTTACTAAGGTTGTTTCAACAAATGTTTGGAAGGTTTAAGACGAAACAATTTCAATTTTTGATAATGCCTATGATAATTTAAAAAAACAAAAAGTAGCTCAAAGTTTTTAAATTTTAACATTGGCCTTATGGGTTGCCATGATGGTTACAAAATATTGACGTAAATGTAAACTAAACAAAGAATCAGAGGATATGTTTAAAATAAAGCTAATATACGGCCTAAACACAGTACAAAGTATAAACATTCAGATGATGACCACTGATCAAACAGTACAGAGAAAATATTACACACCATTTGGAAACTACCACTTATCGTATGTACAGTATTTTACAGATTTTATCCATTTAATCTAAATAAGGTTATAAAAAATAATATTTTTCTTTTGTGATTGGGAATTATAACAACTAAGTTACATGAATTAGCAGTGAAAGTGACAGCATTGTTAAACTCGCTCCTTAATAAAGTTTTATTCAGTTGTAGGCCATGATGTTAGATTTACACTTAGTACTTACCATTCTAGGAAATCTTTGTGCAATGAACTGCCACCACACAATGTGTATATATTTTATAAAAAGACGTTATATCCCTGTAAATAATTCACAGTATTTTATTGTAAAATTTTAGACTGTTAATGTTTTATCTTAATCTTAAGTATTGTACAAAGCTCAAGAAATATTTTTACTTTAGAATGATACTGTAAGATTAGTAAGTGAAAGAGCATGTAGGTTTACGTGTTTATAAATTTGGGATTCCATGTTTGAAAAATAACTTTTTGTAGGTGATCCAATGTTTTTTTTCTTCTTCCATTGTTTGTTATGGTACATAGAAAACTATTTAATTTGGGTAAAGTTACCATTAGCTTAAATTCACATGACTGTAAAAATATATAATCTTGATTGTTTCTTAATCCACAACAGGATCTCTTAAAACCTTTACTTAAAACAAAATTTCAAAACACAAAAGTCATTAACAGTTTCAGTTTTAAAATATGCAATTTAACTAAATTTGTTGTGGAACCTCTTTCATTCTATTTTTCACATATGGAATTCCACCTATTACCATTTTTCTTGTCTCGCAATTTTAATGTACATTGAGGCGGTATAATACTCAGTTGTTATTGTGTTGTTTTAAGTTTCTCGTTCATACGTAAGTCGGCTAGTTGTTGTTAGTTCTACGTTCCCAGAGTGAGCGATTGGTAAGTTGTGATAATTTATGCAAGCCATGGTGCTCTCTTTTAAATACCCGTTAGTTTATCGGTTTGTTCTAAACAAATGTTGAATTTAAGGGTAGCTTTGACCCTTTAAACTAAGGAAGCTGAAGATTATCTAAGATTCTGATTTGAAACCATGTAAAATATACCGGAATCCACTTTTGATTTCTCTTGAACCTCACATTAGATAACAATTCTCAACGTTTCCCTCCCGTTTCGAATCCTTTGTGGCCTCGGATGGTTGGAAAGTTCACGTTTGTATGATTTTCCTACCACACCTACCTTGTTTGTTCGTAGCCTATAATCAAATGAGATACAGTTAATCTAACACTGTTGCATTTATTGTTTTTGGTGTTCCATTATTGTTCAGTATCCTACTGTTTCACAAATTTGTTACACATAATGCGTGGTATTGAATGTATTCATTCATTTTTTACCAAAATTCTGAACTATCTATTCTCGAGGTATCGCAAACAAGGAGTCCACTAAAACATCATTTTGATATCAAATTAGTTGTCATATATTCCATCACAATATGTTGTTATCTCGTAGGTTAGGTTAGGTTTGTGCCATGTTAATGTTCGTTAACTGTCAGACTGAGATTGTGATGAATCCTCACTCTGGGTAAGGTCCTGCCATATGATTGATTGCCGTGGAACCCGCTTTTGCACAAAACTAACTTTTAAACCAAACTTCCAGTAGCAATCAAAATGTGAACATTGAAATAACTAAAGTTATCGCATATTTGAGTAAAAAACTAGCTATATTGATTGTTACTGCCAGAGCCAGGAAATACTGTTGTTCACTTCATACAGATATTTATTTATGCAAAACACCTTATTTAAAAATCTTAGAACTGTTGCCATATTACAAAATGGTAATTTATTATTTTACTATTTGTGGGGAGGAAAAATGCTTTAACACTCACACACACAGTAATCAATCGCACATTTAGGATGAAATGCAAAACTCTTGCTTAGCAGACTGCAACCACCTCTCTGTTAAACACAGTTTTTAAATGGTTCGACTCAAAATAGTCCACCAGTTGTATCACCTGCGATTTATAGAATTTGTCGCACAATCTTGGCCATAAGCTTTATAAACATTCTTCTTCTTTACTTCATGTGGTAAAACATATTTTTCTCTCAACTGCAACAGCGGCGGTTCCATGGCTCGTCACCATCCTTCCATTAGTTTGTAAGCATCGAGGTTCCCTGATATTGCTTTTTAAGTGTCTCATGGATACTTTATATTTTTATAAAGTTACTAATAGGTTGTATATAAAGTAAGTTTATGTGTTTGTTTACTTAAGTCCTCAAATTGATTTAGGTTTACGATGATTTTTATACTGATATTATCTAGATTAGATTTTGATCTCGAAAGAGTTTGATTCAAAGAACGATCTTGTTTGTTGGTTGTAGGTATTCACAAATTTATTTTAATCATAAGTTTAACTAAAGAACTTTGCTATTAAAATCGGTTTTGAACTTGGTTAGGCATGTTTAGAATTTCCATGTATTAGGTATGAAAATGAAATTAGACACAACAAAGTAAACTATTAAAAAATTTTCCATGATGATCAAATAAAAAAAACTTTTTTTTAAATTTTATGTCTACAATATTTGAATAGTATTTCAAACAATACACATTTAGTTCCCTTTTGATAATTTCACTTACCATAGTTTTTAGTTATTTAGTCTTTGAGTTACCAAACCTTCAAGCAAGATGGTTTCAAACTAATTTTCCTTTTCATGTATTGTTTGTTCTAAATTCTGATGATGTACAAAAGTCCCTTTTGGGCGTACAATCACGGATCAAGCTAATCTGAAAATACAGGATAACTCTTAGGATTATTTTAGCTCATCTCAAATGCAGATATAAACACTCTTTTTTATACCAGTTATCTTGAACCTGTTCCTATGTTAATATAACTCAAGAAATCACCATTCAACATTTTTAGCGACTATAAAGTCTCTTTATTTTAAAGCTATAATTTACAGTTAAATATTTTTTAACTTAGGCCTACATGTATTTATATTTTTCAAACATAAATAAATATTAAATATTATGATGAGCTGCCAAAAATGTTGAGTTTTAAGGGCAAATTTTGCAATGCATTCAGCATAGATTGCTGCCATAGACTTGATTTATGTGAAATTCTCTTTAAATCTTGTAAGACATCCTAAAATGGTGATTAAAAATATTGACAATGATAAGTGCTTTTCTATCATGCCTGAAACAAACCCTACCTCCCTAATCAATAAATTCATTCAAACATTACATACACATAGGTTAAAATAAACGGTATCAGCATTCTGACACATACTTTCTCCCATAAGTTTGTCAACAACCTTTATCATGTGTAAGCGGTGAGAGTAAATATACGGAAATGGGATTTGTACAATTTTGTTCGGAATTTAAAGGACTATAACATACTAAATTTTTATCAAAATCGTTCGGGCCATTTTTGGGAAAATCCGATTTTTCCGGTTTTTTATGGGGTTTTATGAGAAAATCCCCATAAAAAATCTAAATTTCAAAAGAATGAAAAAACTCCTGGAGATACCATGGATTAGAACCTACATACTAAATTTCATCGAAATCGGACCACAGGTGTAATCCCTAGCTCTGTACACATCCAGACACACACACACACACAGACATCACTTCGAAAACCACTTTTTTTGGGTCCAGGGGGACCCAAAACAAATATATCCACTCAAAACTCAAATTAGAAAATTTTGACGAAAACAATACTTTTTCCATATACTATGGTATAGGGGGAGAAAGTAAAAGTGAAAACCCCACAAATGGTTTGTCTACACTTACACCAGACATAACGAAAACGGTACAGAATTGAAACTCTAAAGATATAATAAATAAATATGTAAAATTAAAAAATACACCCAACGCACTTATTTTGATTCTGATGAATAAGTACGTGCCAGAGCAACAATAGGGATGAAATTAGAAAAAAAAGATCACGTAATAAAAAAATTGCACTGTGATTAAGGATATGAGTTTGAATAAAGGTTTATGAATTAAATTAATCCCATTTACTATGACAGCTATCCGATACCAATCATTATTTTAATTTTGTTAACTAAAGCACCGTGAAAAAAAAATCTGAAATGGTTTTGCAAATAAAAGTATTAAAACGCAAACACACACCTTTATTTTAATGATCCACCATTTTGTTCTGATTGCTCGGAATAAAGTGGGTGGGAGGTGGTGTTTGATACAGTAGACTCTTGATAATTTGTAATTGGTGGGCCAGGCAAATAAATTTGTCTCGTCAAGAGTTTTGAACTACTTATCAAGAGTTGGCAAGTTATCAGGATAAAATTATAAAATTAGGAATTATAAAAGAGTTTGTTTTCCTCAGAAATACTGAAAATTTCGAATGATTCCTTAATCAAGCGGCTGCAACTTTGATGTCGTTTTTGGCAGACAAAATTCAAGTTTCACATTTGATAAATGAGGGAGTGTAGATATGAACCAAAAATAAACAGTCTTCTAGTCTAGGATACTAGGACTTTTGTGGAATTTTTTTCTTTTGCAGCATTCACTCCAAAAATGTTTCTTTTTTTAATCATAGACAACATATTGACAGAATTTGAAACCTTTTCGGTGTTTTCTCTACTGAGCATCTGTTGCTGCTGTGGAGTTTTAAGCTTGTAGCATGTCTGATGCGTCAAAATAGCAACCTCTTGATGGGACACCCTACACCCAAGTGGTGCTAAAATAAAGTAAAAAAACCTACTAGAAAACAACTCACGATTCATGGAATCTCTAAGAAAATTGTTATGTATTTTGGCACCAAGTATCTACGCTGCTTGAGAAAATACTGTTCAAGAGCCGCAGACCAGAAAAGTTTCTCTTGAATACAGCAAAGTATTATTCTGTGCATGTGTATTATTACAATCTATATTATACTTGATACAATACGGGTTTTCTCTGCAACATCCCTTTTTACTTGTCCTACTGAAGCAGGGTTTATTTGACCCGTTCCCGATCGCCCTGTCAATATTCTCTCCCCAGCTTGACAGAGCATTGTATTTACACGACCCGTGCTCTGCACTCCATCTGAGCTTGGCTTAGCGTGTCACTTCCCTTCGTTGATAAACGTCCTTATTAGCTAAAAATGTTTTTAGAAGTTTTCAAAGTGTAACGAAATGGCTCCGTGTTTATTCAAGCGGCAAGTTGTTGGAGTAGCATTAACTACATTGGCAAGTCAAAAAGTATTTTCCATCCGTAGAATGGATTCCATTTCGAAAACAAAAAAATAAAAACTTGAAGTAAAAGGGAGTGAACACGTCCTGAAATACTTAAAGGTAACTCAGACACACGGTAACTCTGTCCAAGACAGAGAGATTTGCCTAAGTGTAGAAATTCGGATTTCAAGTGCCGTTCCAAGAGGAAGTGTAAGGGACTGGTCTATCCCACCTTTCCTCCCTAAATAGGCTGGAAATCTCTCCCGACCTTCCTATCTGGTCGTGGGCCAAAATGTGACCAGGAGCATGGATTTACACCATTGGATTTGAAGACCGATCTAGGGCCGTGTGAACCGGGCTACGGGCTTTAACTGAGTTTTATAATGAAAGTGTCACTCTATAGCTTAAGATCTAGGTCAGGAAGACTTGTTAGTTTAAAGATTATATCCATTGGGGCTTCGCCCCCTCCGCCATTGATTTATTTCTAGGATGTGCTAGTTTTAGTCTTCGGTTAAAATATCCGTTTTTGATCTTCCTGAACCCAATAAAGTGGGTTTTGAAGTGATGTCTGTGTATGGAGCAGAGACCAGACAAGCTTTCTGATTTTTATGAAATTTGGTTGTAGGTACTAACGGGAATGTTGCTGGAAGTCAACAGTCCCGGGACTAATCTGTGGTATCTCCATGTGTTTTTTTTTCTTCTGGTTAATTTCTCATTAAAACCCCCATAAAATAATGGAAAAATGAAATTTTTCAAAAAATGGCCTGAACAATTTTGATTAAAATGTAATATGTTATAGTCTTTTTAACTCTATATAAAAATAAAAAAAAAACAGTACAACCCTCATTTCTGTAAAAATTACGGTTTAACATTTATTGTAACTTGTTATTTCCACATAAAAAAGAAAATAAAAAAATAGCTTGACCGATTTTGATTTAAGTTTAGTGTTTTATTTTATGGTTCTTACAATTCCAAACCCCTATGGTTCAGAATGGTACAACCCTTATGGATAAAGAGCTACTCCAAATTTTGTGATTTTACCCAATAAAACCATAATTTCCTCGGCTTGCCCATAATAAGGGGAGAAAGTATGTCAGATTACTGATACAGTGTATTTGAGATCACCGTCAAAATTTTGTTAAAGCCTTAATTTATTTTTGTCGCTTTTTACCTTTCTAGAGCCAGGTGAATCAACCAATTGTAATTGTTGCTCTATTTTAAAACTTGTTAACCAAACAGTTTTTTTATGTCCCACCATCACATCCTAGGACACTAGTCTAGCCTGGAACTGTTTTGCACATTACTTCAGACTAGTCCTAGAGGGTTGCAGCATTATCACATAGATAAAATCCATTGGTAATTGGCAGAAATGGATTTCATCTCAATAGTGCAACTTTAAACTGTTAGGCATATAGTTGTAGCCATTCCTTTACACTATTCAATACTTTTTCATTAAAATGGCGACCATACAAAGTAGGTATTTTAAGCCAAGTATGAACGGAGATGAGTGTAGGTTCCTTGATTGATATATCATGAGTTTGGTTTGGTTATTGAATGTCAAGGTAACAGGGAATAAAAAAGAAACTAACTTACAAAACAACAACTTTAAATATTTTTATTAAATGAACAGATACATGGAAAATAACAATGCTGTTCAGAACAGATATTTTAGAGTAAATCAATTTCTAACGTATTGAGACAATTTATGACAACTAAATTGTTGGTGGTTTGAAATAAAGAAAATTTAAGTAAACCATTTCAGAACCTATGGAGTTGACAAAAATGTTAATAAAAAAACATTACTATACCTTCGTAAATGTAACATTTAAGGTATATAGTTGTCGATAACAATGCAATATTGATAAATAAGAATATTGTATGTTATCGTAGTTGTTACACTTTCAGTTTAAGTATAGTAATATACAAACCACTTTTTAAAATACTAAAGCTTATTTAAATGGTAATATTAAATAGAAAAAGAGTATTTCACTCTTTGAAAGCTGTAAAAAAATAAAGCAAAACTCATATTTTAGAACTCTAACCATCATATTACACTTTGAAGTTTAAATAGTTTTTATGATACTGGAAAAGTAAAAGGACACGGAAACTTCTAAAAATATATTCCCGTCGATAGCTTAGAGAGAAAAAATTCTAAATAAAAGAGCATGAATAGCTATCGATGAATTGTCGTTAACGAATAAATATTGACATTAAATAGTAACAGACCAGGGTTTGGACCATTTGCTTACAAAACATAAAAAATTGCCAATTAATAGAAAAATTAATTTCAAAAAAATAGTCATGTATATATTCACTGATACAGTACATTGTAATGTTTGGTAGTAAAACAATAAACACAACTATTAATTATTAAGGTATTTAAAAATACAAGACCAATTCACTGAGACAAACTTAAATTATACTAAACATGACGTATAACCTCAATAACAAGAGCTTTTTTAGCAGAGGTTTGTGTTGGCTACTTTTAATTGTTCTAATGAAAGTGTAACAACTTCATGAGAAAACTCATTGAGTCGCAAAGATGATTTCACATTTACCTCGAGAAAACTTGGTTTTTCCTCATAAGAATATCAATCTTATCTTTATACGACTCCGAGAAATGTATAGTCAAACTTTTACCTTTCGTTAGTATGTATCCGTTTCTAAATACATATTACGAAAATAACAAACCGTTTGAATGGATATAACATTCTCTTTTGCCTATATTAGCTATAGTAAATAATATTGTATGGTTCCCTAATGAAACATACTTGGTATAACTAAAAATCTAGTTTTTATTTCAAGGAGATGGGATTGGGTAATGGCTTTAGAACGAAAGTTTGGGTGAAATCTCTTATATTTTCATAACTGGGAGCTATGCTTACTAAATCAGCATTTAACAGCACTAAAACAATTTGGACACGGGAAGTAATTTTAAATGTAATAATAAATGTTGGTGTCATGATAATAACGTTTTATGCTCAACAATTTGATAGTGGCAAATATTTTATTGTGAGCATATGACACTTTTACAATATAAGAGACTTAGGTACCTAATGAAATATATGAATAGTAGCAAAAAAATATCAATTAGGCACCAGCAAAAATTAAACATTATTATTAACTGAATAAATGTTGTTGTTTTGCTTTAAGGTGTTAGGGTAGAAGGAAACAATTTTGATTGATTTTAAGACTGGAATAAAACTTGTTTAGCTTCCTACAGTCTAAAATCAGAAAATAAACCAATGTTGTTTTGCTGGATAACCGACAGTACTATATGTCGTATTTACTCAATTATTGCATGGCGTTGGCATTTTGAAAAACACAGATGTTTAAATGATTGTCAAGTTAACAATAAGACATGGAACAAACGACACATTATAAAGTATATATTTTTGTTTAGCTTTATTGCTTCTTCGGAAAAGAACAGAATTACAAGGGGTTCACCAAGCTTGTAAAAATAACTACACAAAAAATAATTATTAATGTGTGGTGGAATTTCATTTTTTTTATTAATAAATATATCGATGTTTAAGTTGAAATTTTAAAATGATGCTTAGTCTCAAAAAATATTATTCAAAGTAGGCCTTTTAAATTTATGCAATCCACTAAATAATTAAATTTTCAGCCAAAAACTTTTGACTTTGAAATATAGGAATTCAGTTGCAACATTCCAACGGATTATTGGAGGCTAGAAAACTGGTGTTGATAATTATTCATTTCACAAACAGACAACAAGCGTTGTTTGGAAGCAGACGGTCAGGTCATATGAACCAACTATCAGACTTCACAAACGGGCCTACTTACAAATTTAGTCGGAATAATATTTTTCCCCAGTTGTCTCTCTGAATCCGAGAGAAGTTAAGCCATGCGTACGTCGTCGTAATTTAGAAACGCCAGCATTTACCTACGAGTATTGACTATCGGCGGGAGAGGTGATCATTGGTTCATGGCGGGTTGGTGGTTGACGATGACCTGGATGTGAGGCGGCTGCTGCTGGTTGTCGACGGAGGGGGGATGCTGATGATGATGGTGTATGTACTGTTGGGCCATCATGTGTGGGCCATTGGGAGCAGGCTGGGCAGGCAGACACATGATGGGGTACGCGTGTGTGGGAGGACCGTTGGGCGGGGGTGGCAGAGGCTGGGGGTAGTTGCTGGCTGGAGAGGGTGGCGGAGCTGTGTTGGGGGTGGGGTGAGTGTGAGTGTGCAGGTGGTGGGGATGTGGAGGCATGGCTCCTGCGGGGCTCATGTACTGCAACTGTGGCACGTTGCCTTGCTGTGTCGGACTCTCGTGGTGATAGTTGATGGCCGAAGTGGGCACCAAAGGCACTATTCCGCCACCCTAGAACACACAAAACCATGAAACCTGTCAGGTCCATTGGCAGCTGGTAGCATTGACTGTGAATTAGTGCAAGTAGATTTCTTGTCTTACTGCAACATCTGAAGCTTGTTTAATGACATTTGAGTGTTTTATGTTGATTAATTGTTTTTCTTTAATTTTAGGGTACCTAAGATTTATACAATTTGTTGTGCTTTTTTTTGTTTATAGTATAGAAAAAGCAATGGTTTACATACTGATGTTATAAAATAAATTTTAAAATGTTCAAACAGGTACGGTACCTAGGAAAAAATTGTAAAACAAAATCATCCTCTTAAGGTACCAAAAACAAAACTAACCAAAAATATTTTTAGCTAAGGAGTGCATAGGGATGAACCATTTACAAGGGAGTGTGTTTAAACTAAGCTAGTAGGGAGCTCACGTTATCTGAAGGTCACAAGACACATCCTTGAAAAATCTGTTGGTTTTTCAACATTCTATGTTGTACCTATGAACAACACCCAACAACACAAAATCATCATCAGACCCAATACCTAAATCAATCACCACTTAGTGGAGGATCCAGAGGGGGGGGGGGCGAAGGGGGCAACCCCCCCCCCCCTCGGGCATATATTTTTTGTACATCCTTTAATGTCAAAATTTTGCTCGGCAAAGACGATGATAATGTTCCGTAACCGCGGGAGTCATTCAGGGTTTTGCTGTCACCTGGAGAGACGACAATGTCCACACGACCGCGGGAAAATATTTTGCCGTGTTCGTGGAAGACGATGCTGATGTTCTGTTGGGGGGTTATTTGGTGATTTGCTATGACTGTGGAAGAAAATGAAGTTGTCTAAACAGCCGTAGAAAATGATAAAAATGTTGGCGTGATTGTGGAAGACGATTATGACGTTTCCGTGACTGTGGAAACCGTTAATATTGTCTTCATGGCCGAGGGAGATGATCAGAATTTAGTCTTAATTTACCGTCTTGTGAGTCAACAGTATAAGTTTAAATATAAAATATAATTAAACAAGTGTTATTAAACACATTTTTGTATTTTCAGGTAATTTAATAACATGTGTGATGCTGATCAAGAAGTTATAAATAAATGTAGTTTAGCGCCTTCATAAGAGCCGCGAGGACAGTTAATGCAGCCTGCATGACGATGAACAAGATGTTTCCATTAATGACTAGTACGACTATCTCTCATAAGATCTCAACTGGAATTGAATTCAAACATCTGTTGATTAAAATTTTAATGAATAGTTCTTCTCATGTTGTATCATATCTTTAAATCACGTTCCCATAACACATAGTAAAGTTTTTTTTTAATTTTAAAACTTTTTTTTCAAATAGCAAATTAGCTCAGAATTTTTAAAACTTATAATTTTTAACAACTCGCACAACTACGCACGTCACACAGACCACTGAGGTCTATGTGTACACTCATTTCCATTTAGATCAATTTTACAACCCGAAGCAAATATATTTCAATTAGTATTTAAGTTTATCCATATATAAATCCCAAAGTATCCATGAACTTTTGAGAAAACTAAAGTCACCACCCCATAAACCATACAATTCAAATGTTCGCCATGACGAGAAACCTTGTGCAAAACTATCCATTATTTAATAAATTGCCCTTTACAGGTCGTAATTCCTTTCTAAAGGGAACTTTCCATATAAGTTACCTAATGTTAAAAATACCTTGTGTATGTTACTCTTTACAATTTATTACCTTACTAGCAGAGTACCCGTCCTTTGTACGGGGTTGGCATATAAATATAAGTATAAAAGGTTTATTGCAGTTATGCTCATCAGCTTTCTGTTTGTAATGGGGAAGGACACAGTTTGATAACTCATTTGCTTCTCTAAATTTAAGGTACTATAGTATTACACATCTACCATAGCCATAATGTTCTACAAAAAAAAAAAAAAAAAATTATAAAAAATTCGCAAAATATCACAAATTATTCATGAAATTAAAAACATAAACATAACTGTAATCAATCCTTCTTTGACAGTTCTCATTGTGTATCACAGTTTCTTGTTTCTGATTAGTTCAAATCATATTAGGCCTAGCTGTTTTTATAAATGCAAAAAAAAAATAGTGCTGCACCCAGTTGGTAAATCTTATAGCTGTTTTATGCTTTTGCATATCATAGAACAAACTTTTTTATTTGAAACAGCTAACTAAATTCTTTTATTCCCTTTAAAACCCTTTGTTGCCCAACCACTGAAAAAATTTAAAAAATAAGAAAATATTTGGTGGAAGATGTTTTTATGGATCAAATTAAGTTATTAAATATCTCCATCCGGTTACTTGTAACAATTAGGGGGAAAAAATGTTGTTTGGGACTTGAGGGTCCCGTTGGGGGACTTAAGAGTCCCGTCAGTCGACAAAGGGATAAGTACCTTATGGAGTCCAGGATGTGCTGCAGCCTGGTGGACTAAGTTAGAACTACAATGAAATTATGAAACTGTTGCTAGGCAACAGCTTCAACCAATAGTAACCCTAGAATGGCCTCATTGGCAGCTGTTATGAAAAAGCAATGCTGGGACTTAAAGAGTCCCGTTGGTCGACAGAGGGTTAAATATGAATACTCATAAGGTTAACATGAGGAACTACAGAGCCACTGGGGCGGAGCCCGAAAGGATTTTTGAGATAAGAAATATGCCTAGGCCTATATGTTAATCGGGAATGTAAGCTATCATTGTGCCAAATTTCTGCCCAATCCGTCCAGTAGTTGCACAATTGAACTTCAAACAAACAAACGCACAAACTTTCACATTTATAATATTATTAGTAAGATTAAAATCAGGTGTGATTATTTGTTTGTATTACTGTATTCTGTTTTGTTTATTTCAGCTTAACTTAACCAATCAATAGTTTTATTAATACTTATGAAGTCAAACGGGTTGAAACCCGTGGGTCAGCTAGTAACTATTATATCTTTTTTTTTTAATTTAACGTGTGTAAATAAATACAAATAAAAAATATTGAGGCCCCATTTGAATGAATATTACGTGAGGCCTACCTTAATTTTTCGTAAACAATTTATTTTATGCTTCTAGACAACTATCTTTGTATTTTATTTGTTAAAAAATTGTTATTTTGTTTGTATAGGTCTCAGGCCTACTTATTGTGGAAATAAAACTCATTTCATTTGAGTGTATACCTAACATCTTAGTGGATTCCCACTTGTTTTCCCCCAAAAGATGATATGATACAGTCCTTATTTGTATAGTTTCAAATCTTATTTCAATGACATTAGGCCTACCTGCTGTGCCATCATATGCATCATCATCTGTTGGTAAGACTGAGGGGCGAGGTGACGCGGCGCCGTGTAAGGCACAGTGAAGTGCGCTCCCATTGGCACCGGCGCAAGCAGAGGCTGACCTGTGGCTGCAGCGACCTGCATCTGCAACACAATGTTAAATCTGTCACAATATTTCACAAGGTGAAATGGAAATAATACCAATACTTTCTTACTAATCCATCCTTTCAGAGATTATTGCAGGAATTGAGTAGGCCTATTATCTTGATGAATGGAAAAAAACATGCCATTCCCAATTTAAGGTTATTGCCAGCTTCATAATAAATATCAACGAGGGTCGGTTTGAGCCACCAGCAGTGAGCTGAGATAATTACTGATTTCTGTTGAATAAGCCTAATTTTTAACGTTACAAATTAAACAAAAATTACAACTTTTTGTCAACGGTGTCTTTTATTCTTGGTCTTTGAAGTGATAGTGTGAAATGGCATACTCAGGAAACATTTCTAGAAGAATATACAAACAAAACTAGAACATTTCTTAATAAAACAGTTTACTAAGACTGGATTAAAAATAGTACAATTGATCTACATAGTAGATGTTAGGCTTTTGCATGAATAAATATGTGTTACGAAACCTTATTAACATGCACTTATATTGCAGCCTAAATTTATTATCGTCTCATTTTACTTTAAATCCTGTGGAGAAAAACACTTTTTAGTAATGATTTTGGCTATCTAAAAATTTGTTCCCACCATTTATCTCAGTTGAGAGAGGTTCTACTGTGGGTTAGAACAGAAAATATATTAAAAACTAAATCCCAGCCAAAATATTATTGAGCTATTTTACACTATTTGAATAAAGCAATGAGTGTGTTTACCTGCGAGAGGTCTGGCCTGTGAGAAACTGGCATCACCTTCCTGTAGCGATGGCCTTGATTGGGAGTGGCAGCTGTGAAAGTCGGTTGGTTTGTGACTACGTAGGTTGCTGGAACCATCACATTCGGAAGTGCGGGACTAGGGCCATAGTTGGGAGTCTGCGGAGTGTGTGGTCTAGAAGGAGTAGGAGTACTTGGTGAGCGAGGTGTAAACGGTTTGAACTCTTTAGCGTTGGGATTCAAAGTGGACTTCTTCAGAGTTGAGGAAACTTTATCTACTTCGTTACCGTGTTGGTCTTTACCCTCAGACTGTTGATCCGGATCGTTCATCCCCATGTGCATTTTATTGTCTTCCGAACTCACTTCAGCGAGTTTAAAGTCACTCCCGAATTTCTTCAACTCGGAAATTGTGTCCTCTCTAGGCCTTGGTGGTTTCCTGTGACTTGGAGGGGGAGGTTGCTGCTGCTGGGCCTCTACTATCGGGCTCTTACGTTGTTCTACAGGCTGTTGCATCATGGGGGGCTGGGACATGGCAAATGGCGGGGGATGACAGAGCACCTGAGGAGAGTTAGGTGGCAGGGGGTGTTCTACTATCGGCTGGTGTGGCATTGGAGGAGGACCTTGTGGCCTGATGTGAGGGCTGTGAGACATGGGTAGCGGAGGTTTGGAGTCAGAGGGTGTGGTAGCCGGGCTACTTCTCATCACTTCTGACTCTCCATTAGTCTGATACCTAGGGCCGATGTTACTATCTTGTGGATATCCCCTTCCAGTCCTTAAGCCGGGGGGAGGTTTTTGCGATTTAGAAAGTTGTTGATCCATCTGTCTACCCAATCTTTCACGCTGAGGTAAAGGCTGCTGGTTTGTGGAGTAAGATACGGGGGACGGCACTGTGGTAACAGGTGATTGTGCCATGGGTTTGTTGGGTGGAGGTTGGCGCATGGATGGTGCAGGCTGGGGAGGGGGTTGTTGCTGGAATGGTGGAGGGTTGTGTTGGGATAATGGTGACTTAGGCAATGATGAGTGAGTCTGGGGCTTCACCGGGGGCTGAGAAGAGGCGGGCTGTGAGGGAGGATTGTTTCGAACAAACTTTCCAGCTTGCTGGTGTTTCCTCTTGGCAGGAGGCATGTACGGTTTGCTTGCGTCACTGCTAGAGTCTCCTGGCCTTTGCACAGAAGCAAACCTTTCCTCTTCATCTCCATTTTCTAGGTCCATCCTCGCTTTGTAAGTGGGATTACTTTCTATTTCATTAGCAATTTGGGCAGCTTTAGCTTCCGCTTCCTTAAACTCTTTGGTGTCCTGTTTTTGTAAAGGTACAGTGTAACCTTGTAAGGAATGGTCAAATGTAGATGTCACTCCGTAGGCTTGCTCGTTCTTTTTAAACATGTCTTGAACATCCCATCCGTTGACAGCTGCTCCATTTAAGTCAAATTCATCACCATTACTAGTCGATTCTTCCCACGGTTCAAGCTCTTTTTCACCGAGTTGCCCATTGAACTTACTGATAGCAGTATCTGTTTGAAAAGTGTCTCTTGTGGCGTATTCAAGATCAATGTTTTTTGCATCCATAGTGACAATATCATTAGGTTTGAATATTATAACATCTAGGACAGTATCTACATCGATTTGAGAAGGATCATTTGAGGTTACTTTGTGCGCCATTTCTAATACCACTTCAAAATTAGTGGAAAATGTTCTGAAAATCCCCTCATAAACTGATCCACTCTGTGTTTCTATCTGTACTGTGTTCCCCACAAGTGACGTGGCTGTATGCATGAACGGGGAGTTGTTATACACTCCTTTGGCTACAATGCTGTTTCGTTCGGGCCCCCTGGTGCGGGTGGCACGCCCGGTGTTGGACCGATTTTGCTTCGTCATTTTACCCTCCCTTGATTTGCCGGAATGGGCACCCTCCACTTTTACTACAGGGACCGGAATTTTGGTAAATTAAACTTCCTTTGAATCTTAAACACTTGAGTTCACCAACCAGTGAAGTTTCCAACAGATCACAATACACAACTTGAAAAATAGAGACCTATACACATTCTATTCTTCTGAAGCTTGCCTAGTGACTCCTACGAGCATAAAATGGAGTCAAATGGAGTAAGTCTTCTGTCTGAAACAGAAAAAAATTTAATTGCTAAAATGAATGGATTAACTTGTAAGGGTTTTCACAATTAAGGGATCGAAGCGCTAAAGCTCTCAACAAAAAACACATGATGATATTGTTGGTTTCATGGTAGTAAGTTAATAAGTATAAAATATTATGAGCATCGGTAATTTTAACACTTATTAATTTTTGGTCCAGGAATTATAATACGGTAGATTTTTTTTACTATTCTATTTATTTAGAATAGGTACACTCAAACATTATGGATATTATGAAATATTTAGCCCTTCACTTTAGGTAAGCTATAGTTGTACTGGCCATGTTGTTGGTGTAAATAAGTTAGGGTGAAATTAAAAATAGTATAAATCCTGCTGGTAATCCTTCAAATGTTATCAAGCAACTAGTTTTGACAAAAGCTGTCATCTTCAGGCTGTACAAGAACACATGCCTAATGTGGTCATCTTCTGAAGTACAAAATTTTTTTTAGGAAATAGTAGGTACGCCTACATATAAATAAAAAACACAAGTCACGTTAAAATCATGTTCCCTTGTCTTATTGTTTATAGTTAGTCCTGTATCAGATTCATGTTTGGCCTAAGGCGATATGACCACGTAACTCCCTATTTCAACCTGCTTTCATTGATGCAGTTTAATGAACTTCGGGAATTTCACACCCTCCGTCTTCTACACTCCAATATCAATAGTAAAATTCCCAATTATTTATCAGACAACTTCCATTTTATTTCTGACATCAGCACCCGTGCCACTCGTAGAGGCTCTCACCTTTTATCTACACCAATTCACGGGTCAACAGTTTTTAACAAATCCTTCTTGGTATCTGCAATTCGAATGTGGAATTCTCTTCCTGACCATATCAAATCCATAGGAAACCGTGTGAGGTTTGGGGCAGAGCTATTATATTGAGCAGCAGGCGTGAGTGAGTCTCTGGCGCTGGTGTGAGGGGTTGTTGGCGGCTTGTGTGAATGGGATTTTTTTAGGATTACTAAACTTAATTTCTTCATGTTTACTCATTAAATGTATTACTTTAGATTATTTAAATTTACTTATATAAGTGAATAAGTTTTTATTTATTTATGTATTAAGTTAGAGGTTAAGTGGTACAGAGGACTCGCAAGTCCTAACTTTGCCTCTTAAATAAAGCTAGGCCTACATTTTTTCATTTCATTTCATTATTTGTGATTTCATTTAAATGTACTTTTTCGCTTAAAAAAATTGAAATAGGCCTAAGCTATCTACAATCAAAAAGTGATCTTTTAACTGTGCAATTGATGCGAAAACTGGTTGCTTGATGAAATTGCAACGATTACAATTGGTTTGAACTTGATCTGCCTACTTGATCTGTTAATTGGTATCAGAATTCC
Organism: Macrosteles quadrilineatus; assembly: GCF_028750875.1. Lineage (NCBI taxonomy): Eukaryota > Metazoa > Arthropoda > Insecta > Hemiptera > Cicadellidae > Macrosteles > Macrosteles quadrilineatus. The sequence continues at coordinate 71,519,640 of NW_026542602.1, forward strand.
TAATTGCTAAAAACATTTTAAGGAACAGCCTACAACGCTATTGTCAACTCCCAAAGTTTTTGAAATAGGTACCGGTATGTATTAATTGTCAGAAATTTTCCACAAGCCAGACCACTGAAAGTTTTTTTTTTTTCAAATTAGTTCTGCATATAGCATTTTCCCCCATCTTTTATGAGAAACCCATCGAGATAGCTTAAGTTTTGCAAATCAACATAGATTTTGCTAAAGAAACATGTAAAGGTTATAGATTCTGTTCTTACTATTAGCCTACTGACTTATGAAAAAATGAGTTGATTTAGAACTTAATTACAATGAAACTACGCTAAGTCAGACCAGCCAGGAGCGCCACCGATCTGTCAAAGCGAAAATCGATGTTAGCCAAAGAAAGAGCAGAAAAAAACAAAAACTTAAGTATTGTTATCCTAGGCCTACTACAATTATTTCCCTAATTAGGCTACAAATAAAAAAATAAAAACCAATTAACACATATTTTACAAAATGACTTGCTACCTTAAGTCAGGCATTTAAACTTACAAAAACACTTAAATAGGCTTTAGAAGCTTTAAGTCTAAAAAAAAAAACTAGATTTACTCAAAAATATGATCACAGCTTGCACTCGCATATGATTGTAGATGCACTCGTACAAAGCAATAAACCTAAGTAGGGTATTAACATATTTGATAGGTACTAGATAACTTAGGCCTAGGCTTCTTTGTGTTCATTTAGCCTATTCAAAACTGGTCTGGGTAGTCCTGATCCAGAGATTCGACATAACGAGGTCATTCTGTAGTTATGTATGAATTTATGAATGGTGAGGTAAGTAAGGCTTACGATAATGTTAAATGGAATATGCCTACTAGGCTAGGTGTAAGTCTATAAACAGGTCTATAGGAACAAGCTCAAAGAGGTACACGATTTATATACATACTACACTGGATGACAATTTAAGTTAGGTACTTCCGAGCAAAACTTAATTTATCTTGAAAACTTTACGAAATTGTGGCACACTCTAACGCTGATGGGTAGGCGAGTGGCAACTCTAGGGCAGAAGTGGAGGGTATTTACTCATAGGAGGTATAGAAGAGGCTACGATGACAGCTGTGGGCTTCTTATTAGCTGAGGGAACGCCATTACCGTAACAAAACGATCGGTAGCCATCGGCCTCGGTGGTCTATTGGTTAGCGTGCCGGGCTGATATACTGTAGGTCCCGGGTTCGAATCCCGCTGGTAACATTAACTTTTTGTCCAAGATTTTTTTATTATCAGCAAGTTTGGTTGGTTTGGTTCGGTTATTACAGTTTAATTTTATTATTAAGTCATTATAAAATTTTAATTGAGCAAATTCTAGTTTTATTTAATAAACAGAATTATTTTTCCGATTACTAAACTTTTGTTATATTATTTCTTTATCAGCAAGTTTGGTTAGTTCGGTTAGGTTATGATAGTTTAATTTTATAATTAAAAAATAATAAAATTAAATTTGAGACATTTATAATTTTATTTTATTAACAGAACTATTTTTGCGATTAGTAAACCTTCATTGCCAAAGTTATCTCTACTACAGCGCTGTTCACGGAGGAATTTTGAACTAAATGCCTCATTCGTACCTCCCCTAAGTCAGACCCGAAGTGGAGGTACATTATTTAACAAAAACACAATAAGCTTAGGAATACTTTCCTGTTTAAACTTGTACAAAATTACATGCTAAAGGAACCCGAAGATAAACGTTGGCTAAGTTATACCTTAGCCTACAAAACCTTTGAGTACCGGTACCGTACCGTACCACATACTTAAGATAATAAAAAAAGGAAGCAATGGAACATATAATAAATTGTCTTGTTCTTAACCCTAGATCTGGCGGCGTCGTCTGCTAGCCGTGCACCTGTGAGAAGGCAGAGGTTTTGGTCAACTTTGGTAGTGGCCTCATTAAACTGTTAATAACTCTGTTATATTGAATGGAAAACACAATAAATTATATATATTCTGATTCAGCTCAAAACAATGAACAATTTAGTGAAAGTTATTTATTTTTTTACTCATAGTTGTCATAGTAACAAAGAGATAAGTTTTTTTTTTTTTTTTACTTTGAAAAATAAAATTTGAAATTTTATTGATTATAAGAAGTTTTACAATTTTTTTTTCTTATAAAGATATATTGGAAAAAGTTTGGCAGTTTAGTACTCTACATAGTAATATAAAGACTTTTGGAATAATTGTAAAAGGATTAGTAAAAAGTCAATAAATCTTTCAAAATGTGTTTTCACAAAAAAAACGCAAATAAAATTTTGAGTGATGTCAAAAATAGTAATAAATTCCAAGAGTCAATAAAAGTTGCATGTTTATACTCAAAAACCATAGGGCTTTCAATAAATATTTGTATTTTACTGATTATTGCAACTGAAAAAATTAAAAAACTCAAAATATAAACAACTTCTACATTTTTTATGAAAAATGTATAACATATTCGCATGAATGAAATGATTATAAAATCTTCAATACCTCATATATGAAATTCTGAGATATAAATTTTGTTACTAATTTTATGTACTTTTAGAATATATATAAGGTTTTTTGCTAAACCTAAGTAATAAGTCTCCTATAACTTAGAGTGTTTTGTAGAAAGTCGCAACCGAAAAATTCATTTTCGAAAAAAGTGACAAGTCATTACAAAGTGATATGGTGAAAAAAAACAAGTCATAAACTGGGTTGAAAAACATTGAAATATATATTTTATGACTAAATATGATTATTACAAATATTTACAAAGTAAGCCTACATTGTATTTGGCATACAAAATTAAAATCGGCTAAGCCTACGCAAAAAATTGGCTGCCAACCAAAAAATGAAATAGCCTTGGCCTAAATTAGAAATAAACTTATAATGAAGAAAGTATATTTACAAGCATGGTTATAGGCTATAAACTGTACAAACAAAAAAGAAATAGGCCTAAATTATAAAAAAACTTTATTAATAAGTCGCCTAAAGAGTTTTGTACTGCACTGTCACAGCACTATAAAAAATCACCTGTTTTCAAAATTTCCCACACGCGTATATAGAAACGCCCGTAGATGTTTTATATATGAAAAATAAAGCCCGTAATCTCATCTTCACAACAGTATAGGTTGTTAGTAATTTATTCCATCATAACACAACGAAATATGTGTTTGAGTGTGCCAATGACAAATTCGGCTCAATGAGCCTCTGCCATCTCACACTACACTTGCCAAATTCGGCTCATTGAGCCTCTTGCCAGATGTAGGGTTAACGATATTTCTTAGTTCAAATGAAACTTTGTCATGGAGATGCTGAAACTTACGTTATTTAGGCCTACCCATAAAAACGGTCTTAATTAGATCTTATCCGGGTTAACTTACATAAACTTAGGCCAAATTACAATTTTCACCAAAGTTAAGTTGCTCCACAGTTAGCCTACCTAGTGGCATTTTGTGTTTACTTAGGGAGATTAACTAAGTAGTTAAAAATAGGAATTCTGAATATTTAAAAATATCAATTTTTAAGTATTAGCCTAACTGAGATTGTGTTTCAAGTTTTACAGAACTCAAATTAAGATAGCAACTTTTTTTATCTAAGTTGTTCCCTACTGTGTAGGCTTGAACTCAATATTATGATAAGCCAAGAAACCCACACAGCCATCTAAGTTACTGTCTCCATAAGTACCTAATCAAAAACATAATTTACATATTGTCATAGATAAATTAAATCAGAGTTCACCATTGGAATCTTAATAACTCTTCTGTTGACTCAAGTCAACTAGGGTCCTATTTATTCCTACCAACTTAAATGGAAATTCTGGAATCATGCATAGGATCAATTTAACCAGCGACAGGAGTAAGGGTAATTTCAAAAGTTATTTGTTTTACATTACTTGTCACCTCTATCTAATCAAGAAGAAATAAAACAACATTAAACAATTGCAACCTTGGACCTACTGCAGTTTGCATTCTTAGCCCAATCCCCAGTAGAGAGCTGATAAGTTAGCATTCCTTGAACTGGGACCGACTGCTATTGTGTGATTTTCTTATTGGAACGATTAGATAGATAAAATAATTACCTATTAAGACAAACTCGTTGTTTTGTAATTAATATACTTTGTTAAATTGTAGTTGAAATATACTATACACTCACTTAACCTTAACGATTCAACAGAAACACAAGTTTCACACAAGATGGCTATGGCTATTCGCCACCACCAAAAAAATTTCCCTCCAAGAACATACTTATCATCAGCTGAGATTATATACATATAATTATCGCTGATTGTCCTGGTTTAAAGTCGGGAAGAATAATTAACAAAACCAAATGGGGTAAAATTATTACAAATTGATGAACTTTTTAAAATCATCAAAACTAATAAACTGAATAGTGAACATTTAAAAATCACTCACTCAAAAATTCAATGATCCCAAAATAACTCAACAAAATGAGATTTGTGGATACAGAATGACAAGATTATTAACATGGTATACTAGAATAAGAAGTTATCATAGAAATCGTCGTCATAGTTGATAAAACCATAAAACATACTCCCTTGGTTAGTCTATAGCCTATGCTAAAACACTCCAGTAGATTTGTCACCTTAAATGGATCAGCTGAAAACAATTTTATTGTTATTGTTAGTCCCATCTCCCATCACCCGTCCGATGCCGTTAGGATCGTGCTTTTGTTTGCAGTTTTTTTCTATTATTAAAATTATTCAAAAAACACCTTAAACCAAAATAGCTACTTCCCTATAGGGAAATTCGCTAAAAAGTTTGAATCATAATTCGTCCACTAGTTATATGGCGAAACAATAAAGCACAAATCATTAAATTAACCCTAAAATAATAGAAACACGATTTCGTCGACACTAGTGCCCAGTGTCACCAACATGAAATAGACACGAAAACGAGCTTTAAATTTTTCGATGGGATGAGAAGTCTACTTGTGTTGGTTTGTTTATAGATAAAACAAACTCCCTTATGAGTATAATTTTATCATAGAGTAAACATATAATGTTTTATCCATGGTTAGTCGATGATATTATTTAACCATTCAACGATCCTAGCGATTTAACATATTCACAATTGAATGCATTTGCTTTTATCATTCTTTGGTCTTTGGTATAGAATGAAGTTCATTGATCTCATCATGGAAGCACGTCTTCTTCTCGGTTTCAGGAGGAAATAACAGCGGGAGGATTTGAATCGCTTAAGTTTACAAGTGTTCTGTTGTACGTCCTATATTAAGTAATAAAATTAAGGTAACTATTAAGTAATATTAAGTAAATTAAAGCTAAAGTTATTAAGTTAATTAAATTAAAATTAATAAAATAATAATATTTAGGTAAATTAATCATATTAAATTAATTGTCTTCAATTCTTCAACTTGTATCGGGTTTTTACTTTCTCCCGCTATACCCCCCTATATCCCCCTATAGTATACGGAGAAAATATTGTTTCCGTCAAAATTTTCGAGTTTGAGTTTTGAGTGGATATATCCGTTTTAGGGACCTAAAAAAAGGTCTTCAAAGTGATATCTGTGTGTGTGTGGATGTGTACAGAGATGTGACAGACCACACCTGTGGTCCGATTTTAAAGAATTTGGTATGTATAGGTTCTAATCAATTGTATCTCCAGGCGTTTTTACACTTTTTTGAAATTTTGATTTTTAATGGTGAGTTTCCCATAAAAACCCATAAAATAACGGAAAAAATTGGATTTTCTCAAAAACAACCCGAACGATTTTGATAAAACTTTAGTATTTTATAGTCCTTTAGATTCTGAACAAAATGGTATAAATCCCATTGCTGTAAAAATTACGGTTTAAAAGTTATTGTAACTTATGTTATTTCCCCATTACAACCCCATAAAATAACAAAAATCAAATTTTTGAAAAATTGCCGGTTTTGATTATAATGAGTATGTTATGGTCATTAGTTCTAAACAGTATAGTGGAACCCACCATTGCTGTAAAATTTATGGTTTAAAAGTTATTGTGACTTTTGTGATTGTTCCTATAAAATATCATAGGTACCTACCCATGATAAAGGTTGTTGACAAGCTAATGGAAGAATTTTGTTTTAAAAGTATTTATTAAACTTACTTTTAGGTCTGGTCCAAACCAGACTTACCTCAAATTTCTGTCATCTGCAATATCATCAATTTTGGACAGTTGTGGGGGTTTCAAGCAAGGCCTAGCCTTTACACTCTCCTATAAATGATACTTGGCATGCAATACCGAATAATGATTGATGTAGGTTTCATAACTACAATATCATCTAGGATTTAGGAAACAACTGATTAAATTGCATTTACACTCCTAACATAATATGAATGGGGTGTAAAAACTGTATTTGTCATTTTGCCATTTACAGTTGGCAAACAGGTTCAATGTATAGCTCCAGCTTTGTAATTATTATATTAACAATTAATTCATAGTTAACTTAACTGGCACATACATCATAGCACAGAAAACGTACTACTATAACCCAGAATGCCAACCGCATGGTAAAAAGCATTAAGTGTTTTGAGAGAGCTTTGCCTGTCAATCCGTAGGCAGCGCCACCAGCGTTGCCATGCAATAGCATAGTACGTAGTACGTTTTCTGTGATCATAGTCTTCTCTATTACAAGGCCGCAGGGAGGGAAAATGGCAATGCTGCAGTCCCGCTCCCGGCCTACTTAGACAGCTAGATCTAGTTCATTGAGCATCAGAGCAATGCTGTTTACACCTTTGTTTTTATTGTTACTTTTGCGAGTTGGTTAAAAATTGTAACAAAATATGATTAATATAGAAATTTTAGGTGTAATGCAGTTTTTAAGCCTCTTACATTTTGAAGTACATCACCTATAAATTAATTACAGAGCGAGTGCAGAACTGTATTCAGATAATTATTATGTCTGTAGGCCAATAGGTGCTTAACACTTATTTTAAGGTGTCGTAGACACTGCAAGTTTAAATTTAAAAATTAATTGTTATGCACAGTAAGGGGGGGGGGGGCAGAAATGGCCACAAAATTGTTTCAATAATTTCATGGACAATCTTTATAGGTGTTCTTTATGTGTTGATAGGAAGTCTCTGTTTTTTTAGTGAATTTCCCTATAGGGAAGACACCGTAGGTAGCACAGTAAGACCTGGAGTCGGGACCGATATGCTTTTTTATTTTGATGTCCCTAGAGGCCAAAAACACTATTCGTTTTAAATTTTTATATAAGTATTTTTTTTTTTTTTTAATTACTATATTAGCTTATTTTAGTTATAATCATATTACACAAATTCACGATGCAAATAATAAATAGTGCTCATTAGTGTATTTTCAACTGTTTTCTTGCTGAATATCTTCTTCTTGGCTAAAGTAACGTTGAATCAATTTATTCATTAGCTCTTTATAAGCTTTAAAATGGGGGTCTTCATCTTCAACGGATAAAAAAAATTCTTTTGATCCATCTTTTTCTTCAAATAGGTTTTTACCAATGGAACTTTCCTCTGTTATAACTCCCTTGTCTTTGGATGAGAAGAAAACTCTTTTAAAGAACGCTTTGATTGAGCTTTCTCCGACACAACTAGGCAAAATACTTAAGGGCGGAGGGATGACTGTTTGAGCCATATATATCAAATAAACCTTTGTTCTGCCAAAAACCCACTCATAATCTACATTTTCACTGACATTTTGGAATGTGTTTGATATTGCTGCAATCAGCATGTTGAGAAGTACAATAACAGTTAATACGATGTATCCACTGAACAGAGTAGTTCCTACAGCTTCTGTAAAGTCGTGGGTGTTTATGCTGTTGAGGTCCGAACTGTCCTCTGAAATGTTTTCGATGACAACAGAACCAGCCTCTTGAGAACTCATTCCAAACAGTCCCCAGAATAGAACCTTGAATGTATCATAAGGACTTACAAAAGAACTTTCTTGCCTTGCTTCTGTCTGGCTATCCGGATCAACCTGTTTCATCCCGTCGTAATACTCGTACAAATGGCACATCCCAGCCGTGAATGATCCGATGACGATGGCGAAAATTACAACAAAGTGTGAAAAGTCTGTTGTCATTTTCCCAATAGATACCTGCATCGGTCCTAAAGTAGAGTCTATTTGTATGTAAAACAGAAGCTTCATATACGACATTACCGTTGCGACACAGAAAATGGCCTCTGCTACTAGCTGCGGGTCCAAATAGTCCCAAAACTTTCGTTCTATATTGGGTTCCCAATTCACAGTTACAAAAGCAATAATCCAAAAAACAAAGGTCAACACGAATAAAAGCTGAGTTGTAAGATCATACCAGTTCCAAGCAAATGTTAGAAACCTCTCAGAACCTCGAAACATCCACATGCGAAAAGAGTTTAGAATATGCGATAGAACAAAAATGACGATTACTACTTTGTTAAGTGGATAATTTAAGATATCGTATCTTTTCTGACCATTTTTATCTCTGTCAGATTCATTGTACAAAAAGAAAAGGAAAAGTAAATAAGCCGCTATGGAGCTAACGAAACGGTTAACTGGAATACTGTAAAATTTTGCAACAATGGAACTGGGAAAAAACAGACAAAAGATGACAAGTAAAGGTAACATGATGATACGTCCGAGTATGTGCAAGACACTTCTGAAAGTCGAGTAATTGTTCCATTGGTACCAGTCTTCATTCCAGGAGTTTTGTAAAACAGCTTGGATGTTCACCTGGGAGACAAAATAATGTTGTTTGTAATCCAAAGCCAAAATCAGCCTCGGAAAAAGAAACTCTCCTGATAATGCAGATCCTTCCTTAACACTTAGAAGTGTTTTTACTTCATCCGACGTTCTGCAAAGTGCCACCAAATTTGCAGCGATCTGCTCTGTCTTTTCTATCAGCTCTTCATACCTTCTCATAAAAACTCTATTAGCATCCGCTACCAACCTCAACTCATGAACACGATAGAACACCATTAGAACTGGGTCTTCAGAAGAGTATTTCAATATGTATGCGGGGCTGCAAAGAGCCTTATATACCTCTAGGTTTTTGTACGCTAACTCTAGAGGATCTTTCTCCTCCAAGTCTCTCACACATTTTTCACACAAACACTGAGGTTCGTGAGGCACCGGGATCATTGGATGTCCCTCTCTCACGAGGTAGTCCATAATCTCCACATTGCCGCATTGAGCAGCAAACATCAGTGGAGTTACATAGTGAGGAAACTTTGTGGAGTCGTGACACGGTATGAAGCTGTATCTTCTGTTGATGTTTGAGAGCTTATTCATGATCAACTCCACAGATTTCAGTTGGTTCAACAAGATTGCATGGAAGAGACAATCAAAGACATCAATTCCGTTGTCTAAAAGTAGCTTCACCATTGGTTCATTGTTATTAATCAATGCAACGTGTAAAGCGGAATTTCCTGCAGAGTCGACCTGATTTATGTCAAAATGTTTTTTTGATATTAGTCGTTTTACTTCATCTATTTTTCCTTTGGATACAGCATCAAATAACCGTTGAGCGTCTGATGTAGTTTCATCGATAAGGCTGCTTTTTCTCCTTTTGAGGATTTCGTCGTCACCTTCTTCCTCGTTATTTGTTAACTGTTGATAACTTGTCATTTCAATACAGAAATTGAATATATATTTTGATGTTAACTAATTTTTGTGTTTAAAACCTAAAGATGTAGTAAACGTTTTGCATTAACTGCTAAAACTAATGTTTTGAAAGCATTTTATGAATGGTTTTACAATAGTAGAATAACTGTAATGAAAATATTCAATAAAGTTTACCAATGTTATAAGGTAAATAAAGCTGTTTATTCAAGACAATGTTTGTTTTCTTTTATTGACAGGTGATTATACTGGTCTATAACACAGAATTGTTGAGGGACAAATTTATGTCGTCACTGTACGTGATTCAATTCCTTTGATATCACGGACGATTAATATCAAACATTAGAAATGACAAAATAAATTTTAACAAAAACTAGGTACCTCTTTATTTTATTCAACAAAACAACACACTAAACTATTTACTGTTTTTTTATTAACAAAACAATTGAAAAACATATGATTGTTTATTTATTAATCATGAAACAGTCTTTGGGCAAACTTATATAGAAATATCTATTGAGGGTTTTCTTTATAGATATTAATCATTGTACTTCAAAATGTGCATTCTTACAAGGCCCCACTAGAAAAACAGGCCACGCTGAAGGATCCATGACGTCACACTAGTGGATAGCTTTCATTGATAAATTAATTGCCATTGCCATTCCCATATGTTTTAGGTAAATAAACAAGCTCGCTGTTTGTAAGATTTTAATGGTAAGAGTTTAGTACATAACTATCCACCACTGTGACGTAGTGTTGCGCTGCCCGTGCTGCAGCATGGCCTGTTTTTCTTTGTGGGGCCTTGATTCTTAATACGTTTGTTACTGCAATAGTACAAAATGTTTCATTTATATGGACCAGCGACGCACAGTGCTTTATGCAACAGCTGGTTTCTACCCATAGACTGCTGTCGCATATATGTGACGGCTAGTCACATTAAAATAGACTGACGTCTGATATTTGCATCGATGTTCCAATGTTATCAAAACACTTATATCTTTGAAACGGTCTATTTGAAGGCACTGAATTCTCTGCAGTGTTCTACAGGGATGTCTGACACACAACTGCTTTGCTTGGTCTGTGGATATGATGATTGGTGACGTATTATGCTGCATCGCTGTATGTACGCTGCATTATCCCATGTAGCTTTTATAATTTGTTCTATTGTAAACTGTTTATTAAAAAATCTGTTTTTGTTTTTTTCTTACTTTCACCATTACTGTCACATATATGCGGCACTTGGGGTATTTCAAGAAAAATTTAATAATTTTTACTATTGTCTTTGCTATAGACTATAGGTGTCGCAAATATGCAACATTACAAAAGGTTATCAAAATTATAAAAAAAACAAGAATTTATTATTTAGAAACAAGATTGCAGAGTATTACAAAGTAAATGATAACTGTTTGACAGGTTTTTGCCAGAGGTCTGTGTGTACTATAAATCCAAGTGACAGCTAATCACTGTGTACCAAATGTGTAGTATTAAATTGTATACCTTTATTAATATTAAGAATGAAAAAAGTTGTTCTGAAAAACTGATAGTCATAGAAACGCTGGCTAATAAAGACATTTTTATTTATTTACCTCGGTCCGTGGCAATTATCGGACGCTACGTGGCATAGGCCTATATGCGACGCTACGTGTTAAAGCCACATCAACACTAGAATCTTACTAATATTATAAATGTGAAAGTTTGTGTATTTGTTTGAAGTTCAATCACGCATTAACTACTGGTCGGATTGGGCTGAAATTTGGTATGAGGATGAGATTATTTTTGTCTATGATTCAGTGTTCTGTCTATACAGGTGTGGTCTGTATAGCTCTGTACACATCCACACATAAGACAAACAGACAGACATACACACACACAGAGAGACATAACTTCAAAAATCTCATTTTGGGTTTAGGGGACCCAAAACGAATATATCCACGCAAAATTTAATGGACAAAAACAATACCTCCTCCATATACTAATGGTATGGGGGGAGAAAGTAAAAATGGAGTATAGTATATTGATTACTTTGTTGTTGTTGCCAGTTCTTGAGTAAAGGTGGATGTTTGTGTTGCCCTGTGCATTTCGGAAGCTTGTGTGGCATCATCAGGGGGTTTCTTAAGCTCTATATCTTCTTATCACTAACACTAATATTCTATATACTGTATTTACAAAAATATTTACCAGACACAATCACTCTTATCGCGGCCGAGTTGATCGGACAACAAGATGATGAACATGTGGTGGCATTACGGCAGGATGACTTTCTTCCTCCATTTCATCTCTTGGACTGGGGGTAAGGGAATTTGATTTTGGACCGTTCAAAAGTTGAGGGTAGTTTGGACTTTCCTGGTTTATGGTGTTAAAGATATACCTAAATAACTGTAGGTATACTATACAGTTGTAACAGATGTTTTTATTTTATTATAATTGGATAATAGTATTGTTGTTGTTCTGAGGATAAATAATAATCTTGTAAAGCTTAGTTTTCTTTTTTCAAGGATATAATTATTACTACACAACCACACTCTACTGCAAAGGTAAGCTCAAAAAAATTTAAAAGATTATGGGCCCAGCCCAACTTTGTTATTGATTTCAATACTTTAGTCAAAGTAATAAATTCTAGACTTACAATGACAAATTACGAACATTTGTCTGTTTCACATAAACTTAAGGAGGGTATACTAACATCAGTGGTGTAAATAACACCCCTACAAACCCCGCAGTGCGGGGGGGGGGGGGGGGAGGTCCAGAAGGCACTTAGGTCCAACATGCTTGAACCTTGATCCCCAAATGCACTGCTGACCACAAACACGAAAAAAATGACAATATTTTCATGGCCTCAAGAAACAAAAATGATGTCTTCAAGACCGAAGAAGATATTCAAGATTTTGCAGCAATTGCTAGAAAAGATTACATTGTTTCCGTGACCGCAGGTTGTTTTCTCCGAGCAAAGCTTGGTCCCCAGGTATTGTTTATTATTCTTTCTGGTGCGATTCGTATAATTGATGATTGGGTTTGTTGGAGTTCTACTGTACTGATTTTTAAATCATTAACATGTTTCAACAATCCTGTCCCGATACTGGATTAAGACTGGGACGGTGGCGACGTCCTCTAATCCAGCTACTAGGAGGTCACGAATTGTGAATATTTATAGGCATGCACTGTGGATACGATACTCCCTGGTGTGGATTAACGTCCGCACGAGTGAGTACCCCGACTATCCGCAGTACAGTACTATCCTGATAATTAATCCAATTCGTTAATACCAAGGCAAAAATGTGGTTCGGATACCACTATAAACTGTAGGTCCCTTAGTTGCCATTAGCTGTATGGGCTATTAATTAACAGCTGTGTCTAAGGAATATGTCGACCTTAGTCACTAACAAGACTACAAGATCGCTCCACTCATCCTAAACTCATCTCCACTTGGCTTATCTCATTATACTTGGCTTAAAATACCTACTTTGTATGGTCGCCATTTCATTGAAAAGTATTAAAGTAAAGTACTGTCGAGACATTCCTGATTTTGGTTCCTTATGCCCGTATTTAAGCCTATGTTAACGCAGGGGAGAGGATTGGGCAGGTACTTTGATCCATCTAGTGTTAAGGAATCAAGAATCAAGAAGTTTATTCACCATTAGGCCAAGTAATACATGATTTCAATAGGCTTCATTAGTTATTCATTGAAAGACAGTACCAAGATAATAATATCAATAAAGTAAATTAAATCAATATAAATTAAAAGTAGTAACAACAAAATAAATAAACAAAACAATAAAATGTTTAACAAAAGCAACAAGATATACAAATAGTCAAGTGTCTAAGGAATATATCGCGCCACTCATCATACACTCATCTACTTTGTATGGTCGCCATTTCAAAGAAAAGTATTAAGTATTAATAACGGACCCAACACTTAGTTTACACTATATATCACATTCTAAAAAATCAATAAAAATAACACAAGTTTCCACAATTTTTGCCAATTTGTAACTGTGTTTCCCGTGAAAAAAAAAAATGGAGGCCATGTAAAAATATTTGTTTCTGCCACTATTTTGCAACTATACTGTTTATGGTACAGCATTTATTTTCAAGCAAAATCTTTAATAGCCTGTTACCATAAACATTCATAGACTAACCAACACAAGTAGACTTCTCATCCCATTGAAATTTTGAAGCTCAGTTTTTCGTGTCTAATTTATGTCTGGGCGACACTGACTGCTAGTGTCAACAAAATTCTTTTCTATTACTTTAGATTACATAATTTGTGCTTTACTGTTTGATTATATAACTAGAGGAGGAGTTATTGTTTATGATTAGATTGTTTTATTTGGTTAAAGGAGGTTTTAAATTACTGAAATAACAAGAAACAAATTGTAAACAAAACCCAACCTCTACACAGTGCACAGGACAGGACTAACAATAAAATTGGCTTCAGCTGTTCCATAAGAATGAGAAATCTACTCAGGGACAGGGAGTATGTTGAATTTATGACATTATTAATTACAGGTGGATAAATGTGATAAGAAATAGTTATTTGTGCAACTAGTGAGAAAAGTGAGCAATTGACTCACTCGAGAGAAATCCTTACTCACGAGCCGTAGGCGAGTGAGGAATGGTTTCTCGAGTGAGGCAATTGTACTTTGAACTCGAGTTGCACATTATACTTTTCCTACAGTTACCATAAAACAAATAAATTGGTGAAGAAACATAACCTATTTTTACACAGAAGTGAACTTTTAATATAACATTTATGTGAAGTGACAAATACAACAGTACAACAGCTGACCAGCTGATTTACAGCCAGTGCTGCCAACGTATTTCGCGCGCATACGACGTTGCCTGCATGTTACGCGCCCACTATTTCGTGCCTTCACGTTGGCACGTTGGCAAATCTGGAGTGAGACAAAGTAATTAGAGTGACATTGTCTCACTGATGAGCGAATTGGCCACTTTGCTTTCTCAAATCAGTGAGAGAACATGTAGATTGTTAGGTAACTGTAGGAAAAAGGAATTTTTACTTGTATTTTATCAAATGTAAAGCTACGAAATAAACAGTACGAAATAACTGCACACACTTATTCTCAAATATATATAAAATACCTCCGCCGCAGCAAACCTGCAGACTAATCAAATTTCTATTTACCTGGCTGGATTTCTACTAAAATAGTCCCTGAAAATAGTCAAATTTATTTCCTTTTTAGAAAACATTCATTTTAATGAGTACCTAGGTTTGCTGCTACAGGGAAGATGAGGTGTGTTTTTATGGAAATGTTGATAGCTTAGTATGAAAGAAAAAATTGCCAAATTTGATTAAATTATATCCATAAACAAGCAAACTACAATGGTATATTAACTCTCCATGTGATATATATCCATGTGGTATATTAACCCCAAAAGCCCTATATAAATATGAGAGACTTTTTTCAAACTCAAATATAGAATCGTTCTCGTATCATCTATCTAAGGAAACTTGGGATTAAATATATAATGCAGCAGATTTGCAAACAAAGTTTGGAGATTTTTTATCAAAAATTACCCACTTGTTCAAAAACTCTTTCCCAATGAAAAAAAAGAAAATAAATAAGAATAAACCTCGAAAAAAAATCCATTCAAATGAAATAACAAAAATCAAGGAACAGCTACTCGTTTTATACAACATGACAAAACATCTTGAATCCTCCCATTATTTGAGTCAAAATTACAGAAAACTGAAAACCCAGTATAGACGATTAATAAGAGAGAAAAAGTCTGAGGCAACACTTCAAAGAATAGAGAAGTCCGATAACAAAGCTAAAGCAATATGGGATATAATAAACCAGAGTAGACAGTCCTCTAATATGAAACCCTCCGAAATAATTCTTGAGAATGAAGACCATGAGCCGATCAGTGACCCCAAAGAAGTGTCCAACAAGCTAAATACATACTTTGCAGACATAGGAAAAAATGTTAACCTCCCCCCCAATAACTCTCCAAATTCACACATGATTAACCCCAGCTCCATGTTTCTATATCCAACAACTGAGGAGGAGATCTTAGATACAATCAAAAGCTTAAAAAACAAGAAATCGGCTGGTGTTGATGATATATCACCCTTCTTATTAAAAAAGGTTGCAGCTTACATAGCAAAGCCATTATGCCACTTAGTTAATGTTTCATTTTTAAATGGTTCATTTCCCGAAGCACTTAAGGTGTCTGTAATAAGACCAATATTCAAAAAAGGGGACCCTAGACTTCGCAGTAGTTACAGGCCAATAACCGTTGTATCTGCCTTCTCTAAGGTATTTGAAAAGATCATGCTAAACAGGATGTGGAATTTTCTAGAAAAACATAAAAAAATTTTCAAAAACCAACATGGATTCTTAAAAGGTAAATCCACCACATCAGCAACGTATGACTTTATAACTGAGGTGATACGAGAACTAGACAAAGGTAATTATTCGGCTGGTCTCTTCTTCGATTTAAGTAAAGCCTTTGATATGGTTGATCATGGTTTGCTGCTTGATAGAATGTATGAAGTGGGGGTGAGAGGACTGGCTCTGGACTGGGTTGAAGCGTATCTTTGCGGCAGGAGCCAATTTGTTGAAATAAGGGCAATAGATGAGGCTGGTTGCATGAGATCCTATCCCTCTGCTGAGAAATCCATTGTGAGAGGTGTACCACAGGGCTCCGTTCTGGGGCCTGTCCTTTTCCTCCTTTTCATCAACAACATCTCCTCCTGCACCATATCCTCAAAATTATCACTATTTGCTGACGATAATTTAATTTAATTTAATGATTTGACGACAACTTACTAAAAATTAACACTGAAAAAACTCAGCTTATAAATTTCCATTTAAATAAGAGACGAGATGTTGGGTTTAGTCTCCTCCTGGACGAGACTGAGGTCCACCCAACTGCAAATGTAAATTTTTTAGGGTTGATCTTGGATGAGAGACTTAGTTTTTGCAGCCATGCCAAACACATTTCAAGTAAACTCAGTTCTGGAATTTTTGTTTTACGCAATCTCAGAAACAATGAAAATCTCAATGTGCTGCTGACGGCTTATTATGGTCTCATTTATCCTCATCTGGCATATGCTGTTGCAATTTGGGGATTTGAGAGCAAACAAACCAAATTTATTTTCAAAATCCAAAAGATGGCTGTGAGAACTATTTTCTCCTTGCGTAAGCGTCAATCCTGCAGAGAGTACTTTTTCAATTAAAAAATCTTGACTTTTCCCTCCATCTACATTTTAGAAACTTTGACCTTTTTGAAACAAAACTTTCCTGAATTTGACTTCTCTACTAAAAATCAATACACATTGCGCAATTCATTTAACTTGCCAATTCCTAAACACAAAACTTCTTTTTTCAAAAAACACACATTGTACATTGGCATAAAGCTTTTCAACTCACTTCCATTATCCCTTAAGTTGGAACCAAGCCTTTCAAAATTCAAAAAACAATTAAAACATAAATTGCTAAGTATAACCTGTTATAGCGTCCAAGAATTCCTGAAATGTTTTGAAAGCTCTAATTTGTAATTATTGTAAATATAAGAATTAGTAATTGATGTATAGTATAGCATATTTGTACTGACCTGGTTAATGCAAACTGTATTTGTAATTGTTAATTTGGCCCAATAAAATGATTTGATTTGATTTGATTTAAATTTAAAGTTTTTTTTTATTATCTCCGTAACCGTTAGGCATACAACAATGCTTCAATATATAAAATAATTTCTTTTTGAAAGCTCTACAAAATGGTCTGGAAAGAAATTGTGAAATATTTTATGTTTTTCGAGTCAAAAATGGGAAAAACCAATTTTTACCCAATAAAACCCCCCATAAGCCCCCGTTTCCATAGTCCGATCATGCTGGTTTGCAAACTCGTTCGAATAAAAGTAAGTTTACACGTTTCTACCAATTTTCAAATCGGCTCATTATTGGTCACTTTATCGCGTTGACGGGCACACATATGAATTTGAACAGGAGGGTGTTTTTGGCCTCTAGGAACCTCAAAACAAAGAAGTAAATTGGTCCCGGGTTCAGGTCTTACCATGAGTACTACAGTAATAGCTTATTCCCTATATAGGAAATTCACTAAAAGACATACTGTCTACAAGGTTTTACCATAAATTAGTATAAATTAAATTAAGAACAAATCAAACCTCATTTGGAATTCGAAAGTTAGTTTTGCAATTGAAGATTGAGGGGACATTAAACTTGTAGTCGATTGATTACTTTTAGAAATTCTCTAAGAATATGTGTCGTGTTATTGACTGCAACGAGATAAAGCTTGAGAATGCGGTATAAATTACAAATAATTACCTCTCAAACAAAAGTTTGAATAAAGCTGTTATACAATAATCTTGAATAATTCTAAACCAATTTAAACTTTCTTGAATTCCGCGAAAATTGCCCAATGACGTCACTTTTACCCAACCCAACCTAAGCTGATGCAATAAGTATCATAAAATAGTACCTTGGAGTTTCATTGAAATAGCTTTAAAAATGTGATAAATCAGAATTTAATGAATCAAAAATGCATATAAATGACTGATTCATTACAAAAATTACAGCGATAATAAAAAAGTTATCGGTTTTAAGATGGAATGTTGGCGGATTAATAATTACAACTTTCGGTGTCGGACAGCTTCTGCTATTCATTCCATTCATTCCCCATGTGTCAAGAACAGCAGACGTCAATATATTTTTCAGCGTTTGTTTCGCGTTAATATGGGGTTCTAGGTATTTTTAGAGCCGCGTACGGCCTTGTGCCACCACAGCAAGCAAAAATGGAGTAAGTATTTTGCATAGTTTAGCTTCCTTACAGCTTAAATCTTGATAAATATGTGTGGAAGGTCATGGGGCATGGAGAACGCCTGCACGTTTCCTGTTTTTATTTATTATCCGATTGACCTTTGCATAGGCTATGTAAACATAAACAACACCAAGAGACTATATTTTTTGCACATAAATTTGTCTATTTGTCAAAGAAATTGGTCAAATAAGTGTTATTTGTAGGGTAGGCTAAGTTAAGTTTATTGTTGTAACTAGGTCCAGCAATCGGAACTTTCTCTATTGCCCTACATTGTGAGTGAGTAGACTCTTATGTGCGAGAATGTTGTTTCCCAAATTAAGTAACTTGGTACCATAGTACAGAAATATCTAATAAAAAATTAGCTGAATAATAAGTTAGGCCTAAGGCCTATCTCATCAGTGCTAAGTTAGGGCTAAGTTTATTTGGGAGATGTTTTTCTGAAAAGATAAGTTAGGCAAAAAGTTAGGCCTAACTTAACCTATTAAGTTAGGCTGACTTAATCCTCATTAAAGTTTTGAGTGACATCGGTACTTTCCTGTTACAGGGAACATTCATTAACTTATCGATGATTTGTTTTGATATAAGTTAAGTTAACTTACTTAAGTTATTGATAGCCTATTTTTGTTTCCCTTTACGATCCATATTCTTTAAACTGTGTTAATATCTTCAAACGCATTTAAATTACAAATTACTGTTCCATTTAACAGGAAAGTACCAAGACACTTAAGCTACAACTTTGTAACATGTAGCTGCCTAACCCTGCTATGTATAGAATGCAGTGGCGGTGATAGCGGGGCCCGCACACCTTGACCGGAATCTTTTGGGAAATGTAACCGGGCCAGGACCTGTGACCCCCCTTCTAACTTATACGGGCCCCGTTTCATAAAAATATTTATATTCAGTTAGTATTATACTACCCTATGTTTTTTATAACGAACAATTGTTGAAACCGTGAGAGATCTCGCACAAAGTCAGAAAATAGAGCCGAGCTTTTACAACCCCGATAACAACCTTACGGCAGAACCTGTCTGCGAGGATCAAGCGCTGCGAATTAAAGATTCACGCTTTTGCCGTGATCTTGGATGTCGACAAGATAATCCCCGTGGTTGACGATGACGATGTCTCTGGGGCCACGGGAGATGTTCAATATTTTGCCGCGATTGCGGAAAACGAAAAGATGTCCACACAACTGCGGGAGACATTCAGGATATTGCTGCGATACCGGTAGTGGAAGACAATAATGTTTCTGTGACTGTACGAGATATTCAAGATTTTGAGGATGTTGCAGAAGATGATTATGACGTTTTTTCCCAGGGAGATATTTAGGATTTTGTTGTGATTGTAGAAAATAGGATTATGTTTACGTCACCGCGGGAGACAATGATGTTGTCTACACAACCGCAGATGTCCTGGGTTTGGTTGCAATGACAGTATTATTGATAATGTATCCGTGACCTATGAAGATAGGTCCTATTCAGGATTTTGCCACTATCATGGAAGACCATCATGACGCCTTGTGAAATGCCGTGTCAAGCCGAAGTTGGAGCTTAGGTGGAAAGATAATGTTTTTAAAGATCACAAACTTACGGGGGGGGGGGGGGGGGGGGGTTCTCATCCCACTGATAAAAAGTGAGAGATCATTATTTTACACTGGAACAAAGTAAACTGAAAGGAAGGAGGTAACTTAAAAAGAATAGTTACCTAAGTGAAGTTTAGTTGGAATATAATTGTCAATGTGTTCCTAGAAAGGTATATATTCCTACGTCAAGTTAACTATTAACAGTAAGTGTTGATGGAGTGTTTCCATCCACGGACCGATTAAGTTATCCTGAAAACGGGATTTTTAGACCATGAGCGCGATTTAAATGAGATGTGGGTTAAAACAGGATTTTTAGACCATGAGTGAGATTAAGTAAAACAGGTTAATGGATGAAACAGGATTTTTGGCTCTGACGTGTGTTTTATATTTTAAACCTAATTTTGGAGAAAAACTTAGCTCAAATTCATTATATTACTGTACCGGTAGCAAATATAATAGCTAGCCTATGTTTAATTATAACTATTTTAAACATTAGCCTACGTCAAATACAACACTCGGGATTGGACAAAAAAATTCACACGGGATAAAAGGAACTTCTCATGATTCAAAAGCAGGATAAAACAGGATTTATTCAACCCAGTAAGCGGGATTTTTGCTTTTGTCTTGTGGATACACTGAGTAAATAGCCTTGTGGAAAACCAAGAGAAGGTTAAGAATTGTTAGTCTAAATTGGCAAATCCTTGATATCCTAAGCTTACTCCATTGTAAGTTATTATCAATTGTTACATAGGCTAGATCTTGCTATAGTTTGAATCGATATTTTTATTTTAGATAAATTAGGATAAGTTAGGCTACTATTGATCTTGATATCAAAGTTTTTCTACCTAATTGGTTCACTAGAGTCCAGGCCACTTATGTCCTTTAAACAGATATGATAGTAAATAAACCAAACTTTTCAAAATAGGCTAATTAGTTTCATTAGCTTACGGGTAACTTACATAGGCTATTGACATAGTGTTTAAAAGGAATTATTCATGTCTAATTTCTGTTAGCCTACCTAACTTGTAAGGTTTCATGCTGAATTTATGTTTTTTCCAGAGCCATTATGGCGTGTTTTATCGAAAACTACGTCGCAGAGACGACACAAATAGCACAAGAAAACTTAGTTGGAGTTGAGACAGTGACTGGATACAATGGCAATGTCAGGTGTCTGGTCATGGAAGGAGGAGCCAGCGAGTCCGCTTCAGCTTGATGTGGACTCGTGGCTCAGCACGAGCGACAATGTGGCTGTTGAGGTTAGTTGCAAACAGATTGTTATGATCCCACTTGATATCGTTAAAATCGTAAATGGGTTGTTAATCTTGGTGAATATTTTGGTCAAATCTAACAAAAACGTAGGAGCCGATTCCTATTCTCAATTCCATAGTGATTTCGTTTTCAAAGATTCTACTTGAGGCCTAGTAACTTTGGATTCAATAACGTGATGCCTTGGTCACATAATGATAATCTCTGGCAACATCGTGCAAACTTAGCAGATTTATGGCTTCCACAAGATCACCGTCCTGAAAAAACCCCAAAACTTTTTAAATCCCTTCTGAAATTAAAAAATAACATTCCTTTGAATATAAAATGTTGAGCCTTAAACATTCCTCGATTTAAATGTGCAAATAACTTTTTGAATGCATACTATAAATAAATGGTAGGCCTCACAAGCCTAAGTTACGGTACTTTGCAAAACAATTAACTTATCATATCTTAAAAATTAAGCTATCAAAAATGTAATGGCATCACCGCCGCAATTCTGGCTGTGTCCGGCCTAAGCCCCTGACCCCTTTGCTAACTCTCAAACATGACTAGAAAAGTACCGTATGAATTAACCTTAAATTACATTAAAGTCTGAGAACCCTGTATGAATAAATTAATTGGTTAAAATCCAACTTAAAGGCTTTCTCTCAGTGCTGTAAGTTTATGTGGGCTTTGTCAGTAGTCCAGTAGGCTATATTACTTATCTCAAGTTTACTAGGGGTGTCTTTGTCTTTTTACACCTTTTTTTTGTTCCGAGTCATATGACTCGTTGTCTAATCAAAGCTTATATAAACTATAAGTAATTTATTCTCATAATATGTACAAATTGTTACAATAATACATCTCAGTCGTCAAATATTTAAGAACAATTTTGAAACTAACTAACTTCAATTGATAGTCATTGACTTGTTGCGGTGACACTTAAAAAATAGAGAAAAATTTAATAAAACGCTAGACCGGCCACACTGGAAATACAACAAACCGACATCGGCTGCACAGCGGACCTGTCACAACTATCTAATC
The DNA here is from genome assembly GCF_028750875.1 of Macrosteles quadrilineatus. NCBI lineage: Eukaryota > Metazoa > Arthropoda > Insecta > Hemiptera > Cicadellidae > Macrosteles > Macrosteles quadrilineatus. The sequence goes on from NW_026542602.1 coordinate 71,541,879, forward strand.
AATTGGTGTCATCTGACCTTGAGGGCAGAGTTACCACCTGTCCTGATTATGTCGGTTTCCGATTTCGGTACCTTTTGGTTAACCTATTTGTAATTCAAAATCAATCTTGTTGGCAAGAATTTTTCAATTCTCTTACTTTAGTAATTTGTGACACATGCAAACAAAGTTCACTGTATGCTATTTTAAAATCTTTATTTTAAAAACTTTTTAAAATCTGGAAGTAAGGTGCAAGCCTCAGACTCTCATCGAAGATTAATTTATGACATTTGCCATTCGGATAGAATAAACTTTAAAACATCAAGTAGCTATAAACCAAACTACAATGACCATCCAGGCCGTCTCACCGAACGGGATGTGTCAATAGCTTACTTTCTAATATCAATTATGTACAAATAATGAACAATAGGAGCTGTTAAAGTTTCATTGTTTAAACTTACAGGTAGAAATCACTGATGAGGTCAAAGTGTCCAGGGCTGAACATGCCTCCAAGCTGCTTCAAGATCTTGACCAATGGAGGAAAGAAGGTTGGTGTCTTTTACTTGTTTGACCCTTCCCTGACAGGCAACATTTGTAAAATGTGAAAAAATCTAATTCTGGCAATTTTTTTTTTACTTTTCTACTTAAAATACCGTAGCCTAGCATAGAACAGAGGACTTCTTAACTTTTTGACGGATAATTTCTTTGCTAAAAAAATGGTGCAGATATAACTTCTACTAGTCCGTGAATACCTAGCTTATTTATCGTAACCTATCTTTAAAAAATAATACCAGGCTACAAATCAAGAATAATAAATTGCCACAAGTAAAGTAAGAAACAGATACATTCAATGGTTAACTTATGAGGTGTCTAGCACTAGTCGCTGGTGTCGAGGGAAAATTTTATTCGTCGCCCCCTTCCGCCCTCCTTTCTTCCCTCACCATCATGTACTACAGCGCTCACGTGGTATCTGGTATCTCACAGCGCTATGTGGCCATCGCCGTTCGGGCTCTTCCTTGCTCGATACTAGTACATTTCTCCCTCAACATACCAGAAAGCGCTCGGTTGTCCCATAAGCTTGTATCGTATGTATTTTACTTCTCTGTGAAATGGCTATGTTATTTATTCGATAACATTTTATTTTAAAAAGAAACATAACATTGTAAATTTGGACTTAAACATTGATTTGTGTTTTAGAAAGATTTTTACATCAAAAAACATTATGTGGAATCGGTAGAAATAGACACTTTCTGTCCAGAACATCTGTGCTAATATATCTGTCACCTGTCCAGGAAGGGTTGAATGTTGTATTTTTGCACAAGTATGTAAGCAGAAGTAAGACATTTTAAAATAATTGTTAAAATATTATCTTAATCTATTCAAAACTGGTTTGGTTCTTTGTTGGTGCCATGATGTACAGTGTATGGAGTACTACTTTTTTCTACGTTGGACCTTAATACCTTAATTTAATACCCCTACTGAGTGTTCAAATGAGTCAGTTAAATGCTTCGTTACTGCCTTCAACTCTAGTAAAATTCTGCGTTGCTGTATAGGTTGTGTGTATTTTGTAAAATGTCCTATATATAAATAACTTTTTGCTGATAAGGAGAAAAAATTTAATCAAATTTTAGGAGTAGTGGTTTATAGTATTTTATAGTATGCAACACCCAGTAAAGAGGGGGCAAAAATTTTGGAAAAATTAGAACTCAAACTCGCGCATTAAGGCATTCCGGAGGTGTAATCATGTTCAAAAGAACTAAAAAAAAATCAACCCAATTGAGGCTGTCTCGGTCGGATTCAGGAAATAGTATTTCTTGATTAAGAAACACCACTATTTTATGTTGTTTGTTGTTGTTCCGGATCGGTGTGACAAAAAGTTAAATTACCTGTGTCCGCCGATCGATCCTGATGTATCCTATTACTGGAGATGCATTTCAGCGAAATTTAATCGCCATCATCTGTCCTAATATAAGGTCTTGAGCTTCCCTATTAGGTGCGTTTGAAGTTTTGGAGACACGTACACAAACTTTACACTTACACATGACGAATAAAACACATTAATACATGGTAGGCCTATTTTAATTTCATTAGGAACATGTAGACGCGCGTCAAGTTGTGTCTCGACTGGGGTCAGACGTTACATCATGTGTAAGTGTAAAGTTTGTGTACGTGTCTCCAAAACTTCAAACGCACCTAATAGGGAAGCTCAAGACCTTATATTAGGACAGATGATGGCAATTTAATTTCGCCGAAATGCATCTCCTGTAATAGGATACATCAGGATCGACCAGCAGACACAGGTAATTTAACCTTTTATTGAGTACCACTGGTAAACACCATAGAGATGAATAGATTATAACTGGAGTCACCACTCTGTGTTTAAAAGGGTGCCACTGTTTTTCCTGGTTTTTTCAGTTTTTCGTGTTGTTATATTGGCCATATGATTGGTTGGTTGGATAGCTGTCAAATTTGATCCAATCAGATGGGGTTATTCCAACCAACCGAGACAATGTGACCAACAAAACACAGCAACAAGCTGCCATTTTGGATGGGACGCTTTTCTCTAATGTTCAACCAGAGAGTAGTGACTTCAGTTATAATATTTTCATCTCTATGGTAAACACTTTGTTTTTTACCGGCCATCTGCGCGATTCACTACTTATTACAGTTTCTCTTCTCCAAGTTTTAGACTTGGCTGACATACCCTCCTGACAGCCCAACACCATTACCTTGTATTTATAATACACAATAAACAACATTTTTCTAAATAACATCAATGTATTTCAGAATTACGTGGCTCATTTAATATTTGTTACAAGTCTACTAAGTGAACAACCAAAAAGCCGTCTGGCGTCTACTTACAGTGTTAGCAAAATGGGAGTGCCGATGGAGACCAGGTCAAGTCCCTTGACACGCACGCACCCCCACAGGTCTCCATCGGCACTCCCGTTTTGCTAACACTGTAGTGCTTACCGCACATGCCTGCAGTGTTACCACTCCCACTCTCAAAATTTACTCCCGCTGCCTGGGTGTATTCATGAAATAAACCTTTTAAAATTAGCTCACTATGCAAATCAACTAATAATTAACAAATTAGATTAATAAAACCAAATAAAAACTAGGGCCTAAATAATCAGTTTCGGTTATAAACTTCAGACAACTGTATTTGAAAGAAGTAGGATTGCTGTGATACAAATATTTATTTTCATTTTAGGGTTCTGGAGGAGGGGGGTTCTATCCCCCTCATCCCCCCCATAGTTACGCCACTGGTCTCACAGTAATTTTAGCTGGTACAGTAGAACCTCTTTAATCCAAACTAATTGGGACCAGGGGTAGTGAATAGTTCGGGTTACAGAACATATTGTTGTTTTTACATAACAATAGCTAAAACATGGTTAAAATTGATCTAAATTATTTTGGGAAAAGTGAAAAAAATGTTTTATAAATTAAAATACAGTGTTTATTTAATACAGTAGTAAAAATGGTGAATAAACAGTACTGTACATTGATTACAGTATACAATAAAGAACTGCTGTACTGTGTATAGAGTACATCAATGAGGGGTTCGGATTAGTGGACGTTCGGATTTCGGGGGTTCGGATTGAGAGGTTCTACTGTATACTGAGAAGTTAAAGTAAACTTGGTCTTTTAATAGGTGTGGTCAACATTGTTCAAAGTTTAAAGTTTTTTGTTAAAATTTGGAAATAGGATATGTTACATTACTGACAAAGCATATTTCCATCCTCACATCTGTTATTGGCAATCAAATCAGGATTTTGTTGATTCCATATTTTTTTCAGTTATTGTTTGTTTGTCTGAATGTAGGCTATTTGATGTATATTCCCAGAAAATAGTTACATAGCTGTGTGTCCAAATTACTTTTCAATTTACTTTTGAATTTCATGTTTTGGAGTGTAGACCTAGATGATTTTTGGTTTCTAATAACAACAATCAATATTATTTCACTTCAATGTGTTTCTGAGTTTAACATTACTAAGAGTGCATACAAAAAAGTTGAAACTAAAAACAATAGTTGAAGATAATGTAAGTACAGTATAATAACAGTTATATTATAAATAGACATTTTAAAGATTTTCCATTGTATTGCAATTTATAGACCGCTCGTGTACAATCTCTTGTTATAGCACTTCTTTGGTATCTATAGGTTATCTGGTTGTGACATCCTTGGGATACTTTCATCTTTTAGTTTTGGTTAATTTCCTGTTTTCACTAATTTTAATTGAATTTGTTCCATTAATAAGAATATACCATTCAGCTTTTGATAGTATTATAGGTCAATTAGTTTAACAATGTCTTCCATTATATGTACAATTATTGGAGCATTAGGGTTTACGAATATAAAGTTCAAAATTGAATCGTCTAAGTAAGAGAGCCTTTTGACACCCTGCATTTGCTAACAATTTGAACTTGAAAAAATTTTCAGATTATGCATATTTTTGTCATATCCTCCTTCATCTTATGAATACAAAAATCCTGATTATTTTGAACCAAGATTCTGTGAACACTCAAAATTATGATAAGCAAACGTAGTAAAATGTCTCATTTAACGTGCAACTGACAAAGAATTGTCCAATCCATTTAACTTCCACCGTTTCTCTCCCATCAACTCAGCCAATGCACACCTGACCAAGAGGGGCATCTTCAAACTGTCTTGAAGCCAGTGAGATGCTTTAGATCCATTGGCCATTAATTTAGACCTGATTGTCTACTTCATTTAACATACAGGTGGAATAAAATCACAAGCATAGTGTACCTAAAATTGACTCTTAAATCAGCATAAGTGTGGCTTTCATTTTTTTTTAATTCTGTTGTAGTAGCAAGTTGAACCTTCGTTGTGTTACTCTTGTGTCCAATACATTGACAAATTGTCACTTAAGATGTACTAGTGCATTTGAAAAAATTGTCAAAATTGAAAAAGTTATAGGCTCTTTTTCGTGTTTGTTTGTAATGGACATTGGATGATTTGTTTAGTTTCCTGTGCATATGTAATACACTCGCAAACAAACGCCGCTTTGTCCAGTCCATGTCAAGAAACAATACGGATCATGTTCGTCTAGCGCTGTACAACAAGTAAAGATGTTATTTTTGTTTTAAGATAGTACCATTGTTTCTTTATTTTCCATAATACACATGAGCAGCTTCTTCCTTTAGGCTTCTGCGTTTAGTCGAGTAAGTCGTTTATAGAAAGGGACCAATAAAGTGTGCTGGGGTACGGTAAATTTACTGGTCAGTTTTGCTATAGGTTACAACAACGTTATAGGCTGTCGACGAAGCTACCTTACCCTCGCCCGCGAGCAATAAACTCGTCCTCCTCAACAATGCTAATATTCAGTTAGTGTGAATCACTTTGACGAGCGCCATTGTTTAGAGTGTTGTGATAATTTACTAATTAACCTATATTAGAAGATACTTCATGATAGAGAATATTGTGAAATTCCACATGAAATAATAGTTAAGTCCAAAGAAATTAGCTCAAATCTGCTGCCTGATGAATCTAAAACAGATATGAGTTGGAACATTCCAATTTTACAAAGTTTGTTAATTATTTAAAGAATAACTAAGGTTATTTTAGTCTACATGTACATGAATGAACAAAAAACTTGTTGCTGGAAGTATGGTGAAGAGTATTTTACACAATTCATCTGGAAAGGTGTTTATGGTAATCGCATGAAATCTGTCATGCTTGTACCGTAAACAACTTTTTCCCAGCCTTGCAGCATAACATGGTATTATACACAGCATAGTTTTGACACGTATTCATTGTCATATTATCTTCTGATGTTGTTCGAACCTTTTTGTAGCTAGCACAAAGGTCTGGGCCAGGGGTGCCTAAACGATGAGTCTAATACGACATTTATTCAACTACAAATTTTTTAAATTCTCAATGAAAATATAATGTAAGCAGTAATTTTACATGTACTATTCTAATTCTCAGTTTCAAGTCTGTAATAAACAACTGATAAAATGACCAATGACCCATTGATAACTCGTGCCCCAATTAAATTGTTCTCTTGCTCAACAAAAATTGTTATCTCAAATATTGTTCTGAACAAAGGGCGGAGTTAGTCTAGTGTTTAAAAGAGTTCAATGATCAGTGTTAAGATTTCCTTGCCTTACTGATCACATTGAGACACTCAAGATTAGATTAGCTGAAAAATATGAGTCGAAAACATAGACTTGTCATATGGATTGGAATTGCTATAGGTGAGAATACAGTTATTCGCTGCGCGTAAAAAGTGTGTTACAAAACAGAAGTATTCTAAGCTATATTTAAAATATATATGTCCTTATTTTTCAAAATACATTTAGGCCCCTAAAATATATTTAAACATATACTTCAAGATCTTATAATCTCCCAAGTCTTAGAGTTTAAATGATAATTTTATTTGTCACGATCTCTTTAGGAAACGTCAGAGATTATTTTATAGCAATATATACTTTTAGTTTACCTATCACTGTTCTTAAGTATTTAAGTTGATTCTGCTTAGCTGATTTTTTTGCGATTTCGGTTTTAGAGGAAATGAACATACTTGGTAATTTCAAATCTTGAGAATAATTTTGAATAAGTGTTCTAACATATCTTACAATTAATAATAACTTTCCAATTTACAAATTGGCTGTGTACCAGGAGTGCTGCAATTTGAAATCAATAATAATTATAAAATCAAACCTTTTTTATGGAGTCATAATTTATATGCCCAAAAATAGACATCATTTCATGGTTGTAGTCATTATCTACTTATATAACGACCTATCACAATCTGGGGAGAGGTCAAGGATTGTAAAATTGTGATTATGAATCAATATAAAGCTGAATCCAAAGACTGGCATGTCAGATCTTGTTAGGACAAATTTAGTTACCATATAGGTGATGTATTACAAAGTTGTGCACCTGAACTGTATGCATCTTTTATTACATTCTCTTGTTTATAACATTAAATAAACGGAATCAGAAAACTGACACATATTTTCTCCAATTAGCTTGCCAACAGCCTTTATAATGGATATCTTAGAAGAAAAAAAAAACATGGTGGGAGTAACTAACTACGGTATGATATTTTATTGGTAAAATCACACAAATTGCAATAACTTTTTGAACCGTAATTTTACAGAAATATTTAGGGGTACTGTTTTGTTTAGAATTATAAGAACCATAACGTACTAAATTTTAAACAAAATAGTTTGAGTCGTTGTTTTTTAAAGTTAATGAAAAATCACAATTTCAAATCTAGATTAAAAAACTCATAGACTCATGAACCCAGTTATTAATTTCATAAAAAAAAAAAACTGAACCAAATATAGTCAGTTGCTCTGTACACATCCAAACACTCACATAGACATCACTTCAAAAGACCAATTTTTTGGGTTCAGGGGATCCAAAATAGATATTTTCACCCAAAACTCAAACTCAAAGATTTTGACAAATGCAATACTTTCTCAATTTCGGTACTATGTATAGGGGGAGAAAATACAAAATAATGACCGAAGCTTGTTTGGAATTTTACTGTGGAAAAGTAAACTTTTGTCTCCGCATTTTTCCTTTGAATTACAGTACGGTAATATTTGGTTGGAATAAACAACAAACTTAATAGACAAGTTTGAAAACACTTTCCCTTTTCCTTGACTTTTCAGTTTTGAATTCCTTCCACCAGGCCTTAGACCATTGGAATGTCCTAGCAAACTCATTCTGTTTAAATAATTGCAGCGAAGAAAAGAAAAAAAAAAAAAAAAAACTTAAAAATACTATTAATAGCTCAATTTCTACGTAGTACAGATATCACTTATGTCCATTCATACAATTTGCACCACATCGATCATGTTTATCTTAAACTTTTATTTACAACAATAGAGACGATAAGAGGTTAACCAAACAGTATTTCAATTAATTATCTAAATGAGATAATAGAGATTTATAAATAAGATATAAGAAATGTATTGTGTCTTTTGGGCTCAATATATCAAGCATTAGTTGTACTTATTACCGAGTCTAGAAATTGTGTCATTGCATTAACACAGTGTGCCGAGAGGTGTACATCAATAGGAAAATGTATCAAACGATGATGTTCCATTGACATAAATGAATAATCTTTTGGGTAATTTCAAACCTATAGTTAGAAGCTTGATGATAGTTTTATTGATTTGGATCCAAACATATAAAGTTGAAATCCCTCGCTCACTCACTCATTCATCACTAATTCTCCAACTTTCAGACCAGTTAGAAGGCTGAAATTTGGTATGCTCATTATTAGGGTTGAAAATACGAAAGCTAAATATTTTTCATAACCATTTTACCAATGGGTTCTATCCTAAAAAAACCCTTAATGTTTCAATGTTATTCCTATGGATATTCAGTTTTCGTTATTTGTTTATTGTACCGTACTCTCTGCACTTCCAATGAACTGCTGTGTCAAAGACAAGCGTATGATTTAATTTATTGTTATTTTTCACCATTTTTGATAAGGATCCCAAATTTTAGCTTTAAGCCTATTTCTTAATGTGATGAATGACCCGTACTTCTACCATGTAATAAAACCCTGTATCATCACATTTTTTTAAATCTTATAAATCCTTTACTTTTTTATTGTTATATTATCAATCACACTCCATGATTATTACTGAAAATAAATCATTACAATCTTGACAGTTTATTACGATTATCCCAGGTGGCATGATTATCTTGCAACTGATTATATGTTATCTTAGAGATTAATTGGAAACTATTTAGGTTCAAAGAGTTTAGCCACACATAAGGAAACTAGTTTGATTGTAACTATAGTAATAATAATCAACACAATTTACTGCACAAAAGAAAATCTAACTTATTGGTCCTAAAATTATAAAAAAAAGTTTTAGCGGTTTTAAATTATATAAAAAGTTTCCAACTGAATAGTTCATTTACTACACTGAAACTGTTGTTTTGGTTTTAAGTTTACGTCTCAATAATCTTTATGTCATAATCATTGAAAATTACTCTTGAAATTGGAGGTTTAGGAGATAAGTTTCAATACAAGTAAAAAATTAATCAAATTACTAATAAAATTATTTTTTTAAGTTAAAAAATTTCATAGTGTTACGGTTTTTACATTTTGTTTCTTGGCATGGCATTTGTCCTACATAGTAGTTTGGCTTAAAAGATTTTTATAAAAAAAACATGTAGGCTCTATTTTGTTTATAATGTAGCCTATTTTGATTTTTTTTTATAAATTAGCAAGTTTAAAGTTATTGAACCAGGAAAGGTTTTACAAGTCCTTTCGGTAAACTTGATTCAGTTTTCTTAGTAAAAAAACCAAGTTGTAAAACAAACATTTATTTTGATCTCAACTTTTGCCTAAATCAAAAACTTAAATTATTGCATGATGATAAGGTGGACAAGTAAACCTACATTTAGATAGGGTGATGAAATATCTTTAAAAGCTGATGAAACATTTCTGCAATGCCAAATATCTAGATATCAATATCACCTGATTTCTGCCTGATCAAGCTATCTCCTTTCTGAAATAAAAATTAAAAAAAAATTACAAAACAATTTGCAAAACAAAGAAATGTTAAAATCCATTGCCATATTATTTATTAATTTCATAATATAGGTAGGTAACTAAATAATTAAGCTAGACTATCTAATTTACTATTGTACGTCAGTTCAATTAGAACTTATTAGGGCACAAACGGAACTTACTAAAGCACAAACGGTTTCACATACGGAAAGTTGTTGTATAAAAACAAGCGGTTTATTTCATTCAAATAAAATACATAGTTAACAAGAAAAGTAATAATGTAATAAAAACTTAAATTTTAATTATAATCAATGTTTTAAGGTAACGAACTGGCCATTGTATTTCAGTCTTTTGTTAGTTGAATATTCTTATGTAAAGTTTGTTTTAGTTAACGTGGAGGCTATTAATAATATGTTATGTTGCTAAAATGTAAATTCAGCCCAATGATTTGGTATTTTAAAATATTCTGTTGTGTAAAGATGACACACTAGAGTATTTTAGAAATGTGAGGTGTAGTGCCAATAATATGTTTTTAATTTGAATGTCAAACAGCTTTTCAAAGCAGTATAAATCTTCTCACACCTACCAGTTGGAAACAAAGCCCATTGCTTATAGTTGAAAATTTTGTTATATATATATAGACTGAGATTCAACTATTCCAATTGTTTTCAGTCTTTGAAAGATACAAATTTTGATGTAGGTCTATACTTGTCCCCTATCTAATCTACTTCTTGATCAAAGGAACACCAAGGGAAAAATATTTTTGATAAAACTATTTTAAGAGTCAATGATGAAGACTTAATCTAAATTACATGTGAGGACTTTGTATTTTCACTAGTCAAAAGAAATTACTGTAAACAACATGATAAAGCGTCTTTGGCAACAAGTGATTAGCAGCTGACAACTCTTTCAACCATATTTCTGTTGTTATTTTTCCAATAAGTTTAAAATTTCTTCGTTCATTGAATATTTTCATTTTAGTAAATTTCTTGTTGTCTAATCACTCTTTGGTTTGATAATTTGTTGGGATAATCGTTTTATGGAAAAATTAAAATAATTTGAGTGTCTAAGAAATCTAAGACTTAATATTTTTGTACTTATAATCAGTATTTTGAAAGTAGGCTATTAGTTATTTCACTTTATCATGATTTCAGACTTTGATAAACATTTCTAGGTGTTATTATACCTTGCTTGAATAAATAAGGTAATTTGTGTGTCGTCATAATTTTTTTAATCTATTGGCATTACACTCCGTTCACAATATTTAGGCGGTTTGAGGGGAAGTTCTTCCACCACTTTTTTCTGCTTAAATATTTGTTGCAGATGATTGACTTTTTTACAAATGTCAGCTGTTGAGCTATGTTTTAATGGGATGATCAAGACATGGAGGGGATAGATTTCTTGGCCTAAAACAGCCTAAATTTTTTGAACGGAGTATTCAGTTAATAATAGTACTGTAGGTTAAAAAAAAAACATGTGTTTGACTTACACAAAGGAGTTAAAACAAATAGAATAAAACACATATAAATTGTATTCAATGAATTAAATTAGTTTTATGACATCTTAACAACAATAAATAACATTGGTTTTTGTAAACTTTTGTCTGAAACGTAAATTTTGCTATTGAATAAAGAGGCAGAAGAGAAATTCACCGTTACTGAAGCGCTTAGTTTATAATTTTTTTTTTTTATTGATTCAATCAGCTGTAAGCAGGGTATAGGTATAATTAATAACCTTACTGAAATAAACACAAAGATAATTAAAATAGTGCAGATGAAAATTCTGTTTTTAATTTTTACTGGCTTGGAGACCATCAATATTTACTTTTAATGGACATCCCTGCGAATTTCAAGAACATTAGGCACACGTGTCAATTGGACTCACGATATTTTGAGTGACATTTCAGCCCCGTTGGTGCAGTAGTTTGTTTTCACCAAAACAAACAGATGCACTAAAACCGGACCATATGGTTATAGTGCTCGCCAAGTAGTCAGAAGGTTTAACGATTTTATTCTGAGGAAATGGTTTATAAAAAGCACTAGCTGTCCTTCGTCATTGGGCTTTTAATAAATAATCATGACTAAAAAAAACCAGCTGATTTTAGTAACACAGCTGTCATCTCGTTTAATCACTCATTATCATCTTTGTATTAAAAATAGGAACTGTGGTGTCGGCGTTGTCAAAATCTATTTGAATCTAATCTATATTGCATCTATGAACAATGAGAAAGCACGGTCCTGGTTATCCAAGCAGATACCCTTGTAGAAGGTTGATGCTTAGGACATATCCTAGTGTAAACCAATTTGGCATCCAAGCTAGATTTTGGGTATCCAAGATTACAGTTCCCATTTAGTTATAAGTTTCACTCAGCACTAATTGAAAAATATTGAAGTCTGTATTTTTTTAGTTTTCTGAGGTGCCATTTAAAAATGCAATGTATTTTACTCAACGGGTGTAGACTGATTATTGCTTTCTAATATTAGCACCTTTATCTCAACAACCCATCAAACTAAAATTTCTTGCTTGTCAAAGTGATGAATAAACACCAGGTTTAACACCCGCTTATTTATAAGATATGGAACGCAATAATCCTTCAAAAACAAAAACACTCGAGTTTATCTACCTGGCAGTGAGTGCAAAATTTACCATCGGATGGAGTGGGAACGGAGAGATAGTGGGAGAACACGCGTGATAGTAGTGACCCATGATAAGGTGTTATCTACATGTATATAAACAAGCGGACGGAGAGAGTAAGTCAGTTATGATGATGCAAGTGCTGCCAACGGATCAAATGAGGAGCAAAGCAAGTCCCGTCCACCGTTGCCATCGTCACCATCACCACCATACACACCATCCGCACCATGTGCACCATAGGAGGCAGGTGCAGATGCACTACGGACGAGGTATGGGTCTCTAGCGCTTCAAGTCCACTCACTCGTGTATATTTGAAAAACTGTGTATTATGATTCAGTATTGTGTTTTTTGATATTTTTGTACTTTTTTACATGGCGAGGTGACTCGCTAAAATACATGTATTGAACTTTTGGTAGTTCTTCATTTAAAGTCAAATATCTTTTTTCAAGCAAAATGAGTTTTTATAAATTTTTAACTTTATTTGATTTTTAATTTATCATCTCAAAGTGAATCACAGTTTTTCTTTGCGTTGTTATCTGAGCCTTGACAGCTCTAGTTCACACATTTCAGTTGGTCAAGTATTCAAATTATTTTTAATTAATACAATTTTTATTGTTTTTTTATTTTATTAGAATGACATTACAAGTATACCATAACATATGTGACAGTCCACAAATTGATGCATGTAGTAGAGTTTAGTGTAAGAGACTTTGTCTCATTAGTTTCTCATTGTTTGATGAAGGTAGAGTGGTAAGACTGTCTAGTCTTAAGCCACTCTGTACATTTTGGTCATTAGAGATTCACCAGTGTGGATACTTGTCAGTCTTGAATTACTCTACGCATGCTGGATCGTACTGTGTTGTTCTAAATTAGTTTTGTTGGTCGCATTGCTTGCCGTCTTCACCATTTGATTATGGAATAGTCACCAGTGTGAAGAGAAGGCCTCTTTTTGTCCGTTTTGCCATCTTCACCATTTGATTATGCAATAGTCACCAGTGTGAAATGGCACGGTTTGTTCATTTTGCCGTCTTCACCATTTGATTATCTAATAGTCACCAGTGTGAAGAGAGGCACTTTATTTTGCCACTTTTGCCATCTGTTTTCAACAACCTAATTTCACGATTCGCTTACCATCCAACTGTACCTTTGAGAGATTTTGCTGTGCAAAAAGATATTTGATAGACTCCCCCTTTCCTCCCTTAGAGTTAAGAAACTTCAAGAGACAATTTAGTCCAAAATCAAAGTGAAACATTGTTTAAAAAGTCTTTCTCACACGGAAAGCTATTTGATGTTTAAAAGAAGCTTCAGCATTGTTTAATGCTGATGAGTTAAAAAAGAGTGAATATAATTCTCAATGAGAAATATTTATAAACAATATTTAAATTATGTAATGTTATTGCTTTGTAAATAATAATTTTCTTGAGAAAAAGATTACTGGTGTCTCAAAAATATGCATACATAAAATATAATTTTTGACAGAATATAATTGAGAGCAATAAGCCTAATATTAAAGTTTGAAAGATATTTTCACATAATCTCTGATTCTACCAAATTTCTTGGTGATGGAAACATATTTAAAACAACCAAGCAGGTTGTGGAATATGTGACTAAATTCTTAGCCTACACACAGTGTAGTGTGACATCTAGTTCTGCCAATCGTCCGAAGCTACTGAGCAGCTGAGGCGTATGAGACATGGAGAATCCAACAGCGCTTCTACCATGGACTTCACTACGGCCAGAGTATGTTATTGAATAAAAAATATGTTTAACTATATAAGCTCTTCATGTTTCACTTTCCCCTACCTTTCCCAAACAAGTTTAAAACAAGGATATGCATTTGGTGTTGTGTTATTACTGTCTCATCTTGTAGTTCTGGGGTATTCTATCATTTTGCAATATGATTCCATGTCATTTACAGTTCTGTGCATGATTATATTCTTGGTAAAATAGGTTTTCATCTTAGATTGTTCGGGGGTTTTTATTTTTGAAGGAAAATAAAATAGAAACTGGAGAAATATACACTATCTAAAATGTCAAAACGATTAGAAGATGTCTTGTTTTTGAATTGTATACTTCTTCAACTTTTACTGGTCCATTTTGTCTTTATAAATGGTGTAGACATGATATGGGTCTTCCAAGATTTCTTAATTTCAGTTTTGTTTTATGGTTTAACTTCTTTATTTATCCATGTGAGGTTTTGATTTTTGTTCTTTGTATTCTGTTATATTACTTCATGAAGTTTGATTCATTACTAGTTGCTGATGTTACCTTTTCGACTTAAGTTGATCGAATTGTTGATTGAACAGAATAGATGCATGGTTCCTGCTGAGAGCAGACTGCCTCTGCAATACAGATGTGTTGAGCTTATTTCTTCTCTCTTCTTGAAGGAGCTTGTATTGTCAGCCCAGTTGTTCCTACTGTACCATTGATTATGTATTCTCAATACAATAATTAGTATATAGTCAATGTTCCCAATTAATTTTACAACTCAACAGATTTATTTTCCTAACTAAAATAATTAGGCGAAACTTAACTGTCACTAAACTCTTAATCTCTATTAACTTTTTATAATCATTTTGCACAACATGTTTTTGGTATACACTAAAATAAAAAACATAAACTCTGCCATAGAACACTTTACATACGATATACATGTTACAATGATGGTAATATATTTTGGCAATCTATGTTGCCATCTTCAGAGCAACTGAAAAATCAAGATGGCAGACAGTGTTTCTATTGTAGCTGACATCTGATTTTTTCTTACTTTCTCCTTCCTATGGAATTTTTTGTAGGTTATGTTGCATTCAAAATTAGCTGCTTGTTAATTAATTTATTTGCTTGTAATGATTTTGTAGCCTTAGGACATGAGCAAGGATTTCAAACAAATTATACTCTTCTTTAAAAATAGTTTACCTACTTAAATTTACCCTACATATGTTTCAAGGTGACAACAGCATTTTTAATGGTTTTGTCTAGCTTTTGAAGTTATTTTTTTAATCATACAAATCAGTTAAGGTGTCTTCAAACTGTCAAATCATCTAATCTTATTCAAGGGGATTTATGCATTTAAAGCTTGTCTTGTGCTTATAACATTATTGTAGGCTTAAGAAAACGTTGCTGGTAAACAAATTGAAATAAAAGTTGTCTTGCGATAACTTTATACTTAACACTGTGTTAAGGTTATACTAGGTCTTGCTCTCAGATGGTTTGCTTCTTTGAATACAACCAAAGAATTTTGTAAAGCCGAAAACATGTTTAGTGATGTGCTAGGTATTAGGCTTTTGGTTATGACAGGCAATATTATCACTTCGTGACAACGGATTTAAGTGCCCGGTGTTACATTCTGTGTTGTTAGGAACAACTGCATGCTTCTCCACATCTACGCAATGAAAATCGAAGTTTATAATTTCAATTATAGCTGTTTAAAATTTATAATACCATTACGTTTGTTTCAAACTGCTATCACATGGCCAAGGGCGTATTCATGGGGTCGGGATCAGTAAGGGCTTACTATAAATAAACGTGCTCAATAAAACATTCTCCGTTCATAAATAAAGTAAAATAAAACACTGAACATGCAATGTAATTCAATCAACCAATGTTTTTTTGACAAATGATAATTTTTTAAAGCAATACATATTTAGTTATAGAAAAATTATTTTGAGTTAACTTAAATTTTGCCTGGGAATCAGCTTTTTTGCCTGTATGTAATGAAATATATGTATTATTCAATACTTAGTAGATTTATGGTACCCAGATGTTAATAATGCCAGTATTTGAACACTCCAAACGGCACATGGTACATGATAAAAAAATCAGAAAATTGCTGCTTTCGATTCTTCTTATTACAATTTATATAAATAAATGTTATTGGAGTTTGAATACTTAGCTCTCATTGATCATTGGGAGTTTTCAATTAATGATTGTAGTTAAACAATTAATTGATCTCGGTCAGTAGCAGATTGTCACTCCTATGCCATATCTCATATCTCTTATTCATATTCATCATCATATTATCCTATATTTCATAATAATATAGGAATAGTGTCTAGTTTTCTCGTCCAAATTGCTAAAACTAGTGATTGATACATTTAAGTACGATTAAAAAAAATATATAAAAATGAATTATCATAAAATTTATTTTCTCTAAACAATAAGCCCAGATAATTAACATATCAATGTAAATTAAAGTACAGTAAAAGAAAACATAGAACAATCAATGGAGGAAAATGCTGAATTAATTAAAACCCTTTTTAATGATTTTAAAAACTTATTTTGGATTTTTG
Source organism: Macrosteles quadrilineatus (assembly GCF_028750875.1). NCBI lineage: Eukaryota > Metazoa > Arthropoda > Insecta > Hemiptera > Cicadellidae > Macrosteles > Macrosteles quadrilineatus. The sequence continues at coordinate 71,558,293 of NW_026542602.1, forward strand.
CTAATTTTAAATTTTCTGGAAGGGGGTGTTAAACTATGTTTCCTTAATAACTAGGTTTTATCTTATAAAATTCAAAATTTTGCTACTCAACCAATTGGTGTGATATTGTGTTATATTTATACCCTAGAGACCCTATAATTGTTTGCATCCTTTGAAATTATCATTGTCAATTTTCTCCAATAGTGTTCAATTGTATTCATTTCTAGTAGTGATGAGTTAATAACTTGACATTGAATCAATTTTATCGTTTTTGGTCATGTATGATATCAAACCTTATAGGGGGAAGACAAAATTTTTATGGGGGCCTGGTCCAAATTTTGCATCCGTCTATACTGGACTTCAATGATAAAAATGCAGAATTCCGTGGTGGGCTTGATAAAATGAAAGCAACTTAATAACGTGAAGCAATAGGCCTAAACAAATCTGACTGAATAGTGAATACATAACATTGAATCCTTAGTGTCACTATCAAAGAGGAAATCACATATTTATTGCTTTTGCACCAATCATATATGAGATTATATAACGTTTGTCGCAAACTATCGTGATGAAATTATTTTAGTGATTCCGGGTGCATTTGTCAGGGCCACCCGTCGGAGTAAACGACCAATCCGAGTGGTTAATCTAGTCATTATTAATTATGTCAAGGTTCTGCCTCCTAGCTCTCGACACGTTTTGCATATTATGGAGATCATTAATGGTTTCAACAGTAGTTTCTTTATTAGGTATCATTCTATTTTCGTTAGGATTTGCTTAAGGAAATTATGTTTAGTTTTTTTTTTTTTTACTAGAAATGTATGAAAAAAAATGAAAATATTTATTTTGAAATACTTTTTGTTCATAATTTTTTTTATTTTTAACCCTTTGATCTCTAAAATTATCTTTGCGAGTATAACTAAAAAAATGAGTGCTACTATACTCCGATTATCAAAAGATAATCTCATCTCTGTCAAGTGTCTGGCGGAGTGGCCGCATGCTGACCGAGTTTGAGTACAAACAAAAACAAACGTTCCATTTTAGAAACGTTGAACTCCATGAAAAACGTGTTTTTACAAATTTAACAAAAAACTTTAATTCATCGAAATAAGATACAAAATGTTTAAAACCTGTACTAGTACTAAAAACGTGCCTGACTGCCTTTTTAATCACCCTCTTTTGGAAATTTCTAAACTTCTGTTTTATGTTTCCACAAGTTTGTGAAATAGAATGTTTGTACTTAAACTCAGTGGCCACGCGACCACTCTGCTAGACACTTTCTTTCGATAATCGGAGTATAGACAAGAAGGTACTGCAGTCAAGTTTAGATCTGCTATGTTTGGGCCTTTAGTTGATCAGTTGTAGTGAATCCCATAGGGAATAATAGAGATCATTGAGTCACTTTTCAAAAAATTTCTAATACTATTCCATCCATCGAAAAATAATGACAACCAGTCACAGGAAAACAATCACTGCAATCACTGTGGTTTGGAGATTGATGAGAGGCCTTAGTGTTCAAGAAATTTTGTGAGGTTTGAATTTTGAGCTGGACGCGGGACCGATTTACTTTTGTTTTGGTTTCTCCAAAGGCCAAAATTACATTATGATCTAATTCATATAAGTTGTTAGCTCAAATAACTCAAGTAAAAATTACCCAGCTTTGATAAAATTTTGATTTTCTGTTAACAAGAGAGAAAAAATTGCAACATAAATACCCATAATTATATTAAATCATTAAAATAGTCATTGTTGCGAAGATCAATTTTGCTTATATTTGATATTAGTCACTATGATGACATTGGTGATTATTATAGCTATAGAACTCATTGTAATGTTCACTAAAGCTCAATTATCTGCTGTACTTCACATTTTGAACATACGTTTAGAAAATACAAAAATATTGGGGGGTAAGTAAATCATCGAAATAAAGCTAGTTTTGTTAAATCATTATAAAAAAAATTGAAATAAAACAAGCAGGAATGAACCACAACCAACGTTTGTCAATTTTGTGGTTTTGCCCTGTTGACAATTATTTTAAAAGATGCCACAATCTTAAAGATTTAGGTGTTATGATTCTTTCATACGTATTATGTTATGTGAGTTGTAAAGATAAAATACATATTTACGTAAGACCTTGGTGCCCTCCTTTAACATTGGTTGGATTTATTTCACATTCTTTATATAGATTTAATAAAATAGACAACAATTTTTTAACTATATTAAATATCTAATAATATATCTAGAATATTGTTTTATTTATCTCTTTATTTTCTTATTTGTATGTTCTCTCTTGGGTCTATGTTTTTTTTACTACAAACATAATCACCCTTTATGAAACACCTCAGTTGCCACATTAAATCTTATAATCAAGGCACACATTGTCTTAACAAATTTCTTTACACATTGCTTGGATAAAATATGACAATTTATAGAAAATAACAATATGTGTTGTTTTAAATTATCATCAAACATTAAGCAAAGGATTTTTTACCTTATCATATTCACTTATTTTAGCAATATATACAAGTTTTTTACTAGTGTAATTCTTAAAAAAATTCAAGCCAAACAAAATTAATTGCAAGAATATTTATTTGATTTGTTATTTTCAAAAATGATTACCAAAGTATTAATTTATAGGATTTAAATACTTAATTTCTGCACACTGATAAAATTATTCAAACTCAAAAATATTACATTTGAAAAGCCATTAAAGAATATAAAATAAAGTAATTTTAATTTGTTGCTTGTTTATTAGAAAGGCCTATTACAAAGTTAGTGACGTTTTAAACTATTACTGGAATGTGACAATATAGCCCTGGGTACATAACACAACATTACTTTTCTGTTGAATTTTATTATTACATTTGATATAATATATCCTATTTTTATTGATATTTTAAAATGTATTCAAATCTAATAGGAAAGAAACAGCTGATAAAAGGACGATTTTATTCATGACAAATCACTTGTACATACATACATCTTGTAAGCACTGTATGTTACGTGCCAAAAAATAACCATTCTATCAATTTACCTACATACTATAATTACTGTATCAACAATCAATGAATTTCTTGTAAAATGTGAGTTAAATATAGCCAAGTGGTGTCAAACAGCAATTGCCAGTGTGATTGATATGGGTCAGTGATAGTGAGAGGGGGGGAAGTCCACTGGTCTGCCTCTTTCTACCTAGTGTCAGTGTGTGACCAGACCACCAGCCGACCAGTCACAGTGTAGTGTCGTAGTGTCTCCGTGTACCGTGTACTAGATGTGTGCAAATGTTGCGACTTTGTAGTATGACGCCCGAGTACCTTTTCATGTGGAATCATCTTATTATCTTCAACTCGCAGAAACTCGTGAAAAGAAGGTGAACGGCGAGTTTCGCTGTGTAGAACGTTTTTTCAAACTTTTTCCAATCCCACCTGTTCGAAAAGTCTGATAATAGAGACAAGTAGGTTATTTTTTTGTGTTATGTTCGCCCTCGGCTATCAAGAGTCGTTCTACCCAGATATGTATGTGCCGCAGATTATGTCTCCGCCTTATTTTGGTAGGTAGTTGTTTAAGTGTCGGAATGGTCAATTTTTGTGTGGTATCATTGTTTCTTTAAAGTTATTTTAGGTTTTTTTGGTATAGGTTATTTTTCAAAATTTTCCCTTATTTTGACACCTAAGTTCCCACAGTTTATCTGCTACATAATAATTTCAAGAGGTAAAACTAATAAAGGTTTCCTTTTTTTCTCAGTCTTCCACATAGTTTTTCTCTCCAATCTTTGGGAGTTACAATCTTTCTATTCTTAATTCTATATGTTTTTCCATTAAACAAATTAAAAATAATCCTGCCAGAATGTTGATTTGTAACTAATTAAAATTTCTTCTTATTCAAAATGAGCGTAATTGTTTTTAACAAAATTTTCTTCACCCATGATTAAAAAATGTATCTTTAAGTTGTTCTGATTAGGTGTTAACTAAAACAAGAAAGTAATCATTTTCATATGTTCCTTTACCGTCTAAATTGTCGTCACATAATTGTGTTAAACGTTTTATGATAACCATTTTTAACCAACCTGGTGAATAAATAATATTACTACCATAATTTATATTTATTAGTGTTTGAATCCGGAGGAAAAAAAAACAAAAAAATTGTAAGTAGCAGAATGAACACAAAACATGATTAAAAATAATATAAAGTTTTTAACACACTTTCCAAGTCATACAGCAACAAACTAATAAAACGCCTGGAACAGGGGTTTATGAGGTAAAAAATGGGGATCTCTCCTTGTGATCATCAAAACATAATATTTTGCTATTTCTTTCTGAACCATTTTGTAGAGCCAAGAGAACCAACAAAACAAATACCACAGTTATGTAGGCCTATTGTATAATAAACATTATTGTACACTAAATAGTTACAGAGTAAATTTAAAATTCCCATCCTGTTCATATAAGGAATGAATAAGTAAACTGTTTTAGTTAGTTTGTTATATATTGGAGTTTGTTTTTTGTTTGGATATATTTTGATCAAGTTTAGCAAACTTTTTAATTTCATACTAAACTATTATTTTACTAAGAACTCGCTTTATAACCATCACTGTAGCCGCAAACCTAAAATTACCCATTAAACCTAATTTTATCCAAACAGAAAATAATTCTGACATTTTTTAGGAAATATTTTAGTGTAAATCAAATCAGGCAAATGGAAATTCGCTTAGTCTGCAGGTTTGCTGCGGCGGGTGCATTTTAACCTTGTTACAAAACGATTGAATTGATAAACAACACAAGATGTTTTATGTGGGAGAACAGCAGATTTTGTGAGCTATCATGGTATCGTTGCAGACAGCCAAAGCTTTGTATCAATGAGACTATTAACCTCAAAACACGACGGCAAACCACTGGACAGTTTACAGTTCATGGCTGTTGTGACAGTTAAGATAAACATTCGTCATTATACTGACTCCATTAGATTATCAGATCACTCGTATGTGGAGATGTTTTTCGCAAAGTTTTTGTAGCATCTGCCCAACTGGTTCCTAATTTGGTAGGGTTGTGGATGGTTATCTTGCTGATAAAAATGTTTTCAGTTCTGAGAGTGGGTTTTCTTCACCTGTCTGGTCTCCTATAGTAATCTAGTGTCAATCTCCAGTGTCTGGTCTCCTCTCTGAGGATCAAATTGCAATGCTCTGATTATTAAACCAAGATGTTTATGAAGGCTTTTTAGATTTGTTGCAGTTAGATCAGGGGCCTATAATAAACTACAAACTTATATTATTAGTAAATCAGCTGATTGCCCAATGCCAATCTAATGGAAATTACAAATTACAAGTGACAGCTTGTAACTTGTAGTTTATTATGAAACGGGCTCAAGCTGTTTGTTTTTTTTTTCAATGAAGATCTTCAGCTAAAAGACTTATGAAATACTAATAATCGATGAAAACTGAACTTAGTTTCAAGCATTGACTATTGGATACTGAAGTTGACATCACATCTATATATAGACCAGCTGTCGCCATTATTAAAAAGAATATAGTTGAGTGAGCCAGTCACAGAATGCGCTAGTGTCTAATATTTTATTTTCTGCCTTACGTTTTGTAGTCGACAGAGTTGATGGGCTATAAAAGTTGCTTTTGCTTACAATAAGGCTTTCCATTTGACTTGGTAAAAAAGTTTGAGTATTCCACAGCAATCAGCAATTTACAACCTGTCAGTGGCTCACATTAACAACGAAGATTTTTATTTAAATACTGAGGACATTTTAAACATGGGGATGGGATGTCTACGTCTTTGTGTCAATAGTCAAAGGTTTCTAGCCATTAAAAGCTTAGAGATTTTCTCAGGATTCAACAACTGATTTCAACGCACTGATGAGTAGATGATAATAATTGAACCACTCTCTTATGATGGCATTAATCTTTATTACTCAAGTTTCACGTGGAGACATATTTTTTGTTACATGTGCAGTACTCGAAAACAACATAAATAACACCTCAGTAATACTAGATGATGTAGCTCGTCTTGTGGCTGTCTGTAGTTCACTACTGGTTTTAAATTTGTAGAAGAAGTACTGTAGTTAATAACTACCGAAAAATCAGTGGAGTTTTTTGAGTATACTTACCATTTTTATTTAGAAGCTTTGGTGATTTAATTTAATTTCCATACCAATTTCATTGCACGCCCCCTTTCATTGTTATTTATAGAGGAACATACAATCTTCTCATAGCTTACATGAAGTCATCATCCGTTAAGAATTTAACCAAACAAGTGGATTTTCTTCTTCCTGAAAGGATGTGGTTCTGGTTTTACCAATGATCTAAGATGATCTGTTTTTATACATCATTAGGTGATGCAAAAATATTGATTCAAAATGGATTTGTTCTAATCCTCTACTCAATTATTCCCCTCCCACATCAGTTCACTCAACCAATCATCTGTCAATTTGTATTGTGGTAAAAAAACAAAAACAAAATATTTCCAAAGTAGAACTGTGTTATTGTTCTACAATGAAAGAATTTTATTCATACTTTTGCTTTGACAAATATTGATTGTAAATCATTGTCAATGTTAATGGAAAATATGCTGATGAGATTAAAACATTTAACATTCCTTGCCTCTACTTTATTAACCTTGATGCTAGAATTACACACTTTAAAACCCATTATTGTTCGATGAAAGCAAATAATTGACTCTCTATTAGTCATTCAAGAAATATTGGCTGACTGTCTGGTTTAAGTTGATAGTAATATCGATACTTACCATTGACTTTGTACATTATATTTATTGAAAGTCACAATATTTGCATTCATCTAAGTGAGATGGGGAAGTTAGGAGGTTGATAAACAAAAATTAATAAGCTAATTGATACAATAAGTACATTTGGAATTTGTAAATTGAAAAATACATAGTACACTGTAAAAGCAAAACTTAAAACCACACAAAATATTAGTTTTAGTAATTTTTTCTTCTAAAAATTAAACATCTCATAAAATTTCTAGAAAGCTAAAGCCTCACATCAAGCTAATATCACAGTAAATATTTTCCTGTGACTGGTTTTTATCAGTTGTTAAGTGATAAAATGGTTCCTGTATTCCTGATTTTTAAAATGTGACTCAAAGATCATTACTACTATCTAGAACTATTTTGGAAATATCAGAGATAGCTTAATAGTGTTAATTGGTGTGTTTTTACAAGTTTCTGTTAACTTGAAATTATATTTTTAGCTAAGCAGTTTATGACATCTTTTGAATCAGAAAAATTGTGTATACAAAACATTGTTTATGCCACCATCAGATGTTAATATTTTGGATTATAATATCAATTTATAAAATCGTCTTACCTATGAGTAATTACCATTATGCCCATTTTATGACATGCTGCTAACACTCAAATCAACTCAAAGTCTTATAAATTCAACTGCATGCCACACAGTTTTACATTGATTCTTCGTTACAAAAAATAGTACAGTATATTGATTAGAGATTTGAAAGCTTAATCCAAGTCTTGCAGATTCTTGGACAAATTAATTATATACTAAAAACCACATTGATTCTTGCGAAGTAGACTGATAAAGCCTTCAAAAATTATTTTGAGAATTTAAAGAAAAATATACCAATATTCATTACATATTATGCTAACAAATTAACTGAGTGTAGCGACATAAAAACAAATTTGTAATTTAGTCAAATATTAAGCACTTTAAAAGAAACAGAAGTCATTTACTGATGGAAGAAATATTTTTAACCTTACTAAGAACAAAACCATGACGTGTAACAACAATTACAAACTATAGAAATTCAATAAAAAATAAACTGGAATAGGCATTTGTATTAAAATATGGAAATAAAAAATTTACTTATATATGTACAGAAGTAAGGTGATGCCAACAAGCTTTATGTTAAACTATCAACCAAAAAAATCATCAGTAATTTGAATAGAAATGTGTATTTTTTATGTATATTTTTTCTTTAAGAGGTTGGCTACCTCTCAATTAATTGACCGAAGCTGTAAGTGAGTGCAAAATTAAGGTCAAACCCCATCATCTAGGCCTGGTTGCTACACCTTAACAATTCTAAAGGCCCGTTTTGCCAGAAGCGTCTCGTGCGTCTGACGCTCAGCGTCTATCGCTCCGCGTCAATCGCTGCCCACTGCTTTGCATTGTTTTAGGTTAGTCTATTTTGCCAGAAGCGTCTATCGCTACAGCCGCCAGCGTCTGTAACTGAGACGCTAGCGTCTGACGCGGACCACTGCTCCTGGAGCAGACGGAGACGCAGTCGCTAGCGATTATTACTGGAATAAGCACGTGTTTAGTTGTTGACTTAACTTTTGTTTCCTTAAATAAGTTGTGTTTTCAAGTTTAGTGACATGTCACAATTAAAGTGGGGATTCAATAGTGAAGAAGATGAAAAACCGATTGAAACCATTTCAGCACACGACTGTTAAGTCAATTTTTAATTGATTTTCAATTAACAATTTAAAATATCCCTCTTCAGGCCTCTTAAAAAACATAGTACGCACTTCTTCCCAAGGTTTGCACAACATTTCTAATAGGTATCTCATCATCTTCTAATTCCTCAGCTAACCAATACTTTACTATTTGCTTTTTACAGGTCATTTCCAGAAACACTCCTTTTGCCACCAAAGTAAACCACTTACTGATCAGTGATAAAATAATCGCAAGGAACAGACGCTTCTGGCAAAACAGGCACGAGCTATAGACGCTGAGCGATTATCGCTCTAGCGATCATCGCTGAGCGTCGGACGCACCAGACGCTTCTGGCAAAACGGGCCTTTAGACATACAATAGACTCTTCACACTCCGAAACAAGTGGTCCAAGCAAATCAATTTGCGTTATCAAGAGTTTGGAATTATTTAGAGGTTTGATTTATCAGGGGAAAAATAAACCATTGTAGCTACAAAGAGTTCATTTTTTAAATATACTACTGTATCATGTATGGTGACGGAACGTTACAATTAAACAACTTATTTTGGTTACTTTACAACAAACAACAGATTATTTTTTAGTTGGTAACAAAATCATTTACTAAATTAAATTACGGTATGTGTTTTAAATTTAAGTTTACATGTTCCAAATCAGCCTGCCCTCTGCTTGGACTTTGAAATACCGAGTGTATAATGCATGGTAAAACTTTGGAATATTAAGAGATTCTCTAAGGACTGAGGTTTTATTTTGAATTGTCAAAAGTTTATATTATTATTGAGTGTCTTAATTACCAAGAGGGACTGTATCCTCTATATGATAGTTATAGATCGATGGTTAATCGCAATTTAGTCTTCTGATATTTTAAACATTTAGCTGACATTGCTCTAACTGTTTTGTTTGTTTGCACACGACACATAAAACATTTAATTTTTTTAGGCGTTTAAATTTAAAACGGTATAAATAATAATTAATTTGTAAATCCACCCCCTAAACTTTTAAAGAGAAACCGTTCAAAATCAAATGACATAGCCGATGAGAAAAGCCTAGATCAATGACCGTTCATAATATGGGATCAGAACATTAAACAGATCAAAGTCTGCTTGGGAGATAAGTTAAGAAAACATTGACAGTTGGTCACATTGAGAGTGTTTGTATTAATTTTCCTCTAAGGAAACCTAAAAGTGTTTTCAACCCTCTTTCAGATGATTGGTTATAAATTATTTTAAATAATGTTCACAGAGTGGACATTTGGAACCAAATTTGTAAAATAAAAGTTTAAAGGGAATGATCCAAATCCTTGTCAGTTATTAGATTTTGTCACCATGACCAGGGATTGGACCGTTCCCTTTCAAAACATAAAAAATATCCATTGTTAGATAATAGATAGCCCAATGACAAATGACATCTAGGTCCAGTAATGATCCCTCTTGGAATTGAACCAGTGATTATCAGATTGGAAGGCCAGCTCTATAACCACTCATATACCCAGACAATAATTCATAACAAAACAATACAATTTACATTACCTTACTGATTAAATCCATTTAATTGACACTAGTCTGAACAGACTTGCACGTTATTTTATTTGCTTTTAGATTCAGTTATGCTTGATTTCAAGTTGGAGGAAGTCAAATTGAGGAAGTAAACTGCGACCTACACTAGACTGGTTGTTTTCCTTGGACCACTTTCTCTCCGTAGCATGTACAGGGTGTCTAAGATTTGAAATTCCCATGAGCTTACTATCTATCTAAACTGGAACTATGATTCTGGCATTAAACTGTTGTTACATCCAAACAAGCAATTTAATATCAAAACCTATTCGGATTGGTATTTTTGTTTTTTAAATGTGTATTTTTAATGGGTAGTTTTTTAGTTTATTTTCAGAGAGATTTTTAATGGATATAAAAATTACTCTTGGCTATGTGATTTAAATTTGAAATTAATTGTTTTAAATCTAATCAGTAGTAAAACTATTTATCACTAAAAAGGTCATTGGGATATAAGTAGGCCTATTTTTAATTTGCATTATGCTTGAAATGTTACACTTGCCCCAATATCCTTCACATCGTAGTAATTTGAGATGGCCCAACTAAATGATCAAAACATTTTCCATGTTTTGAGACCTGTATGATGGCATTTCCATTTTTCTGATTGTTGAATGGTTCTGTTTCTGTAACTTATTCTACCAACTATATTACAGCAACACCCACTGGCAGCTGTCACATAAGTTTAGCTGAATACTTAAAATCTACCTTTAAACTTTCTTTACTTTAAATATGTCGTAACTCTTCTGGCTTGGTCTAAAATAATTGTATTTCTCATGAGAAACTTTGTGAATATTGAAATAATGAAGGTAAAGTACACAATGTTTTCCTAATCTCCAGGGGTTATCTTGTTACAATCTGACAAAAAACAATAAATACTAATGCTAAGTAAAGTGAGACTATCCTAAATCAATAAAGCGAATAGGGGATATATTCTTTTGAGAAAATTAGCTGCACACCCATCAACTGCATACTTAAATAAAAGGTCTTGATGAGACACTTCCCGAAATAAAATTAGTAACACTTTCCTAAAGGCACAATCTTAAAATAGTCGAAGGGTTGTATTTAATTAGGTTGGTTACGGATATTATAAATACAATTTTTAGGGAATATTTTAGTAAAAATCCAGTTAGGAAAATTAAAATTCACTTAGTTAACTGTTTGTTTAACGGTACTCCTTGAGTTACCTTTTATTGATTCTTATCATAGATTTTCTGAGTTTACAAGTAGATAAAATCATTAGTTTTTAACGGATAGCAAATACATTAATTAACAAACATACATCCATTAAAATAAGCTGTACAGTATACACTATCACCCTGTTAAACAACTAGTGTTCATAATTACTGAAACAATTTGGTACCTATATCAAACATTTTGTATTTTTAAGAGAACATGAGTCAAACACTTAATTTACTCAACTTCAGACATTTGTTAGGAAGCTTCCTATGAAAATCCAGTGACAAACGTCTATCACCTCCCAACAATTCTAAACGTTTAAGGTTTTTGCAAAACCTCTATCAAACACGTGCAATACCATGGCCTAGATGATCGTGTTGGTTTTGGCCCGACCACTCTAGTGTCACTGGATTTTGGTGTCCAGTTTCCAGGGTTTACAACATAGTTCCAGGTGGTGAAATGGGACAGCTGAAAATAAACTTTTGTACTATTCCTCTCTGATTGTGCGTAGTTGTCACTAAGAAAACTGAAACGCAAGCTGCGTTTGCCTGGCTGCATTTATCATTAAAATTGCAGACTACACGCACAATGTCGTTTTCACGTGGTTGGAAATTAATACTGTATTTAGGTTAAAATAAACTTTTGAGCCCATCAAATTTTAAATACAGTGTACATCTATAATATTAAAACGAAACAGTGTTTTTTTATTTCACGATTCTGAATCAACCACTTGACGGATTTTCATGATTTTTGTGTTGAAAGAAAGATAATTTTGAGAACTAGGGAATGTCGAAGCCATAAATTTAGTTTAGGGTCCCGGTTTTTTAGAAATTAAGTTTTAATTTTTAAAAAGTCTAGTAGCCGACACTAAGATTCTAAACTAGCTTTTGGCATAAAATAATTTGCTTAGCATAACAGCTGTAAACATTCAGCTTTTGTGTCACAAATTAAGCATTTGGATAAAAATGTAAAGACATACCATAGACTAACTAACACAAGTAGACTTCTCATCCCATTGTAAATTTTGAAGCTCGTAAGACTTAAGATTAGATTGGTCTTTTTGCATTTACGTGCAGTGACAGGTCAAATTATACATTTTTTTGATTTATTTTATTTATTACTTGGTACAGCACATATATACAATGAATTTACAATATAAAAACTTAATAAGCCTTATAAAAAGGCTTGTCTGCAGCCTTTCTTATAATAGCTAATTGTCTTTTCCATCCTTATATTGATCTTGAGTCAGTGTGAACTTTTAACTGTACAAAAATATATTTCCTACTTCGTAAACAGTAACAAATTTGGCTTATAACTATTTAACATGATTATAAACATTTTAAATATTGAAAAACAACTGTAAAAAATAAATTAAATGAAAAAAAGAAGAAGTGTAAAGATGTAAGGAATTTTCTAAAATTATTTAACATGAGTATATACTTTCTGATTACAAACACTCAACAAATAAATAAATATCTAACAAGAAATAATAACAGCTGAAACAAACATAACGTATTTTGTCCTAATTGATGAATCCAGTCTTCAAGAATTGTAGGCCATTAATTGTAAGTTCACGTTGGTTGAAATAAATAAATATGTATGTATAACAAACTAAATAAAGTAAATAACCAAAGAAGTAAGGTACAATTTGACTAGAAAACGGTGTTGTTTATCAACTAAAGAACTTATAAAGGCTTATTTTTTCCTAGTTAAAAAAAATTATGACGCTTGGCTTGAGCTTGGGATTGTTTTTCACATTACTTTAGGCTAGACCTAGGGGTTGCGGCAATATCACTGAAATGCCATTGGTGATATGGCAGGATTTAACCCAGGACCTCAGGGACCGAAGTCCCATGCTCTAACCACTATACCAGCTCGCTCCCCAACTTTTACCTACAAAAGAAAAACACATCATTTTCCAGATATAGTCCAGTTTTTTTTTTTTTTTTTTTTTTTTTAAGCAGATTAGATTAGAGAAGAGAAGCTCCAAGCTCTGTGAAAAGCTAAGAAAAATGGATTATATTGGCCAATTGATAAAAAATCTTAGTGGAGGAATCAAAATAATAAGCCAGTATCATTAAAAAAAGGTTTTAATTTAAATTAACTTATTTAAAATTTAAGTCAGTATGGTTATTATTGTGCAAAAAACTGTATATTGCTATAATGAACATGTTTGTAAGATGAATGTTTGAGTTAATACAAGTGTTGATACATCTAGTTTTGTGAATACTTTTTGACCCATATTTACTTAAAAGGAAGCAAGTCAATTACTTGAAATATCTACGATTTCAAGATATTGTCAAACTTTGCAAATGCAACTGTTAATTTGGTTAACACTTTCTTTATATAAGCTTTACATGGAAAATAAAGTTGACCTTGTTGGACATTTCCAATTGACTATGTAGAATTGGTGTAGATTATTTGTGTGCCTGATAATCGCACTTGATGCGCTCTTTGAGGCTGTGTTCGAAAATTTGTTGAACCCCCAAAATTTGTTGAAGAATATTTTTTACATATGAAATGTGTTACACTTATGTATACATCAGTAAGTTTCTGAAAAAAGTATTGAAAATGACCCATTAAGCTAAACAAAATGAGTAGGTATTAAGTTTGACTTATTCTAAAAATATATTTTTTTTTTATTAAATTTTTTTTAAATCTTTAGGTAAGTATTAGGCCTACACATACACTTCCATGAAATACATGTAAAGTAGGCTACAAATATATATCAAATAACAAGTACCGGTACTGCAATAATATATTTACACATATACTGTTGACTCATAAGACAGTAAATACATATAAAAGATGGTAAGTGGTAATCGATTTCAATTGGACACTCCAATCATCATCAGACCCAATAGGCAAATGAAATATATACTTTTATACAAATTAAATACATGTCTCATTGTCGCATTCAAGTAGTAGCCATATTAGTGAATTTCCCATATAGGGATTAAGCTATTACCGTAGTACTCATGGTAAGACCTGGACCCGGGACTGATTTTCTTTTTCGCTTTGATGTTCCTAGAGGTCAAAAACGCCATCCATTCAAATTCATATATATATATTTCTGTTAGCACGATAACTCAAGCAAAAATTATCTGATTTTGATGAAATTTAATGTTTTGTCATGACTAAACGTCTGCCCGTGATGCTTCGTGTGTGGAACTAGTTACCGAATTTTTGTTAATTGTCTGTCAATATGTCTCGTGTTTTATTTATTCAAATGTTAGTATCTTTGTATGTTTCTAAAACTCGACGATCTCGCAAGAAAGACAAGAGCCTGATGATGAGGTTATTACCTTGAAACCGGTTGCTCAATCCATCAAAATTAGGATTACAGATGGAAACAGTTAATCTGATACCATTTTGATCCTGGACCAAAGAACATCAATAAAAAAGGTTAACTGTGAGTTAGATGATTTCTTAACTTTGTTCTAACTAAGTTAAGACTGATTCCAATGACAAAAATGACACCAGGATCCAGTTTCAAACCATCTCAGTCCCTACTCTGTTACCAGTGTACCAGTGCTAGGGGTAAACAATTACAAAATGTTGTTAAGTTCCACCAAACAATCATGTCAAGAAATGTGTGATAGTTGAAAGCGCAGACAAGTTGCGTGTTACAGTTATGACTAGGTGTGGGTAGGTTAGTTAATGTCGTCCTTCCCACCAAGGTGAGCGAGATTTCACCTGAATCTAGCTACTGCCGGGACACGAGGCAACTCTGCCCGCATCTCTTATCTTGTTTGTAAACTAAGCCGCGTGGCGTGGTAAAAATTGCTTTGATCTTGTAGATAATTCTAAACAGTATTTACTTCCCTCTCCGTATTTATAGTTAGTAAATTTGACAGCAAGGGTGTCAATGGTTGCAGCTTGTCGCAGAATATTTAGGGTTTGCTGAAAATAGATGGAGCGTATTGTTTTATTCGTACAAAGCTTGTGGTTAAGCTCTCAATCTGCTTCAAAATGAAGTGTTGAAGTCCTTGGAATTTTCCTTCATAAATGTTGTGAGAGTACAACTCTAAGTTGACCGTAGTAATAATGTGAAACATTATTTATTTGAGAAACAGTCAGTACACAGGACAACAACTCATATCCGTTCAGTGGAAGATTACACTGTGTTTTGAACCCAGAGAATGTTGGATGATTAGAGGAGCCAAAAAAGAGGATAGAAAAAGAACTAATTTAAAGTGAAGGAAACAAAAAAAATTCTGTCAGAGATATTGCATGACTATTATTCTGAGGCCAAATACGGGAGATTCTACTTTACCTTTAGACTTGGAATCAACATTTAAAGGAAATAAAACATGAATACAGCGCTTTTAAATTACTTTTATTAGCTATTTGTGAACTAACAAAACAATATTTCTAGTTTGTTATATTTTTACACCTTGCAACATATTTACATTTTCCGAGACAAAGGCTTTTAAGATAATTGCTACGTACAGTATTAAAACCTTTAATTCTATTAAATCTTATAATTTATTTTAATTAACTTGTAGAACCACTAGATGGGTTTGCTCCACGACTGATTAGATGTAGCTAAACTATTCGACCAACTAAAAGAAGCATCCTGGAGGCAGCTCAGACTAAAACTCAAAATATCTCCCAAATGAATTTACTTTCCTAACTGGCTTCACCACCAATTAATATTCACTTTAGGTAATTAGAACCCAAAGGCTTAAAACTTTTATTGTAAATCCCTTTTAATCAAAACTTCCCATTACAATCTCCAGGGAGAGTACTTAACTCTAAGGCAAGAGTAACTTACCAAACCTCCGATGGAAATCCATATCAGGAAAGATACCCTGGCTTGGCCAACTGACCCTTTCCGCAACCTAGAGTGGCCTATTTATTGAAATAAACCTCTACTGAAGACCCTCAGAGTTTACATAAATACCTAGAGCATGCCTCCTAGCTTGCAAGCCCTAACCATAGGTCATCAATCCAGCTCGCCAAGTCTACCCTCCTTTACAATATCTAGATTTTGTATCAGCAGAACCAAACAATTCAAGTGGACTAAAATATTTTAGATTCAATAATATGGTAACTAGTCTTTATTTACACTTGTTCCAAAACATATAGAACATTTTTAGCGAATTTCCCTATAGGGAAGTAGCTATTACCGTAGGTCTCATGGTAAGACCTGGGCGCCGGACCGATTTACTTTTTCATTTTGATGTCCCCAGAGGCCAAAAACACTAATCGTTCAAATTCATATATATTTATATATGTGTCCGTTAGCGCGATAACTCGAGCAAAAATGATCCGATTTCGATGAAATTTGGTATAAACGTGTAAACCTACGTTTATTCGAACGAGTTCGCGAACCAGCATGATCGGACTATGGGAACGGGGGTTTATGGGGGGTTTTATGGGGTAAAAATGGGGTTTTCCCATTTTTGACCCTAAAAATAAAATATTTTGCAACTTCTTTTTAGACCGTTTTGTAGAGCTTAAAAAAGAAATAATTTAGTATATTAAAGCACTGTTGTATGCCTAACGGTCACGGAGAAAATTAAAAAATAGTGTAATTTAAAATTCCCATGTTATTCTTATGGAGAAAATGAAAATTGTTGTAGTTTACTTGTTTATGGATACATATTGATCAAATTTGGCAAATTTATTTATTTCATCCTATGACGTATGGTCAAAAAACACTTTTTACCTTCCCCGTAGCAGCAAACTTAAGCACTCGTTAAATCTAATGTTATTTAAATAGGGAATAAAAATATGTCTTATTTATGGAAATATTTGAGCAAAAATGTAATAAGATGAGTTGAAATTCGCTTAGTCTGCAGGTTTGCTGCGGCGGGGGTATTAGTTATTGCTGTACTTGTAAATTCTAAATACTTTACAGTTACTATCATTTACTTACTGAATATAGTTATTAATTTTTTCTTCATTTATTGTTACAGAAGAACCGTTCCCGGACTGGTTGGAGGAGAAGATCGACCTCCCGATTTTTGAAGACCTGCCGCCCCCATTGGTAAACTTGGACATGATCAACCCCGGAATGAAGCCTATCAACAACATGGACATCGCGATGAAACCCCAGATGAACTGCATCTCCCCTATGGACATCGGGAAACACACCACCATCCCCTCCCCCATGGACGTGAAGCAAACAATCATCCCTTCTCCCATGGACATTGCAATGAAGCCAACTGCACCTGGAATCGAAGTGGTCGCTATGAAACCTCACAACCAAACGTTGGTGATAAACCCCATCCAGTACATAGTTCCTCAGCAGATGGAGCAGCCGATGCTGATGCAGGAGTTGCTGCAGGACGCCCTGACGCCCCCGGACAGTCCGCGGAGTGAGGACCTCGTATTCACCATGCTGCAGGAGATGCAACCCCACGAGCTGGACGAGCTGGTCAGGATGAGGGTGGAGTCGTTAGTGGAGTCGCCGGTCGACTCACAGTGTGAGAGTGAGTCAGTGTCCAGCCCTGCACCATCCACCTCCGACAGCGGCTACAGGTGAGGACAAGTTTATTGTTTATGTGATGAGTTGAGTATTTAGTCCACTCCCAGAGAAGTAAGGTACGAAGGAAACACGCTTAAGGGACAACCATGCGCTCTCAGCTCTGGTATGTTGCGCTGAAAATATACTTGTGGTGAGTAAGGAAGAGGCACACGGCAAGCTCTGTGCGGAAACTTTAATTGCAAGGGCACAGGGTCTTCCTTGACCGTGAGCATTTTTAGTACATTTGGGCAAGAAGGGCGTTGGAATTTAGTGTACTACTGAATGTTTCCTCTGTACCTTACTTCTCTGTGGTCGAAAAAGTCCAGTACTCAAGTAGGCTAAGTAGTCAACTCAATACCTCAGAGTTAGAATCAGAAATGCTATATTCATAAAAGTTCTTAACATGAGGAAACCTCAACCAAGGCCTATAAAAAAATACTGTAGGCCTACTACATTTCTTGTTTCAGTATTGAAATTAAAAATAATTTCATAAATAGAGCCTTTTACTGCAGAAAAGCTTGGAAATGATGATAAAATTACAAACTGGGAAAATAAAATGTTCGAGGATATTAACATTATTTTTATCAAATAAGTCAAAATGGTTGAGTTTGTCTTAATTGTGTGTTTTTTTTTGTTTTTTTACTGGTGGCATTTTTGTGTTATTTGCCTATTCCAATTACAATATCTAGGCTGTATAAGGTTTCGATGTTTAAACAAATTAAAGTTATGAAACAAGAAGATAAGTTTATTCTTTTGCTTGCAGCGATCCTGAGTGGACAATGCCATCTACATCAGATGTCAGGGTTCCTAAGAGAAGGAGAGTGACAAAACCTTACTCCCGCACACCACCGGAAGAGAAGAAGCTCAGGAAAAAAGAGCAGAATAAGAACGCTGCCACGAGGTATCGAATGAAGAAGAAACAAGAGATAGAAGAGATCCTAGGGGAAGAAAAGCAGCTTCTACAGAAAAACGATCAACTCAAGGCAGAACTAACGGAACTGGGACGGGAGATCAAATACCTTAAAAACCTCATGCGCGACTTGTTCAAAGCTAAAGGCCTCATCAAGTAAAATTCAAAATTTGTATACCCTCTTTTCAAACCTATGAGTACAAAAGTATTTTAGTTCGCCCGACTCTACGAGGTATGATCTCTCCAAACTTCCTTCGATGTTTTTAGCAATATTATTTTTTGTATTATGAATCTTTCTAGAAGAATTAGCTGCGCTATAAGCCTATGGCTGTAATCGTGTTGCTTTGTATAGTCTGTGTTCTTTGTTTAGTGCTATATATTGTCGCTCGTGTCGAATGTTGAAAGTATTTCAGTTTTCTTGTGCCACTACAATCTGTATTGTTCTTGCTGTGTTTGGCTCAATCAATGATGTCGACTGAACCGCAGTATGACGTACCTTGGTACCGAGGTTTGGCGGTTCACTTTGTTTTATTGCTTCTGTTAAGGACAACATCAACAATACATTTTGTCATCGCATTTACACTAAAACATTCTACAAACTTTCTCGCCTTTGTTTTGTATTTATTGACAAGCGAAAACATGCATCACACATTTATTAGTTAAAGAATTCTGAATGATATTACTTGTTATTTTCTAATTATGTTAGTTAAACTGTATTAATTTCCGGTGCTAAAGAATGTTCTGTTCAAATTTGGTGTAAAATTTGAAAACTGTGTTTTACTTGTCAATTTTTATGTTTAGTACTTATTTAGTATAATTCTGAAATATATATCAGAATCTTGTGAGTTGAATTTTCTTGTTTCATTGAAAACCCCGTGTTATCTATTTTTAAGGTCATATCACTTTACTTGGTAATGAAATGCATCCTCTGTGCTCAAGTTATAAAAAGGAGGTGAAATTCAAAGTGTTTTGATAATAGGAAGAATCCTTTTGTTTTATAGACGTATTAGGTGGGACAAAATACACACACTATTAATACATAAAGTATTAATACATCTTTTTCAATTATAGATTAAAATCTACTTGGTATTTACCAGAAGGTGTTAAAATATTCATTTAATGCTTTTCATGTTTCAAACTTATTAGGTACAGCTCATCTTCAGAAGCATGTTCATATCAAACAAAAAAAAGGAAAAAAAAGGAAAAAAGGAAAAGAAAAGGAGGGAAGGAAAATCTTTAGATTAATTTTCAATCAGTTATACATTAATTTATCTAGGCTCACCAATCTCTATTTTTATCCAGGCAGAGAGGCAGTTAACCCAAACAGTGTTGATCCTGGGCTGAAAAGGTCTAGAGGGTATTAAACTGGAAAAATCATGACTACTGGCTGGATTTTCTCCAGAATCAATGCACAAAAAAAATTAAGTTCAAAGAGGAAAATTTAATTGTAATGGCTTTTTTTGTGATAAGTCAAAATATACGTAAACCAGTTTGCTTCACTACACTTTACACTGCTGGTTACTGGTATATCTTTAAAGACCAGAAAGTCATTGTTCGCTGGAAGGGGTGAGTTAAATTAGCTGCAGTACAGTAAATTTACTTGTGCTCTTACTCCTAAAAAAGGCATAATATGAGTTTTTTTCGGCGGTTCTGATAAAGCTGCTCAATAAACGTTAGACTCGTTTGAACAGGTATATTGCACTTTCACAATAAATATATAAAAGGTTACCTTAAAAAAATGAAATTCTGTTTAAATGTAGTTTAAAATAGTTGTTGCTGGTAAGGTGGCAAAAAGTATCATTCTTGACTCACCGAGGAAGATGTTTTCAGTACTCGCATAAAATGCATCATACTCGTACCTCAATACCTACTTCCGAGCCTTGTAGGATAAATATACTATTTCAAGCCAATTTAAAAAATTATAAATCACTTGATGGCACCAAACGGTATTAGTTTGATTTTGGAATTTAGTTTTTCTTGAAAAAGAAAATAATCCTAATAACAAAGTAACTAACTCCACTTTTTAATACAAACTGTATGTTCTCGTTTTCATATATTGTTATTCTTTATCTTATTTACTTTAATACTTTTCGAATAAATGGCGATCATACAAAGTAGGTATTTTAAGCCAAGTATGAATGGAGATGAGTGGCGCGATCTTGTAGTCTTGTTACTGACTAAGGCCAGTTAATTTGTTTTTAAAAATTGTTAAGGTTTTGGTAGTGAGTAGACTCATTTGTTACATAATGGAAATGTTTTTTATTTCAGTTTAACGGCAGTTAATTCCGTCAGCATCTCAATTGGCTCAGTAATGTTCTGGTGCCGCAAGATCTAGGTTGCGAGAACTAATCTTATCATTAATCTGTTTGTACTCTTTGCTATTTAGATTAGATGATGATGTCACATGAATAATTTGTATTGAGATTTTTGCATACCTTTGATTTGTTTTTCTCTAGCAAAATGGTGAAATTAAGCTGTAGCTTCTTGAAGACCCAATTATTATAATTTTTTTTGTTAAAAGATGTTGGGGGCCTTCCACATAGGTCTCAGGCCTGTCTGTTTCTGTAGAACATATCCTGTAAAGCGAGCTGGTACAGTACAAAAGTTGAACTGTACTGATCAAATTTATCGGCAGGTACCAGGATCTGACCCCACGACATCGCTCCCTTGGATCTTAAGTCCGTACCGCTAGACTGACTCACAGCTTGGAGTTTATTTTCTTTATTATCATGTCTAAGGTACCCAGGTCTTTAGGGAGGAATCAAACTTCGAAATAATATATTTATTGACTGACATTTGACAACAAGAACTTATTTACAAGTCAACTAACAGTGATCAGTGCTGGCAACTTTACAACAACATTCATACCAACATTGTAAAATTTAAACTAGTTCCTTACTCTTGCAATGCTCAATTAATTGCATATAAAGCATATACAATTATGTAGGCCTAACAAATGAAATATAAGGATGTCGATATGCCAAGGGTGTGTGATAAGTTTGTCATAATTGGAAAATGTATGATGTGTTTGTTAACCATTTAGCTCAAATACCATTTTTATAGGATAAGTTATTTATTTTTTTAAAGATTAAACACATGTTTAATCATATCCATCCAAGGATACCTAGAAAAACCATTTAAAATTAATCAATTAGTTAATTGTGGTAAAGAAACATTCTTTTAGTAAAAAAATGTAGTCCATACGATTTAACTTAGTTCAGAAAAATAATAAGGAAGCAAGATGATTCGTTTGAAATTACATAGGCTTACCGTCATTAAAGAATTTTGGGACTTAGTATTTATTTATTCAACATATAAAAAAAAATCATTTTAAAATTTCTCTACTATTAAATGCAAAGTTTGATACACCTAAATTCATATTAATTAATTTAGTCATTTACTTGAGCATTGCTAGAGTTACTACTCAACAGCCTCTGTAATACATTTGTACATTTTCAGCAATTAACCGAACAGCCTTATAAAATATTTACTTACTCTCTTCTATTTAATTGTGTATCACAATTAATTACTGATCCTAGAAATATTGACTTTCGCTGCGACTGAAGCAAACTCTCCAATTAAGATAATTAACAACAAATTAATTGACTGTTACTCTATGCAGTTATAAATGCACATACGTTCTTCTTTGTAATATCATGATACACTTACACAAATATTTTAATTAATAGACTTAATAATATCATTTGCTAAAAAAACTTTTAAATTATTTGTGAAAAATTTTCATTGTAAAAACTATTCAGCCCGTTTTATATCGTTAACAAAAGTACAGACTAGGTCAAGACTAAAGTAGAATAAACAAATTTTTTGTTTTTAAATCCTTAAATAACAAAAAAATATTGACTTATAAATAAATTAAGAGATTTGAACTTTCAGAAATGTCAAAAGTAGTGTAATGCAATTAAGCAAAAATATGTCCTTTCTCTAAAATAAATTGACATATTCAATAGTCATTTCATCCCAAATGATAAAACTAATGTACATACTAATTTACACATTTATTAACATGCTACACACTATTTACATTATAGCATAAAGTGGATGACAAAAGAAAACAGAAGAGGCAGTTGTACCCTACAGAAACTACTGTCCAAGTTTCCAAGACTAAAGATCGACTAATATAGAGTATCGAGGAGTCTAATTTATTATTGTCAGTTTCCTGGTTCGTAAGACGGTCTCGTATCTAAGTTCTTAACATCTGTACATTTACATTCAATAGATAAGTTTGCTTAAAATTGGTATTGGAACCTGCTATCTTAATTTTTGGAAAAGTTTCCATTGAGGGCCAAATTTATCAACTACATGATATTTATGAAAAATTAAATTAGAAAACAACTGTAATCAATCTTCTGTACTCAATCAATCTGTCAAATAATGATAACAGGTTCCAAAATAATATGCACTATAACAAATAACATCAACCATTGATTTTTTTTATAACAATGTATAACATGACACAACTTACAAAGATTTAAATAAAATATGTCAATATTATTTAAACGAGATATGTATACAAAGTGATATACCCTTAAAGGTAAATTATACATTAGTACTTTGGCCGCATAATACTCGTACGTTTAACACTTGTTAATATACTACATGTAACTAAATTGTGATATGAAGATTTTCATTGGATATGAGAATTTAGTGATATGCAGTTTAACTTCAAAAGTGCATAGAGGATAAATTGATATGGTACGTCATGATATGTGAACTAATTGTGGGTACAGTAGGATTAAAAAATATAATACTTTTTAAACTTAGTGATATTTAAAATACTGTGTTGATAAAAAAGTACATGTATTTTTGCACTTAGGGCCAAGAAAAATAAAACAATTAAAAAACATCTACTATTCTAGTACATTTTAAATGCACTACTGGTACATCAAAGTGGTGTGTGCCATATTGTAATATTTAATTTTTAACAACAACAAGATTTTTAACAATTCTAAAAACATTTAGAATAAATATAGTTATTGTCAACCACTTAAGTCCATTGCAACATAGTAGAGTCAGCTAACAAACCATGTTATGAAAATGTAAAATGTGAAGTTTATCTTTATCATTAAACATTTTTACTTTGAACTATATTTTAGTTCCTTAATTCATTCATTGTGAAACACCAGTAAGTAAAGAGGGGTTCCCTTAGAGGGCTTCTGTTATTACAATTACCTTAATACTGGATCTAATTTTTATCCATTTGCAAACAATCTAGAAAAATCTGTGATGACAAATATATTTACAAAATTGTTTACAAAATATGTGTAAAAAAAACTTGCATGATTTACCAAAGAGGCCATGACCATTTAGTTCTTTATACAGTGGAACAACGTTAACAGCTTGTCAAGGAAATAATTTCTTTGGAGCAAACATATACTTCGGAAATTTCCCAGCTAAATTCTCTATCTCAACCGAGTAACTTTGGATTTCAAATAAACAAAAACAACAGCTTCAAATGTGTAACAAGACATGGGAAATCTATTGCTAATTATTACTAACATTTATGTTGCAATGAACTTTTGTATTTTAAGACGAACCTATCACAAGAATATTGTCAGAATTAATTTTATATTTAGAACAACATACAAACGAACTGTGCATATAATATTAATTGCTCAATATTACAGTTAATGATATTCAACTAATTTAAACTAGTTTATATTTTCCTTAAAGTCATAAAATAATCAAAATGTATAGCTTAACATACATGCTACATACCCAAATGAAAAAATAAATTAAACTAATTTGTACTTTGTTTGTAAAAAAAAGTTAACATAGAAGAAACATATGGAAAGAGACATTTAATAATGTTTTTGTTTCTCGGTTGTTTAAAAAACGTTGCATT
Source organism: Macrosteles quadrilineatus (assembly GCF_028750875.1). Classification (NCBI taxonomy): domain Eukaryota; kingdom Metazoa; phylum Arthropoda; class Insecta; order Hemiptera; family Cicadellidae; genus Macrosteles; species Macrosteles quadrilineatus. Next base: position 71,582,671 of record NW_026542602.1, read on the forward strand.
TCCTAATGAAGACCAATACATGGCAGCCTACATATTTTCAATTTTGATTACTTCAGTTTTATTGACTAATAACTGAAATTTTGATTAAACTATTTGAATTGCCAGTCTAGTACCTTTCTAGTACGGTATAAACGCGTATTTGTCTTTGACATATTCTGAAACATTTTTTCACTGGCACAATATCTGATTTGTACAAAAATATTTCTCATTAAGAACAATTTTATCTCAATATTTTTTATAAGAGCTACAAAATATTTACCCAATCTTAAATTCTACAAATTTATTTATATGGATATGTTGAAAGCTTTAAGATTCTCACCTAAAATCACTATAACAGTAGCAATTGCTACATTTTATTGTTTTAGGTACATATTTTTCTACTATTATTGTCATTATTGAGTCAATATGGAATGTTTTTGTCAGTTGTAAATTCTTTGAACTAAAATAGGTAATAAGTCTTTGCTTAGCCTATACGACCCGTTTCTGTCTTAAAAGTAGGCCTATTTATTCAGCTTAACTATCTACTACCCCTATTGTACAGCACTTTACTATAGTTTGTATAAAATGTATAAATACAAAATTTAGTCAGTGTGCTGTACATAATTTTATATCACAGTTCATACATAGTGTATGTGCTTATTTTCATAGACCAACCAACACAAAAGTATATTTAATTTACGTGTGGTTACCACATGAATTGCTCTAGAGCTTTGTTTTTATATCAAATATAAATAAATATTGTTTACACCATAATACTAACTTATATTATAGATCTATTTTGTTTGTCCCCCTCATAAGAATGTATGAATCTACTAGACGATAAACCCAATCAGATTGTTTTATATTACTTTCATTTTGTCTCTTATTGTAATGTGTAGATGTAATGTAATTGTGCAATTTAATTGTAATGTGGAGCCTAAAATATGAGTTAATTATTAAATAAAACTTCTGATTTCTGAATGAGGTAATCATAAGAATAACAATATCAATAAAGAAATACAAGTGAATTTAGTTGTGATGATATATGTACAACACTTTAATCTTAAGGTTGTAATTTATTAGTATTGTAAACATTGTAATAATACTTGCAAATTTCATCCATAATAATGTTCCCTAACAACATCTCAGACAGGTGTCTGTGCTCAACAGGTTTTATAAACTGACATAAACATTCCAGCAGCCCTTTGAATGTACTTAGTCTGATTCATACATCAGTATAATACAGATAAAAGTCTATAGAAGAAATACATATTATTCATCTATAAATAAAATACATTTCTATAATATTTAAAAGGATAAAACGTGCAACAGTAAAAAAGTTACAGTCATGTAATTATTGTACTGAATTACATTATGAGATGTGCATATAACTTTGTGCTTTTAAAACTAAAAGAAATTTGAATCACATTTAATCGAACATGGAACACATCAATGAGAAGTACTACAAGTACACTCCATAGAGATACATTTACATGTGTAACAACCACTTATCACAATAAATAAACCTTGGAGTAAAGATTTAAACTGATATTCTAGAGGCCACTATGCGTTTCGATGATATATTTTAAACAATAATCGTCGTGAACGTATATAAATCGTTGTAACGTGAAACTTAGTGCATGTACAGGTGTTCTTTGCTAATTTTCCAGTCCTTAAGTGTATTATTGCTCGGCGTTGAGTAATTACGGAGTGCAGAGATAGAAAATGTGCTATATTTATTGACAGACTTAACCCTAGGCACTTCTTTGTCTAACCCTCATATTGGCCATTTCCAATGGTTTCTTGGGAAAAAAGTGTTTAAATTATCATTTTATGATTTGCTTGAGTTTGAGGGTAATCATTTTTCATGAAAAGCATGAGATGGTTTTTGTATCCTTGTCAGGGATTAAGACCAGGTTAATTCAACCACATTACCATTACAAGTCCTAATAAATAGCTAACAGCAAAATGTTTCAACATGAAAAACTAGTTTCTGATGTTTTTGTTTATAAGTAATGACTACTTTGCAAACCTAATGATTGTTTTGGGCTTTACTAAAACTAAAACCCTAAACAAGAAAATTGATGTGTGATGTTTGAAAACAACAATGAAATATCACGTACCGATTCGGTTCTTGACTAGAAACAAACCCTTGGATCCACTTATGAGTTTCACATTTAAACATTTTTTAAGAGGTTATTCTCTTTTAACCTTGCATTTGCCTATCCACATACACTATGAATATGTGCGTGGAACAAAATCAGCAAAGCAAAAGGTGAGCCGGTACACAACAAGGGTGAAGTGTATTGATAAAAAGTAGTGCAGGTTCCAGGATCCGAACCCACAACATCGCTGCCTTTGGCCAGTCCATGGCGCTACTGACTGAGCCACCGACTCGCCAATTTGTAGTCAAGTAACATTTTAAAATGTTATTAAATGACAAATGAGGTATAAAGAAATCGTTTGAAATGGCCCTCACTATAACCTTAGTGCCACTTCATTTTTTACATTGACGATCAACATTATTAAACACTTACTTAATTAATACTTTTCATTTTCAATATTACATTGTCAGACACACTTTACCCCTGCAAGCAAAATATTTTGGAAAATTGAAAACTCTTTTTATTTTTATTAGGCCGGATGTAATATGTGGATGGGATGGTGTAAAGGCAAGTATCTCGTTAAATATTTCCTTAATGTTATTTACACATTTTTTATTAGTCAGAAACTAAGTACTTCTGGTTAAGTTATTATGTGTCTAAGTTATTGACCTCTAAGTAACAACACTCCCTACTTAAGGGTTTGTGACAGGATGCAGACAATACCGTAAGCTTATCTTAAAAGCGGTTTGATGAAACTATAGAATCAAAACTCCTAAGACTGGAATGCACTGGATTTCATTCTTGTTTATCTTATTGCAAAACGTTCAGAGCAGTTTCCAGCTATTTGGTTTGTTTACTACTAATGTATGATATGTCAAGAAGGGGTGTAATTCAAAATCTATAAATTCTCTATAATTTTTAAAAATATGTTTTTACGCCACACTAAACTATTTTGACAAACTTCCCATGCAAGGATTTAGTCCAGAAAACAGCTATTTGCCGCCAGCTTAATCAAATGGGGGTTCATTGCGTACTACACTGTACTGTAATGAGTTTTACCGGACACCAATCAGCTGATTATACTGCATGGGTGACAACGAGTGGTTATAAACAAAAACATAACCTCTCTTAAAGGTTATGACTAGTGATTTTTAGTCCTTTAGTTGGTGGTAATGTGTAAGGTTTTGTACAGATTTAGTAGTATGGCGTAAACTATCGTACGTAACTCGTCCAAAATGTGTTTACCGGACTCTTATGGTAGTCCCGTACTCGACTTCGTCTCGCACGGGAACGACCACACTCGTCCGGTAAACACCTATTTTCAAGACTAGTAACGTAATATACTATTTTCATCACTCTGATTATGAAAATAACTCATTTCCGTATCCAAAAGCTATCCAAAAATCATTGATATCCAATCTGGCAAAACATATGATTTTGCCAGTCTTAAACATTAATTAATTATCCTTGCCCAAACAAACAAAATGTCCGTTTAGCTCAAGAAGAGCACTAATTTTATGCATTATTTTATTACGAAAAATATTTGTTAAACAGCTGACTTTTAAATAAATTGTAAACCTATTAGTCCAGTCAATGAATGATCCAAAAGTATGTGTAGAGTGCGTGAGCAGGTAACTAAGCGATTCCTTCAGAAACTTGTTCAGGGGGCATAGGGTGTTAACATACCAAAAGTCCTGACTCCTAGGTGGTGAGCCAGGGGGTGGAGGGGGGAAAAAGGGGGGGAAAAGGTACGCATTTTAGGTTTTTTGATTATATCTCGAAAACTATCAACTTTTTGTATACTATAGTAAATTATAAAATTGAAGAAGATTAAATTTTCTACAAGAAAAGTATATAATGTGTTTATTTTGGTTCAACAGATTACGAGTTATAACTTATTTAATTGATATCTTATTAAAATACTCCTTCCATAAGAAATACATGTAAATTAGTATGCGAAATGGGGCGAATCTTATCCGCCCAAAGCAAATATAACTGATATTCTGGAAATCTTGACAACATTTCCAGTAATTTGACACTTTAATCATGAAATTTCGTCAAAAATTAAAGCGAGGGTGAGCGTTTAAAAATGGGATGATTTAAGGTTTTTTTTATATTTCCAATAAAAAAACACCAAAACTCGACATTTTGTTACCTCGCCCTCGCCTTAATTTTGGATCAATTTTAATGATTAAAGTGTCAAATTACTGGAAATTTTGTCAAGATTTCCAGAATATCATTTATATTTCCTTTGGGCGGATAGGATTCGCCCCATTTCGCATACTAATTTACATGTATTTCTTATGGAAGGAGATTTTAATAAGATATCAATTAAATAATATTATAACTCGTAATCTGTTGAACCAAAATAAACACATTATATACTTTTCTTGTAGAAAATTTAATCTTCTTCAATTTTATAATTTACTATAGTATACAAAAAGTTGATAGTTTTCGAGATATAATCCAAAAACCCAAAATGCGTACCTTTCTCCTCCCCTTTTTCCCCCCTCCACCCCCTGGCTCACCACCTAGGAGTCAGGACTTTTGGTATGTTAACACCTTAAGCCCCCTGAACAAGTTTCTGAAGGAATCGCTTAGTTACCTGCTCACGCACTCTACACCTCATTCCTTGACTGGACTATATGCTATGACAGATTTAAACAGAATTACGAGACAATTGAATAATATGAAAAATATTGCTCACTACTCGTCATGTAAAATTCATTCCGGGGCTCAATAGTTGTTTACGCACTTGGCTTTGCCTCGCTGGTAAACCACTATCTTTCCCCAAAATGGGTCACTTTCAGGACTAGTAGTGAAATAATCTAAATATAAACTGTAAATATTAGTGGGAAATCAATTTGGTGGAATGACGTGTAAAAGAACTACTTTAATAATAGTTTAACGTCTTGTTGAAAGTTCCTATTTTTTCCTTATAGTATGGAGTTTTTTCCAAATCAAACTATTGACCATTTTACCAATAGTGTAAAAGGTCAAGTAATCAAATATTATGTTCCATTGCTTTGTAAAATTTGTTTAATTATTGCTTCAATTCAATAAAAAAAACTTGTAAACCGGTTTAAGAAAATAATATTGGCGCAACCTTCTGTCACAAACCCAACTATTATTACAGTTAACCTATTCTTACAGAAGGCAAGAGAGAAGCATACTTATGCTTTCAACAAACATACCTGATCTCAGTATTGTCTGGACTTTCTACAACAATATTTTACAGGAGGATCTAAAAGCCAACCTACATTAACAAATTAGCATCTCAAGGTGGTCTGACTCATGATTACATCAATGTGGATTATTTTATTGCAAACTTGAATGGCATGAATACACATTGATCGTAAAACTCACGGAACATCCTTGAAATGATCTACAATGAACTTTTTGGACGGGGAGGATTATAGTTATGTCATCGATATATTACTTATCATTGTCAATGTACCGGTATAGCTGTTTTAAATTTTAAATTGTTGATATACGGTACATAATATTTTTTCCAAAGTGTGTAAGATATTGAAAGGACAGAGTGAAAAATCACAATGATGTTTTCAGTAAAAATGAAATGTTTAAGAGAATTAATCAGAGACTTGTGGAAAATAAAATAAACACTCATAATCTTATACGGTGGTTTAAAGACAATGAAATACCATTACGTTACACGGCGCATGGACAAGCCTGTGGCTACTGTTGGGATAAGATAACGCAAGTCGTCTGTCTGCAACAGCCGTGTTTGGCTTATCATCTGAAAATTAACCCTGAACTACCAATATTGAAAAGTTTTTTCCAGACTTTGATTTGGAAATAATAAATGTTTTCCTAACAGCTAAATGTAAACAAACAAGAAACTGAAAAAATATATCATTTAAAAACTTGTGGAACATCAATATCACTTTTCTCTCTGACCTTTCCGACTCAATCAGGTTATTTAAGGCCTACGTTACAGTGGATGAAGCATTGTTGATCATTTCTGTCGTTCTTAGCACCATTGGACATGACCGTGGGATGCAGTTGTGGAGACAGACTAAGACTCGTCGTCGTCATCATCGTCTGACGCACCCGTTGGGCAACACAACCCTTCCGTCCCATCCTCACGAATGCAGAATAATAAAGTCTCCGCTGCAGTAACTCGGTGTTCCACGATCCCGTGGAATTCTTTCAAGTCTTGTGCTGGAAACCAGGCTTTCTCGTTGTCGTCTATTATTACTATCCCAAAAGCTCTGGAACAGTCAAGATTTGTTTAGTTGTCATTATGTATAAAGTAGACTATAGATAAAAAAAGACAGCACAGTCTCATGTTAAAAATATGGCTAGTTTTAGAGTGAAATGGAAGTAGTTGAATTGAGCCAACGACAGAGTTTCTGATTTCAATTAAACTATTTCTGTTGAATACAACAACTTTTTGACCAAGGAAAACTGAATATACACCTCTACTGTAATTTATAACATAATTTTAAGTCACATCACCCATAATATTATCAAAAACTAAGGGAGAAAAGATAATTTTGACACTGGTACACTTCGTTATACTGGCTCATTCATTCAGGTACATTCTATTTTAATTAGTAATCGGCTCCAGCTGATCCATGAAGATGGTTGTCTACTTCAGTTTTCAAAGGTCGATGGTCCACAAATATTTGAATATCAGAAAGCTTATGTAATGTACAAAAAATCCAAATAAGGTTTTATGTCCACATTTTAATTCTTAGATTAAAATTTAAAAATATAACATTTTTTTGTCCTCAACAATTATTGCTTGAGCCCGGAATTGTTTTTCACATTACTTCAGGCTGGACCTAGGGGTTGCGGTATTATCACATTTTTTTTTAATCCATTGGTGACTACATATTGCAAAAATTTCATGATGGTTAGGTTTTAAGAAATTCTCTTGACATTCAAACGCAGTTAGAATAGAGGGACAAACAATGAAAGTACAAGAATTGCTACAAAAAAGGTTAATCACACTCTGAATGCCCCAATGTTGTTACCCATGTAGCACAGATGGTTGGGCCAACGTTGGCCAACTGTGGGACAGTTGGTCGATGGTTGGTTGGAGCTTCCACAACCAACCAACCGTTGTCCAACTGTATATCTCGTAGTTGGGCCAACCAATATTTACAACTGTGGACCAACATCGGTTCATTGTTAATGAAATACATTAATATGCATTGTTGGGTATCATACATCAAGCCAACCGTTGTCCAACCGTTTTTCACTCCGTTGGACCAACAAAAGATACTTTTGTTGGACCAACGATGGTCCATAGTTGAGTTTACACGACTTTCATTCTCTGGGTCTAGCTTTCACAACATAATTATAATAAAATATCTGGTTTTACAATACCTTTATCAGTTCCAAAAGTTTCCAAAAGTTTTTGGAACTGATAAAGGTATTGTAAAACCAGATATTTTACATATTACAGTTCCGGGGCTACAACAATGAATTTTAATAATTATAATAATGCAAATATTTTTTAAATTAATATTCTTTAACTTATTTGCAACAATTTAAGGGGAAAGAGTAATTAATCATATAACAGTCAATTATAATAGCATTAATAATCTAACGGTAATTAATTAATCTATATTCAAATACCAGTATCCTCTCTAACTCCAAAAAAAAAATAACTACTTATGATGCCTTAACAGATTAACAGAATCATATTATACTGTGTAGTATCAAAAATGTTTGAAGTATTGCGACCATTGCAACTGTCGGCTACTCTTTCACCACTTGAAAACTCTCTGTATCAACAATCACAGATAGCTCAGTGGTAAGGTAAGAGGCTTATAAGTCGAAGGACCCGGGTTCGAGACCCGTCTGGGCCAAAAAATTTTGTTCCAGCTTTTTTTTAAATTTGTTTTTATGAACTATTAATCAATTTACTCAACTAATAATTATGCTTTTCGTACTAAATCTTTATTATTTTGTGTGAAATAATTTTGGTTGGGCCATTGTTGGACAAAGGTTGGCTGGAAAACAGTTTAAAGAGGTGACATTTCTACCGTTGGCCAACTGTGTGGCTCCACAATTTACCAACGTTGGCCCAACCATCTGTGCTACATGGGTACTGACCTACAGATGGCGACTCCCGGGATCCACAGCACAGCTGCCAACACAAGACATCCGATAAGCAGCAGCGCCCACACTGGCCACTCCCGTGTCTCCGTTACACCCTTACTGGCGACCCACGCGGGGTATCTAGCAAACAGTGATAACCTTCCTCATACATGAAGTGACTGAAGCACAGTGAAATGTTGCACATAAATAAAGTTACAACTACTATTACTACCAGTGGGTGGTGGAATGAAAAAACGTAGGTGTGATATTCCCATCATATGCAGACGTCACCCAGATTGAAAACGCCATTTCACTATTCAGAACAAATTATAAAAACAATAACAAGCAAATCAAAACAAATACTTATGCCTTATTTTTCTATATCAAGGATGCATAGATGGTATGGAGCAGATGTAAAAAATAATTTGTCAACAATGAAAAACATATTAGAAAAGGTTTAAATACCTGATGCTATAATGCTGCTACTAAGCAATCCAATTTTGTTGTTAGCACAACTAGTTTCGGTGTCTGTGTCTGTGTGACACAATCATCAGGCTGCACAAGGATAGTTCTCAGTCTGGACTCAAACTCCGCCGGGTTAGCGTCGTCTGTTTTCTTAACTGATCAGTTACCATAAATGTCTCGTATTCGTGTTTGTTTAAATGTTTATTTATTTTTTTTGTGTAAATATGACGCTCTTCGTATGAAGAAAGATAACTGTCCTTGTGCAGCCTGATGATGGTGTCGCACAGACACAGACACCGAAACTAGTTGTGCTAACAACAAAATTGGATTGCTTAATAGCAGGTATTTAAACCTTTTCTAATATTATTTGGCAATCCGGAGGCTAACAACTACAATGAAAAACATATGATTAAGTTATACCCGCTGCCGTTGACTATGATTTCCGTGATGCTGGCTATAAGGATCAGCAGCATAGCCAAGGGAGAGAGATACTTCCAGCACAACAGCCAGTACCAGCCTGGCCGAGTCCCTGTCATCAGTTCTATGTCATCAGCAAACCTGCAACATCATCAGAGGATACTCTAGACTCATCAAAGTTGTTAGTAAAATCAAAATAAATTTATAATATTCATTGTGATCTTGTTCAAGGAAACAGTGTTAAAACACTTTGATATAATGAAGTATTCAGCGGTTTAATTCACTACTATCCTCTGCAGTGTGCTAGCTGTCCTCTGGAGATAACACTTTAAAAAGTCTCAAAAACCTTATTGTAAAGTTGTTTACGACTAGGAATTCCTTAGCCAATTTCTAAACTTATAAACATAGCGATTACAGTTGTATATTTTTCCTCAGTAGAAGAAGAAAGTTAAAAAGGCAAGTGTTAAAAATAAACTGAAAAATAAACATGGCAATATTTTATAAAAGAGAAATATATGCGTTGTTTAACCCGCATAGTTAGGGCCTATATATAGCCTACAAAAAAAGTCATAATACATTTACTTATTACCAATATTGCATTTAACATTTTAATTAAACCGAGAAAACAGAGTAATATATGATTATCTTTCACCTTTGAACACTTTACATGTTTTATGATTAAATTTACCTCTTGAGGCCATAAACGTATGAAACAGCTATACACTCAAAGAAGGCGATTATCAGAAGTGGAAAGTTGCCACTGAAGTTGTCGAAGAGGATGAAGACGTAATTTCCAGCTCCGTGGGCAAAACTCATTGATATAACACAGCATATCAAACACATCACCCCTGAAAAAAAGCAAAAGAAAAAGGGAATCAGAGTAATATTTATGGTTTACATTTCTTATATTCATTGAAATCAATATGGATTTTCTAAGTATTGCCATAGGTTAAACATACTCTCTTTTACAGTTAAACTACTTAGGATTTCCCCTATTCCCCCAACCTACCATACCCTGACTTTAACTATTGCAACTTCCTGTTTGTAATGTTCCTGTTCAAATGTTAAGGGACAAATTGTAAAGGAATTAACAAAGCTTGACTTACCTGTTAATATTTCTTTCCTGAGGTTGGGAAACAGCTTCATGTCTACTATAGAAGTGACAACGCCTTCTAGAGTCCCAAATTGGGAGTCGATTCCCAGAGTGAACAGCATGAGGAAGAACAGAACCGACCAGAACTGAGCTCCTGGAAACTGGTTGATGGCTTCGGTAAAGATGATGAAAGCCAATCCTGTGCCGGCAGCTGACTGAAATCAGAAGTGAAACACACAAATGATCACTGTTGTATTTTATTACAAAAAATAAAGTTTGAGAGTCTGTTTTAACTAAACCAACCAGTGGTTTACATTGAAATTAGCTCTTTATTGGGTCTTCCCAAACAGTTGAATGGAATAAAAATTCATTGGGTGAAACTTGCAGTACCGTAAAGTTTAATTGTTTTTATGAATGTATGAAGTTTTTATGAATATATATCTCTGATCTCTGGTTGGTAGTAATGATCTATCCTCTACTCCCTTTTTCAACATTATAATCCTAAATTTGAATTTGTATTTTATTTACAAAACCTTCAAATCAAAGGTTTACTGGTTCAATTCTAAAAAGAATAGATTCTACAATTAGTTGCAATTTATGTCACCAAGCCAATAATGAATGATGCTTAGTTGTCAACATCAGATAAACATTATACAGTGAATCAGAGCATGGACAGTTGCAAGAGAAATATGTTTAAAATGCTACTAGTGTAAATTAAAACAGTATATATATCCAAACAAACAATGTAAACAAATGTTAACATTGTTAACAATGTTAATTGTTACAAACAATGTAAGTATAGCATCACTGATGGTATGGACCGTTTTTAAGGCATTTGAAATAAATGCTCTTCCTAGCTCCTATAATATTAATACTGCCTGTTGTATTTATTTATAGGAATACATTTTCACAACAAAACAGGCTAACATTGCAACTTGTGTTTGTAGAATCTTTGTTTTATTCGACTCACACTGTCCAGCTCTTTCTCCAAGTCGCACTCTGGCAAGGGTGGCATTGTTGTGACGACGTCGCCCATCAATGCGACAGCCGAGCCCTCAGTCGGCAGCCGGGATAGGTCGACGTTTGTGTGACCGAACGTCGCAAAGATTGTTGCATTCCTCTCCTCCAGACAGCGCTCATAGTTCAGCGTAGCCTTGAATCCTGAGAACAATGTTAGATATCTACACATATTCAATCATGGAAGTTCAAGGTATTTAATTTACACTGTTTTCTAATTTATATTTACAATTCACAATATGTGACGTAAGGTCCCATTCTATTTTATAATAATTTCACCCCTACAAGCCAAAACAAATAGGATATCATTTATTTCTTACAATCTTTTCACAATACAACCTAAAGTACCCTACTGGTGAAGAATCAGCATACACTCACCGATGACAGAGAAGACGACGATGCCAGCAAACATAGATGTGAAGCAGTTAGTCATAGACACCATTATTGCATCTCTGTAGCAGTTGTTGTTGACAGGGTTGTAAGACGAGAAAGCTATCAAACCTCCGAACGCAAGACCGAGTGAGAAGAAAATCTGCGTCCCGGCCTCCAACCATACCACGGGGTCTGAGAGGGTGTACCACTGTTATACATGAGAGATTAGAACTGATTACATGGAAATATATGTGATACACCTACATATACCTGATATACCTACATTGTAGATATGTGTAATCATTAGATTAGTTGAGGATGGACGGATTATCTGTCCAATAGGTACATATAGAGCAACTAATACATAACACTCAAACTAAGTTGCACAGTCAATAAGTGAAGCTTTCCTGGAGAACTGCTTGGTTAGCATAATAGATATGAGGGAACCACGTCAACTGCTTATGTGCTATTTATTTATAATTATTTGTTGTTTTCCACATTTGATGACACACTGTACCGTATTTGGTATTCTAAACTTATTATAACAACTGACCATGAAAATCACGAAAAACATGTGATCAAAAATATTTATGTTTTATTATTCAAGTGTTAATAAAACTCAGATTATACGTATTTGAATAGATGTTGCTGCTTTAAAGCACTGGAATAAAATGGGTTCAGGATTTAACCATGATGACCAAGGGTCAAATAACTATGATACTAACACATTATGTGTAAAATGGAATGAGATGCCTTGAGCAGCTTTGCCACTGACTGTGACCATCTGTTTATTTAGGTGGGATCATTTATTAAAATGCAGTATGATGAAGAACAACTTCATCCAGTTTAGATAATAAAGCAGCTATTTATTTATCGAAGGAATTAGTTGGTATCCTACAACACCTCCATTTGGTCCTACTAGGCGATCATTATAACCACTCTTCAGAAAAACAGCTTTAGCTTAGAAATAGCTGGTCTCAGTCATCAACAAAGCTACACAAGGCAATTTACCTTGTTAAACTCATATTTTGGGGAAATATGCTCCTTATCATCTCCAGCTTAGTTTGTAATATGGTATTAACAATTAAACTTGAGTTTAAGTAAAATAACTTAGCACTATGATTACCAATGACCAATAAATTCTTCGACTTATATAAAGCCGGGTTTTCCTAGACGGGGAAGAGGTGTGCGGAGAGCGGAGGCCGGAGAGTGAAAAAGCGAGTAACATGGCATTCCGCTCCGCTTCTAGGAAAGCAGTAGGCCTAAATATAAGTTGCCTAAGACAAGAGGAGTCCGCACTCTGTGTTCCTCTCTCCGCGCTCCACTTCCGTGCCTAGGAAAACCCAGCTTAATAGGCTTTTAACATCATTGTCGTGTTGGTACAAAAAATTAACTATTATTAGCTAAACAAGTTTTCTATGAAGGTGATGACTTAAAAATTAAGTTACCTTTGGAGTAAATAAATGTCGTAACCCATCAGACATCCCGTGTAATGTTACACCACGGAAGAAAAATATTATCAGCACAATGTAGGGGAAAGTTGCTGTTACGTAAACAACCTGAAATGAAAAGTAAAATTGAGACAAGTTAAACATGTGAGTACCACAAGGGATAAGAGTTCATAAATTATAAAGATTATCTTGAATAAAATATATTGAACACTTAATTGTTGCTTATAAATTTGATTGAGTACCTACTGCAGTTTTTGAAATCTGAAGGCTGTTTTGTATTAGTGCTTTGTGCCAGGCATGAGTTAGAGTGTGCTAAGTGTTTTCTCTTGTGATTGGGTAAATATAACCGCAAGTGTAGATACTGTATAACTCATTAGCCATATACCATACTACTAGAATATGCAACATCAACAAATATGTATAACATTTCGATTGATATTAAAAAATTATAGTGTCTAAGTCCAAGTTGTTTAAACAACAAGAAGTAAATAGCAGACATACATATCCTAGACACAAACATACCTTTAAATTTCCAAATCACATGAGAAACAACATGAGAAAGATAAAACAAAAATAGCAACAATTTTTTTCCATGTTTGAAGAGAAAAGATCTATCAGAAACAGAGTATTTTAACTGCAACAGACAAACTTACCTTGCCTGAAGAAGCGATTCCTTTGATCATGCACATGTATACAAGAATCCAAGCTATGACGAGAGCAAATGCGATCTTCCAGTTGAAGGCCCGAGGATGGTCTATATCCTCCGAGACCATGAGTGTTGTGCGATACCAGAAATACTGGGTCGGTGTGCTTGCCTGTAAGAAATATTAAGCTTTTTACATTAGAAGTTAGTATAGCTCGTCAGTTGAGTGGATATAGTGCTTGTCTAGAAATGAATAAGTTGACAGATGATCCTGAGAAGAGTCAACATATTTTTATTGGCTTGAAACTGGGACTAAGTAGAAAAGGACCTAAGGAGACTGGGAAGGAAGGAAGAGGCGAGAGAAAGAGATGGAGGCATTTTGTTGGGAAGGCCAAAAGTACCTCTTTGGGGTACAGTTCGAGCAAAGTTTCTGTGCGCATCCAGATCTGGTTGGGTCTAGGCAAGGGGGTTGGCGGGGGTACTTTTGTGAAAACATTTGTTTTTTGCTACTCACTCACCCCTACCCCCAGCACTGTCAATAGCTGGTTCCCGTATTTTTTAATTTGGCTAGTAGCGACCCATCCACACGCACAGAAATTTTGGCCGATGGGTACCAGTGGCCATCACAGCACTAATTATGTAAAAAAAATTAAAACGATGCAGAAAAGCAATACATTAACAAAGCAAATATTTAGGTACAAAAATGTTTAAACTAGCAATTTTGTACCTACATTTTTAAAAATGTCCAGATCCCCTTTACTGGAGGTTATTCCGTACCCCTAGTCACCTGTCAATGGGATTTCAATAAATGACCCTGATAAAATAACCTGCAGATCTTTTTCAGCAACAAAGCTGTTATCTAATTCAACACTCACTTTGCACCCTGGTGTTTTAGCGTCAATCTAATCTAGTCTAAAAGGCTTCAAACAACACTTTAGCATTTATCTTTTAAGTCATTCATCTTTAAATCAATCCACGTTCCTTTTGGCTCCAAGGAAACATGTTTGTCAATTTTTGTGATCTAGCTTCATTGCACAGCTTATTTCACAGCTACTAGTCGACTACAGGTGATACAATAAGATTGGAAATAACTCCTTTGTCTACATTCTTATTTGTAAAGAATATTATTATTGTTATTATTGGAGGACCGTTTGAGAATATTTGTTTCAAAATTGTATTTGGATGTTATGTTAGTAAATTAAGCTAATTGATGTGAGTCTATACTTATCTATAATATTTCCGTTTGTTTTGACAAATGAACTATGATTTTTTTTACTTCAACGGTATCAATTCATCAAGTAAAACTGTAGAAAAGTTACTTACCACACATTCAGGCTCAGGAAGATACGTTCCGTTTTCAAAATATTTGTTCGGACATTCCGACCAAGGCAATTCAGATTGGAAACTCTGGAATAGTAAAAAAATATTATCAACATGAATTTTTAAAATAACACTTGATTACATTAAAATGGGGAAGATTTTTAATAGTATGGTAATCAGTCTTATTTACTAATAAACCATACATAAACCCAATTTTGGTTCATAATCATAAGTATATACAGTTTTTATAAACGATAATGTAACTAAAAAATATAAAACTTTATTGAAATTCATACTTGCAAATATATGTTTTTTTTTTTCAGAATTTATAGAAATTCTATAGTAGGCCTAAGTCAGCTGAAAATATTTGATTAGACGTAATATGTAATCACAATATTTTCATTCACTGCAAAAAGTGTTCTAAACAGCTATTACTACTGTATAACCATTGACTTTGGCTTTATGGAACAGCTCATGGAGCCAATTTTATTGTTAATCATGAAATTAACCCTAAAATAACATAAACAAAATGGGATGAGAAGAATATTTGTTGTTTGTTAGTATATGATGAGATCCAACTTGATTAACAAAAGCGCCAATCGAGTAGGCCTACATAATCCCTACAATTCGCAAATTCAGTAACAGCCTTGTGTTGATATCGTTGCATTAAACTTATTGATGGATGTATACTGATGAAACATCCATGAAGTTTTTGTGTATCTATGTTGTTAAAACGTCTCAATTATCCTCTCTCTAGTATGTGTTATCTATCTTTATGCCATTAACTCTTGAATCTTACTTTAGTCTATATTACCTTTAATGTGAAATCCAAACATGTAAGTGTTAAGTGAGCATTGCGTTGTGATAGTTGCATTTGAAACACTGACTACACTACACTGAGAATAAGTTAAGAGAATTATCATAGGCCTAGGCTAATCTAAAAGAAGTTTATATTTGTCATAATAGCAAACCATACCTGGACAAAATAAAAGAGGCACCACGCAATAATGGTGTTATAGTAGAGAGCAACGTTGAATGAAACCACAGCACTGCTGATACCAATCCCAGCGAGATACGGCGATACCTGGCAAAACCATCAATGAAAGTTTTATAGAAAAATGATTTTTAAATTTGTAATCACTGGATACTTAATGAACACTGGACTTAAAGTTAACAATGTTACCTCATTCACTGATGTGCATTTCACCACTGGTTGATCTAATTTTCAGAGTTACTTACTCTAAAATATAAAATTACATTTTAATCTACTATCATAGACCAACGCAAGTAGACTTCCCATCTCATTTCAAATTTTGAATCTCGTTTTTCGAGTCTAGTTTCATGATGGTGACACTGATGAGTGTTGACCAAATTTTTTTATGATTAGATCATGTGTTTGGTTAAACGAGGTTTTATGACTGAAATAATAAGAAACAAACTGTGAACAAAAAATGACCTCTACAGTGCACCAGTCTGAACTAACGATCACATTTTCTTCAGCTGATCTATAAGGATGAGAAATCTACTAAGCGAGTATGTTTTATCTATGTCTACTATTTACAAGTGTTTGTAAGTCACAATGTTTTATCAGATTGCTAGGATTACATAGTACAGTAGTGCGATAGTGGCGGGCACTGGTCGAGGTTCAGTTCCATCCAAATCACATAAGACTGGATATCTTTTCCTCGTAGATTAATATACTGGTTTGACCCATAAGGTTTACCTTTATCAGATAGCGAAAAGCCATTCATGATAGGATGGATTTGAACCCAAAACTTCTGACATCAAAGGTATCAACCAGTACCAAGGTACTCTACCAGTAGACTAGATTGCACCCCAATCATTTTTCATTAGGGGTATTGTTTAATTGCTGAGTGGTCAACAATACTATTAAGGTACACAAATATGAAAAACAATAATTACGGTAACCGTATTCAATGAAATGTTAGCAGTCACCTGATTCCAGACTCCTATGGCTCCTTTGCGCAATCTCTGACCAATCGCCAGCTCTAGATAGAAGATTGGAATACCTTCGATACACAGCATCACGAAGTAAGGAATCAGGAATGCACCTGTTAGAAGATAATGAGTTAATTACTGTGACAATTCAAGTCAGAATCGTATCAATTTCTAATGTTACATTAAAAATATACATCATAGATATTAAGGAAAAAAGTCAACAAGATTTAAAATTTAACTTAAAATTTATAGGTATTTGCTATGAATAAATCGCACTAAACAAGTACAGTAGTAATGTTTTTTTACAAGCTGTGAACGTGATTTGTCCAAACTACCAGACAACCTTTCAATAAAATAATTTAAAAAATAAAGTCTGGGGCTTAAAGTGTTCATCTTTAAAACTGAAGGTTTATGGTTCAATCCTGAGCAAGATATATTTTAGATTTTTTTTGTCTGTGACGAAATACTGATACCGATTATTTTAATTTGGCATCCAATAATGTTTAGATACATCGATACATGTTTGTGCACAAATACAGCTAAGGATGATTATCATACTAATATTTTTATCATAAAATTGAGGTGGTGTCTGTTTGTTTGTGCGGCTGCCATGACTAAAATACTAAACCGATACAGCCAAAATTAAACACACCAATAGTCCACATATCTAGGAATGTCATAGGCCTATTCACTTCCTTGAGTTTTTCTCGGGCCATGCCCCTTGGATGTCCAAGTTTTTAGGTGAGGTTTTCAAAAGTTATTGGACTCCATGGGAGCATGAGAAAATTCACAGCCTTTGTTTACCTTTGTGTTGACATTTCAATGTAAACAATCAGAACTGTTGAATGCTTATTTGAAAATTTCAGACAGCTGATCCAAACAAATAAAATAAAATATTTTACACAATTATTTCTAAAACTATGCCATTGATTATGGATTTAATGAAAGATTCTATAACCGTAAGTTATGACAATTATTTTATTGATACACTTTAATGTTAAGAGTAAGACAGATCAATGTAGGTCATACTTTTTTTATAAATTTTGTGGCTTTTTGTTTATAAATTTGAACTACTTTAACAAGTGTTTGGATTAGGTGGTAGTACATCTTCTAGTTGCGAAGCACGGTACAGAAGCTAGTTGATTACAAAACGTAAAAGGTTAATCTCATAACTTGTTAACAAATATGGGTTGAAAGATAAGTTGAAAGAGACAATATATATAAAGGATATGATTTTAGTGTTTGTATAAAGTCAATTCTAACACGGCTTATTAATATTCACAGTAAAAGAATAAACAATTTTTACAATCAAACAAAACAAAAAAGAGATCATTCACATTCAAATTGAGGTTATTTAGCTGAGAACCAGCATTGTTTATTCAATCCTTTGTCTGGATTTTATTCATCCTGGAAAACAACAGAGCAAAGCATTTATTTTGCATGGTCTATTCTAAACCTACAGCTCAACTTTTGTATTTCATAAGTAATATGCTTTAAAAATATGAAAACGTGAATAATTAGGTTTTCACCGTCACTTTGGCCATCAAGTAACACATTAAAATGATGTTTGTTTCTCGTGCAAATAAATCTCAAACATTATGTTGAGACTTTCCTGAAATTGGACTTGGTCAAAGTAACTAAATTGTTCACCTAGGCAGTAATTTCAGCTGAATCGATTTTGATTTATAAATAACTCGTTGGGTCCTTTTATGTATGAGTTCTTTCATTCAATGAAAAGGGAGACATTTTAGACATTGACAGGATTTTCACTGAGTTTTTATGGCTTTGTAAAATGTATCTATTTAAATAAAGTGATTAAAACAATTGTTGGCCTTAGTCACCAACAAGACTACAAGATCGCGCCACTCATTATACACTCATCTCCATTCATACTTGGCTTAAAATACCTACTTTGTATGGTCGCCATTTCAAAGAAAAGTATAAAAAAGTAAAAAGTATTGTTTCTGTTAAGCTGAAAACACATTATAAAAGGATAGTAAATTTGTAAACAATAATTGGATGAAATAAGTAATTTTAGGTTGGTATCAAAATTAAAAATTGCCGTATTGAAGAATTGGATTTATTCCCTTTGATAAATGGACCAAAACTAACTTATGAGTGTTTATTATCATTATATATTCTTTTGCTGTCCCAGGTCGAAGAACTTGATTTATATTAGAATATCTTTGTTTTTGTTGCCTGTGTTCTTGAGTGGGTAAGATGTGTGCTGCCCTATGCATTTTGCCAGCTTGTGTCCTCTTAAGTTATCTTCTTATCACTAACCCTATAGTCTTAAGTTTATCGTTTCAGTACCAGTACTTCATGTTTTGCAACTGCTCCATCTTTATATACACCCTCTTAAGAATAACGTCAATATGTGGCAGTTGCAATGAAACATGTTGTACTGCAACCTGCAACAACTTTCAAAGTAAATAAATATTTTTATCAATAAATTAAAAATCCAGAAGTAGGAAAAGCAATGCTGACAATTTTTACTTTTGGTAAAAAGTCCACCAATGTCTTACCTCCGCCATTCTTCTGCGCCAGATATGGGAAGCGCCAGACGTTGCCGAGACCGACAGCATAACCCACAGTCGCTAGGAGAAACGTAAGTTTTGAGTCCCACGATTCTCTCTCCTCTTCGCCAGCCTCAGGACGGAATATCGGTTTCCCCTCACTTGACCCTAGCTTGCTCTCCATACCACCTGACGTCTTGAGCATGGCTTGCTGGAACCATTAGTGTTCATTAGGTTTGACTTTCTTTTGTTATAGGGCTAGTGACATTTGTGTTTGGATCATTAAATGCTTTAACCATCAAGTGATCCCAACTCCTCAAATTTGTCTTGACAGAATTGAACCCGCCCTCTCTTGAACTGAAGTGTGAGATACTGACCACTTGGCTAGCAACATGTTGAAGTATTTCCGGTACTTACGTATTATACGGAGGCCACTTATTTTACAGCGCGCTGCGGCGGTTGGGTTAAGTTGGGTTATCATAAATATGTTTGTAGAACTTTTCTAGTTTCGTTATGAATCGAACTATACGAGATGAGTCATAAAAACTTATGATAACCCAACTTAACCCAACCGCCGCAGCGCGCTGTAAAATAAGTGGCCTCCGTATAATACGTAAGTACCGTATTTCCTTATTGACTGTCTGAAGTTTGTTAAATTATTATCAGCTGTTATTTTGCTATGTAAATATTAATGTTTATATTCATTGTAGAGAAAACAAGTACAAGATATGCCATCTAAATTGATTTTTGTTCCATTATAGCTTTTTAGTACAATTCTTTCATATTTAACAGTTATTCCTTTCCTTATATGTGTTGCCAAATTTAGCTACATTACAAACACCCTACTTTTATTGATTGTTATTCCAGTAACTGAATAGCTTAGCAGATAAACCTAAACACTGCAAATGATTGCGGCTAGCCTGCTAGTAATTAGCTGTAGCATGTTCAACGTTATAGGTGGATGATCCAGTCTTTATAAAAAAAATCTAAATACCGGTACATATGTCATGTGCAATCAAACAGTTATTATTCATGCTTTGTACAGATAGTGTGGTGGCTTAGCGAAATGATCGTGACCTGATGGATTAAAGCTAGAGACTTTGCACGTTTCTTCCATTCACTAAATACAAACAATTTATGAGGGGGTGCCCGATTTTAAGGTCCACCATCTTGAAATACGACGCCATCTTTGTTTTCTTTAGATGAATTTAACAAGTCGTTAAAAATGGCCTAATATCACCCAAAAGGACACATTTACGCCATTTTGTATATAACATGTTTTGTTCACAATTAGATTTGCTATAAAATGAGATAAAAACCATTTCTATAACTTCAATAGTCTTTAAGATATAAACTTTTAAAGTTGAAAATTTGATATATTCCTCTACGCTACATGTAGTTTTTGCTATATATCACCCAAACGGTCAACGGTACGTATCTGTTATTGAGATATATTTTATTCGTAATTAAATTTGCCACAAAATGAGATAAAAATCTCTAAGGTAGCTTAAGTAGTTTTGAAGATAGAAACTGTTAAAGTTATAAATTGTATTAGTACCTGTATGCAATAAGTCCGTGTATCTTAAGTACCCGCTCTTTGTTTTTCCTGCACGTATTGCGTTACCTAAAAATAGTAGTACTTTATAAAGTACTTCTTGACTTTTTTCCCCCAAGGGGGGTCGGCCCACAAGGAGTAAGTTGAAAATCTTAATTAAAGCATAGGTTAATACATATAAATGCTTATAAAATTGCTCTACTGAGTACGTTTTCGGTGCGGTTAAGCTACCTCTTCAGACACTTATTGCAGGTGGAGTATATTTGCATCCAAATCGTCCTGCTACCCAGTACTTAGAATTCTGTTCAACTTTTGAGGAGATCATGGTTGACAAATCCACTAAAAAATGTCTTTACTGGCTGGGGACTTCAATCTGCCATATGCAAAATGGCATGACATGGAACCCTCTTCTTGCTTTCGGGCCGTCAATGTTGTCTATGAGATCTGCCATCTTTTTTCAGTTACAGCAGCATAGCCTGATTGTAAAAAAGCATCATTCACTTTTGGAGATAAAACTTGAAACTACTTGTACAAATTGTCGTGTCAATGTTACAATGGTCCCTGACTTAAAAACATGCAATTCCCAGGGGAATTTTTAGCTTATTCAAAGATTACCTTACCCTGCTAGTGATGTTGACCAAGAATTTGCAGATCTGTGTAAATATATTTCAGAGATCGCGAGGATGTGTTCCTCCCCTCAAGAGCACCAAGAGAAGTGTAATCCCATGTTTTATTTTTTTTTATTTTTAAGTGAGACTACGTAAGCGATACAAACAGTACTCGAATGAACACGTATACATAGCTGGATATTAACACTATATCAACAGAGTAAATGATGTATATTAAGGCTTTTTGGGGTCACTTTAATAGAACCAAAGGAAGACAGCCAACTCCAACCATAGTACGACTCTGCGATGATTTCACTGAAAACTCTGAGGTGATGTGTAATGTTTTCCATACCTTTTTTTAATCTGCATATCAAGATGAGTCAGTGGATACATTTACTTTTAAATCAGACTTTGACTCTGCTTGACCGAATTTCATGGTACGTGTCGTGATGTTGAGGAGCACTTATCTCATCTGGATGCAAGGAATGGATCCGGCCCGGATGGCATTCCTCCAGCAATTCTGAAATACTGTTGCAGTGTGATTGCTCCACATAATACAGTGTATTTCAACCCATTGATGAAGCTTGGAAAGTTCCCTCAGGTTCTTAAAAATGGATATGTGCTACCAATTTTCAAGAAAGGTGGCCCATCTGATGTCTATTATCGTCCAGTGGTGATACAACCTACATTGGCTAATAAGCTATTTCAAGCAATTCTACTTCATAGACCCTCTTTCTCTTTGGACACTATCATCGTGCCCTGTCAGCATGGATTCAAGAAAGGGTGATCTGCCTCGACCAATTTAGTTCTGGACCATGGTGACATTATACAAGCCTTTTCTCGTAAACATAATGACGATTCTGTCTTTTTGGACCTATCCAAGGCTTTCGACCGTGTCAGTCACACTTATCTCGTGGCAAAGTTTGGTGGATTGGGGATCAATGAATCATACTCGTATTTGTGGAATCACTTTTTAACCGTGACATTTGCTGGAGTGAAGTCTTGTGAGTTTGAAGCTTCTTCTGGTGTCCCTAAAGGATCGCTACTGGGACCAATTTTATTTTCAATATTCATTAATGGTATGGCTGACGTTGTCAAAGATTCTAGACAATTGCTGTTTGCTGACGATGAAAAAGTATACAGAGAGGTCATTACAAGATTTTCAGTGCCTCCAACAGGACATCATTGGAATTTCAATGTGGTCTATACAAAATATAATGCTTTTGAATGAATCCAATTGCATGGTAGTTTTATTCAACAGGACATCAACAAACTCTCCTTTTAACTATTCAATAAATGGGAAAGCACTTGTTAGATCCACCTCTGTCAACGACCTCGGAGTATCATTCACATCATTTCTCAACCCTGATTATAATGTTAACTGGTTAACAAGGAAAGCGAACTCAGCCCTTGGTTTCATTCTGAGAGTATCCAGAAATGGCTTCTCTGTGTGGGCATTAAGGGCGTTATTCGTCAGCCAGCGTGACCCTTGTTGGAATATTGTTCTCCTGTATGGTCCCCATTTATACAGTTGGTCTTTCACAGGACATCGAAAGATTGCAGCTCTTTTTTTAAGAATCGTAGGACTTCGTCTGGGACACCCATTCAGAGATGTACCCATTGAGGATCTTCGACAGCATCTTCGGTTAAACCACTTGAGTTCTCGAAGGCGTATTGCTGACCTGGTTTTCCTGGGAAAGCTTCTCATTGCAGAACTTGACTCTCCTGAGCTGCTGAGCAGAATCAATTTTCGCTGCTCCAGACGACCATCCTGATCCCATTTGACCTATTTGAAAGGGGATGATATCATTCTACAGTATATAACTACAACAGCACGCTACCAAGACTACATCGTTTGGGAAACAGTATTCCTAAAAATCTCGACTTTTATCCCGTCAAGTTTAATTATGGCCTATGCTTTTATTTAAGATTTTCAACTAACTCCTTGTGGGCCGACCCCCCTTGGGGGAAAAAAGTCAAGAAGTACTTTATAAAGTACTATTTTAGGTCCAGTATTGATGTGTGAAGTTGCAGTCTTCTAACGCAATACGTGAAGGCAAAACAAAGAGCGGGTACTTAAGATACACGGACTTATTGCATACAGGTATTAATACAATTTATAACTTTAACAGTTTCTATCTTCAAAACTATTTAAGCTACCTTAGAGATTTTTATCTCATTTTGTAGCAAATTTAATTACGAATAAAATATATCATAACAGATAACAGATACGTACCGTTGACCGTTTGGGTGATATGTAGCAAAAACTACATGTAGCGTAGAGGAATATATCAAATTTTCAACTTTAAAAGTTTATATCTTAAAGACTATTGAAGTTATAGAAATGGTTTATATCTCATTTTATAGCAAATTTAATTGTGAACAAAACATGTTATGTACAAAATTGCGTAAATGTGTCCTTTTGGGTGATATTAGAC